>NC_057713.1:105465541-105483664 GCF_004010195.1 Chiloscyllium plagiosum | reverse complement strand
TCCAACCACAAGGGATGAATGCAGATTTCTCCAGTTTCCTCATTTCCCCTCCCCCCACCTTATATCAGTCCCAACCCTCAGACTCAGCACCACCTTCCTGACCTGCAATCTTCTTCCCGACCTCTCCGCCCCCACCCCCTCTCTGGTCTATGACCCTCACTTTCTCCTACCCACATGATCAATTCCGGATAGGCTGAAGCAGCCTTCTAAAGATCATGCAATTGCCTGTTCTCACCTCGAGCCATCTTATCCACATGCCACATACATTGTTATTGTGAAACTGTTAATGAAATATTGAATGTTATTCAGAGCACAATGTTACTGTCTTTTTTTTTCATTCAGTTCCTTTAATAAGCTCACAGTTACATCACATTGATTATAATATAGGCTTGGAATCAAGATAGCCAGACCTTTGGAGTGAAAGATCACTTAAACTTCACTTATTGCAAAAAAGATTCATTTAAAAGTTAAGAGGATCAGTTGAACTCCACATTATGGATTCCGCATTTTCTACCCACATGTCTTCAGATCTATCTTATTTGTTATATATGTACTTCACCTGCTGCTTCACCAGGTGTCATATGATTCATGGCAGCAAAAGGAAAAGTGTGTGATTGCTCAAACTCACCATCATTGGGTTCGGGAAGAAAACATTCATAAATGTTCCCATTTCCCATGGCACTAATTGATGACAGACCTAGCTGATAATGATCTGTAATGACAAAGAGGTAAAAACACCCAGAGGTGTTCTTTGAAACGTTCCGCAAGTAGGCGGCCAGTCTCCCCAATGTAGAGGAGGCCACATCGGGTGCAGCGGATGCAGTAAATGATGTGTGGCAGCATCTGTGGAGCAGGAAATTCAACGTTTCAGGCAATTCCTGCCTTCAGGAATTGAGGCAGGGTGCCTGCAGAGTGGAGAGATAAATGAGAAGGAGGTGGGGGTGGGGAGAAAGTAGCATAGAGTACAATGGGTGAATGGGGGTGAGGATGAAGGTGATAGGTCAGACAGGAGGGTGGAGTGGATAGGTAGAAAGAAAGATAGCCAGGTAGGACAGGTCATGAGGGCGGTGCTGAGCTGCAAGATTGGACCTGGGGTGAGGTTGGGGAAGGGGAAATGAGGAAAGAGCTTCAGGGCAGAGGAGATGACCTGGGGGTTGCATTGAGAGAGAGACTCACTGAGATTCTTGTAGAGAGAGGAAGAAAACTTCTTCAAGGCAGCCATCCTTGCAAGAGGATTCGCAGTCGGGTTAAAATCAACTAGGTAGTCATGTCTCTCAGGTGGTAAGTGCTCAGTTAGGCAACGACAGCTGTCATGTACTTAATACCTATAACGTCCAATTGTACAAGATAGTTACAGAGTCAAGATTAGAGTAGTGCTGGAAAAACAGACAGGTCAGGCAGCATCCGAGGAGCAGGAAAATTGACATTTTGGGCAAACAACCTTCATCAGGAAACCAGTTACCAGGAAGACAGTTACAGAGGCAGCCAACTGAAATTGAGCCAAATAACGTGATTAATTCAGATAAATGTGACGTGCTGCATTTTGGGAAAGCAAATCTTAGCAGGACTTATACACTTAATGGTAAGGTCCTAGGGAGTGTTGCTGAACAAAGGGACATTGGGTGCAGGTTCATAGCTCCTTGAAAGTGGAGTTGCAGGTAGATAGGATAGTGAAGAAGGCGTTTGGTATGCTTTCCTTTATTGGTCAGAGTATTGAGTACAGGAGTTGGGAGGTCATGTTGCGGCTGTACAGGACATTGGTTAGGCCACTGTTGGAATGTTGCGTACAATTCTGGTCTCCTTCCTATCAGAAAGATGTTGTGAAACTTGAAAGAGTTCAGAAAAGATTTACAATGGTATTGCCAGGGTTGGAGGATCTGAGCTATAGGGAGAGGCTGAACAGGCTGGGGCTGTTTTCCCTGGAGCATCGGAGGCTGAAGGGCGACCTTATAGAGGTTTACAAAATTATTAGGGGCATGGATAGGATAAATAGACAAAGTCTTTTCCCTGGGGTTGAGGAGTCCAGAACTAGAGGGGAAAGATATAAAAGAGGACCTAAGGGGCAATTTTTTCACGCAGATGGTGGTATGTGTATGGAATGAGCTGCCAGAAGTATGGTGGAAACTGGTACAATTGCAACATTTAAGAGGCATTTGGGTGGGTATATGAATAGGAAAGGTTTGGTGGGATATGGGCCAGGTGCTGGCACGTGGGACTGGATTGGGTTGGGATATCTGGTCGGCATGGACGGGTTGGACCAAAGGGTCTGTCTCCATGCTGTACATCTCTATGACTCTAAGTGATCAAAAGCTAGATTAGAGGAACAGTTCAGCTATGTAGTGAGATGAAGATGTAGAGAGTCTAAGGGGGGATTGTTTGTGTAAAATTAGTGAAAAGGTCCTGCTGCTTGCAGGTGCAGGCTTAGGTTCCATATTTTAATGCTCCATCAATGTCCTGGAGCCCATTTTAAACTCATCCCAGTAGTTTTAGTATCCCCAATGTCAGGCAAATAATTTGACAACAAATGGTCTTTACCCATGTAAAGTTGCCAGACTGTTATATTGCATTCCATTAGGATTTCATGCTCCCCAGTGCCACAACTTTAAACTTAGTTTTATTGTAGGTTAGGATCTAGTAGTAGTGAAAGAGACACAAGAACACAACCTACAACACAAACTGAAACCAATGTGAACTCATGGAGCTGAGTTATGAGACAGCCCACAGTGGAAACTAAAACAGTGCAGCCTGAAAACCTTGTGTGACCTGAAGCCTGAGAACAATTTCTGTATTGTACATCAAGCTCTCATTTTTAATCATTTATCATCTGATTCACCCAAGTTTTTACGATAGTTACTTCTTTAATACTATAGGTATTTTTATTTAACATATTTTTGCCAAAAATACAATTGAAATTGTGAAAGAAGATGTAAGTACAAGTTTTAGCTTGGAAATGGGTTGTTAGTACAAATTGACAAGATAATGAGATTACTTCATATTAATTCTAGCCTACCATCTGAAAAGGAACTGAGAACATAAATTAACCAGTGCTGTGGAGCTCCAGGTCTCCAGGGCATTTCAGGCTGTATGAAACTACTGAAAGGCTTCTCTGTAATTATTGCTGAAGTCTGTGAACACTGGGTGTTCTCAACACTAGCTTTGATATTTTTAAAAAATTGTTCTTGGGTTGTACCTGTCACTACCAAGCCAACATTCACTGCTTTCCCTTTGAGAAGGTGACAGTCAGCAGCCTTCTTGAATAACTGCAATCGTGTGGTGTAGGTATACCTTTAGTGCTCTTGAATAGTATCATAAAGTGGTAAGAAGGAATATGCTATCAGTATAAGATGTTTTAACTATGTTCTGAGAGTTAAGAGAAACTTGTTAGAAGCTTACTCTCTTCTACTGCTGCAGAAATCCTTTAGTGTTATTACATTTAAAAGTCAGTTTGATCATTCATGGTTAAAACTGTTACTTTTCGAAGTTTTCTAACAAGACTTCTATTGAAAAATATTTCAAGCTTAAAATATATTCAATAAAAACATTATTCTGCACATGGAAAGGTACCCTGGTAGCACAAAGCATCTGTTTAAATTATTCCAAAGTTATGGAAAATATACACAGAAAGCTCTTTTTAAAGCTGTATTAAAAGCAATGAATAATACTGTTTATTTTGAATGACCATTCCTGAAACCATTTGGAATAATAGCAACAATAGCAAATTTCAGTACAAAATTGAGATATACAAGTCAAGGGTACTCAGTAACTCCTGTAATCCTACATTGGAACAGTGAATTGAGCTGACCACTGAATATATGTGGACAATGTGTTTCAGTCCAACAACATGTTTAAATGCCACAATGTCAGTCTGGATAAGTAACAAGCTTTTAAAATTTGAATTCCCATACTGCACAAGGATGCCATTCAGCCCAATGTACTTCATATTCATTCTAGCATCCTGTCGAAAAAGGAACTAAGAACATAAATTAACCAGTGCTGTGGAGCTCCAGGTTTCCAGGGCATTTTGGGCTGTGGGAAACTACTGAAAAGAATTCTCTGTAATTATTGCTGAAGTCTGGGAACCTTGGGTGTTCTTAACACTTGCTTTGATGTTTTAAAAAATTATTCTTGGGATGTAACTGTCACTACCAAGCCAGCATTCACTGCTTTCCCTTTGAGAAAGTGACAGTCAGTCTCTTTCAAAGAACTATCTAACCAGTTTCTTGAGAGGATTCTGCCACACAGATATGTGAATATTTTCTCTTCAGGAATACATATTCATTTCTCTTTTGTTATTGAATTTGACAAGCTCTGATTGCTTGAGGGTTCAACAGCAGGTTTCAAAAGAGCTGGATATATATTTCAAAGGAATGAAGCTAGAGATAGGGCAGGAGAGTGGGACTAGCTGGATAGCTTTCAGGAGATGGTATGGACACAATGGGTTGAATGGCCTCGTTCTGTATTGTAAAATTCTATGTTTCCAATAGCTTTACGAGCAATGTATTCTGGATTACTATCACTCATTGCATAACTTTTTGTCTGCTTACTTGCTTACATTAAATAGGCAGGATTTTTCCCTCAACTCACACTGGTGATTTGTGCAGATTGAATGGAAATTGGACTGAGTCTAGCCTTTGTATGTGCAATAGCAGCAGTTATTTTTAGTGAGTTCTGTGGCACAAAGTCAGTCGAACCAGGATTCAGTGATGGAGAAACAGACAATTGAAATTCTACCTTGCTGCGCCTGTGAGTGGATTGGACTATAATGTGTGACTTAGACTTAGAGACTTTTCACATCTAGTGAGCCATTAGACAGGCAAAATACATGCTTATGTCTTTCTGTAGCTAGTTATTTCTAGAAAAGGACATTGGCTTGTCACCAGAGGCAATGGCTTGAACAGTTGCCACTGCTGATCAGGGACACCTGCCATAGATGTACTGGAAGGAGTCACAAGTTGATAACAAACTTGTTCGTTCATGTTACGAATAGAACTATCGTGATCCTGAAGTTCTGGAGTGAGACACAAACCCAGGAACACTGATTCAGAGGCAGGGACACTATGCACTGTGTCTCAAGTCCTTACATAATATGTGAAGGGAGAATCAAAATCTCATCCTTGGAAGTTTATCAAATCAGCCAAAAGAACACAATAGAGGCAGCCAGTGTCAATGCAGATTGTGAAATTGAGGTAATAGAATACATGCCTGGCTCATTTAGAGTACAAATCTTAAGCAGGACAATGAGCTCAATGTACACCTTTACGTGTTTCCTAGATTGAAATAGGACGAACAAATTACATGGTTATTTTCAAGGTAATTAACTTCACAATCACAACATAGACAGATCTTTGTGGCTTAAATGAGGATGGAAATTGGACCCAAGGAACTGGGGTCAGGAATTTTGGCACTGCCTTTTAGTGGAGTCCTTTTGCCCTGTTTTAATTTTATTCTGTTCTTGTTTAAAAAAGAAACTGCAATGTGAAATGTGGCATTGGAGGTGCCATTTTCAGATTGAAAAGTTAACACGTGTGCCTGTCTGCTTAGTGATGGGTGGCAAAAGTTATTGTGTCATATGAGGTAAACTTTGTGAGATTCTGTTCACAATTTGAAGTTTTCACTAACAGGAGGACAAATTAGCGAATTGGGAGCAGAGGCCAATGTGTTCAATTTGTTGTACTCGCGAATTTCCGGTGAGTAGAATTACAATAATTCCCAGGAAACATTATGCGCTTCCAATGTAAGTAATTTTGGAGCTTTACCTTTTCTGTTGTATAAACGATTCTCAGAATATCAACATTCCTCACCTTCAATTTGAAATTTCTCCTGAAGACTCATACTACATTTTAAATTAGCCAACCCTTCCCCCTTCCAGTTATTTTAGTACCTTAATAGGTTCTAAGTAACTTGACTCAATAAAAAAAGAATTTCTGCAATTGTGATGGGATATTTTTGCAGGCAATGCCATTTACAATGATTTCATTTGTGTAATGGTCTGCTATTTTGAGCCTTCATGTTGATAGTTTGTCTGGATTTTAAAATGGTTACATCATTGAAAATGCTGTTTTAGAGCTGATATATGACTAACATTTAACTATAAAAGCAAGGCAGAAGTTTATGCAGCTCTTATACTAACATCTGGATATGCTGTTAATATATGATGAGTATTATCAACAACATATCAGTCAAAGTGAGCGCATTATGTTATGGGCTATATTTGCCCATACTGAGAAATTGATCAGATCTCCCATTAACTCTGTACCACACATGCGGATTTATCCCAAGGTCCAGACCTTGCAGTAATGAAAAGTCAGCTAATGGTCAACTTGGATGGAATATTAAGATTTCTTAGCCCAATATCCTTGTATATCTTGCTTCTCACTGCTAAAACTGATTAATAGAATCATCCAGGCTAATACTTTAAAACTGTACAGAAGGAGCATTGGAGATGCCATTTTCACATTGTAAAGTTAATGCATGTGCCTGTCTGTTTAGTGAAGGGTGACAAACTCCCATGCCATTTTTCTTGAAGGACATCGGGGTGTTCTCCTGACATCCTAACATCAATCCCTTAATCAGTATCACTAACATGTTAACAGGTCACCCACCACATTTCGTGGCTGTGGGCTCTTGCTGTACACTGTTTGCGGTATTTATCTACATAACAGTAACTGCATTTGAAAAATAATTATTTTGGTGTGACATGCTTTTGGGTGTGTTCAGGCCATGAAAGGTGCTATATGAATGATGATTTTCTTGGTAATGAATGAAGAAATCCTTTAAGGAGTCACATAAGTAATTACTACATTGCTGCTAAATGTTTTGTACTGCCGGGCACATTTTATAAGAGTTGGCCTTTCAAGAACAGCCTCATTTGGAGCATGGAATGGAGAACAGAAGTAGGCCATTCATCCTCCCATGCACATTCAATTCAATGATGGCTGATTTGTATCTGACCGATAGTCTCCTCCCTTGGTTCTGAACCATTAATATCCTTGCCATCTAAAATCTATCACTCCTAGGTTTTAAATTTTAATTTGGCCGAGTCTCAAAAGTTTCCTTGGAGATCAGTGTGACTGACATGTTGAAACTTGTGATCAGCCAATCTCCGATTCATGTTCCAATGACAGAAGCTTCGCCCAAGGAGCCTCACAGATGGTACGAAATTCACTGCCTTGTTCCAAGCCCATAAAACAATGGTAAGAAAAGTCCTCCTATTAGCAAATTATATTTTGGCCTTTCTCTCCATTAAAAAGAACATTTTCAACAGATACCAAATATTAGGTTAGAAAAAGTATTTACTTGATGGGGGGACAGCGCATACATTACATTTTAGGAATGAATGAGAGCTTTTAGAATTTCTTTTGAACTAGTAAACCATGCCTAGGCTAGTATTGTTTTCAACATCTTCATTTGTTTTGGTTGTACAGAACAAAAAGGAATCAAGAGTCTGAGATGCAGAGTATTAACCTCAGTTCCACTCCTTCCCAAAACAGTTCAACCTTTGAGTAACTCAAGGTAGGCTTAACACTGAAACAAACGTCCAGTTCCTTTGAAGACAGTGCACCTTTTCTTCAGCTTGAAGTGTCACTTGAAGTGACTCAGAGGGAGCAGTATTGTCTCTCTGCCAGGATATTGTTTGCTTAGATCCCACTTGAGAGATGTGAGCACATAAACCTTGGCTGACACTTCAACGCAACACTTAAGGACACATGTTAAACAAGGTCAGTAACTGGGAATTGGTTCCAGCAAGTCTGGAAGAGACTCTATGTTCAAGCAGATGGTAGTTGTTGAATGCTAATTGAGGCCTCGGGAAGAGTTGATTGGTTTATCAGGGCCGAAGCAGAATTAATCTTGGTTTTATTTTAGCTATGTTTTCTGAGAGATGGTTCTGGGTTGCTGTTGCGACAGCATAAAGATTTCAAAGCTCCCTCCCTAACCTGATACCTCAGCTTCTGGAAGCCCATAATGTAGAAATCTGAGTTATGTTGCCTTTGCCTCGCTGAACTCAGAAGGTGACCATGATCAACTTTTCAGAAAAAGGAGTTCCTATTTATACCTGTGAAACTACCAATCAGGAAACCCATTTAAGTAATCTGGTCAGTTTGGTTATTTTACTTTACTTATCCTGTAACTGCATTTGGTTGTAATACACAAAGCAGTACAGCACAGGAAGGTGATCCTTCAGCCCACCAGCCTGTATACAATGCATAAGTGTCTAAGTGTCTCTTAAACATTCTATTATCTCTGCTTCTCCCACATCCCCGGCAGCACATTCCTCTGTGTAAAAAGCTTTCCTTGCACATTTCCTTTCAACTTTTCTCCTCTCACCTTAAACTTATGCCCCCTAATATTTGAGATTTCCACCATGGGAAAAATATTCCAATTATCCATTCTATCAGGTCACTCCCAACCCCTCCATCCCCACCTCAGCCTCAGATGTTCAATTTAAATTTGTTGAACCTTTCATTATAACCAGTAGACTCCAATCCAGGCCACATCTTGGTAGATGTCTTTTGCCCCCTCTTCAAAGCATCCACATCTTTTGTATCCTCCAAATGTGGCCTAACTAAAGTTTTAAACGGCTGCAACATGACTTGTGAGCTTTTATACTAAATGCCTCGAAGCATGCTATCTGCCTTCTTTTCACCATATTCACTTGAGTTACCACTTTCAAGGAGCTTTGGACACGCGTCCGAATATCCCTATGTATAACAATATTCCCAAGGGACCTGCCATGTCGTGTATACTTTCCTCTTGCATTTGATCTCCCACAGTGCATCACCTCACATTTGTCTGGATTAAACTCCATCTGCCACTTCTCTGCCCAACTTTCCAACTAATCTATATCCTGATGTATCTTTGAAAACCTTCCTCACTATCCAAATCCCCACCAGTTTTTGTTTAATCTGCAAACCTACTAGTCTCTCTGTCTTTTGTGTAAGAGGGAGATCAAAACAAATATTTAAAACACAGTCATTAATCAGCGACTGTATTGCCTAATTTTCTCTCTGCTAAAGTGATTGTGTATTTAATAAATGATTACATCTTACGTTTAAGATATAAAACTGGTGTCTGGAAATTGATTATTTACAAAGTCTGGGATTGGTCAGTCAAAAGTCTGGTTAGAAACCATTGGGAGTGATTACCTCGGGGTCTTTGATGGTTTAGTTTTACTGTTTTTGTAAATACAGAACTAGACAGGCTGATTTAGTTCAGCTTGAGAGTGTGTTGCTGGAAAAGCACAGCAGGTCAGGCAGCATCAGAGAGGCAGGAAAATTGACGTTTCAGGATGGAGCCCTTCATCAGGAGGGCTCTAGCCTGAAACATCGATTCTCCTGCTCCTTGGATGCTGCCTGACCTGCTGTGCTTTTGCAGCAACACACTCTCAACTCTGACCTCCAGCATCTGCAGACCTCACTGGCTTCTTCTGATTTAATTCAACTGTCTGTCTCTATTTCATGACACTCCACCTCTGCTTTCTCAGCATGCCTCAGATGCACAGTGATTTCTAATTGAAAGTTTAATTTTCCTGGCCAATTATCATGTAGCCATTGCTTTGAGACTTCCTAGAAATGCTGACATGTATCTCTGGGCACATGTCCCCTCTCTGACTACCTAGAGACCAGAAGATTTAGGTTTAATTGCTGTTTGCGGGACCTTAATGTGCGAATATTGGTAGCTGTGATTCATGTATTATAGTAGTGACTAGTTTTTTGAACTATTTCATGGTCTGTAAAGTATATTGGGATTCCTTGAGATTATCAAAAGCATCAAGTAAATGTGCATCTTCCTTTTTCCTTCCTTTGTTATTTGGATAGTAATCTGGCTCCACCTGTTCAATTTTCACTTGCATATTTATTTCCATGAAAATGTTGAAACAATAGTTCAGAATTAATGTTATGTTCTTCAAAAATCAACCAAGATTCTTTACTCTTCAAAAAATGTAAACTGCTGTGAGTTTCATACTTCAGAATACACACAAAATTCTGTTGACAAATCCATGTGGGTAAACACCAATCAATGCATGAGAGAGCACAAAAGGAGTCAGCCTTTTTAAATCAAATTTCTTCCATACACAAGATCAATTATTGCAAAAGAGCAGAGTTCCTCTGACAAGTATTTGGACTTCTCCATAATTCTCAGCACAATATAGGGAGATTAAAACCACAACATTAATATTAATATGGAGTTTAGATTCAGACAGCTGGTATTCTCCTAAAGTTAGCATTTTTCCAAACCAACTTTAAAAATATTCACAAAATCAACTGAGAAAAAGCTTCCCTTGATTAAAGCAGGAAAACTTAAGAACACCCTTTCCTGACCATCAGGAAGGAAAATGGTTACTATCTAACTGACAGGAAATTCATGCATTATTTCAGAGGTCATTTTCCTCCATACAACCTGATCCCTGACAAATGCATTAAGATAGAACATTTCTGATAAACTGGTCCAACTGTCTTCATGATGATCATTCTGTTTTGTTTGTTTCTAAAGCCAGAACAATCATAAAGCATTGCAGTTCTAAAGGTGACTATTGAGAGAAATAACTTGCATTAATGTGTTGACGTGCATTTGATTTTATTAGAGAGGCAAACACGGCAGGTAATTGGTGTTGTGTGCAGATTGAATATTAACCAGGACAATGCCCTGCTCTTCTTTCAAGCATGGCATCTTTTAAATCCAAATGAGCCAAAGTCTTGGTTTCACACTTTGTCTGGAAGACAGCATATTCAGCACTTCCGTAATACTGCACTGAAGTGTTAGCCCAGAATATGGGCTCTTGTGTTGAATGGGACTTGAATCCACAATCAAGACCTTCACACACGCTATCACTGAAGCAACCTGACAGTTCCAGAAAGTGGAAAGCAGTTCCGATGATCTGTTCCAAATCAATCATAAATTAAATTAATTTAGACTGATTCTACTTTAAAAGAAACATTTTTTGTTGATCACAAGCAGATGCATTGTAAATGGTTCAAAATTGACCCTTTTTTAACCAGATATTGATAAGCAGGCTGCAACTGTGTAATCTTAAGTGCTAAACTACATGAATCTTCAGAATTTAACTCAACTGGAAAAATTCAAACAATTCCTTTTAGTTTCTTCCACTGGCCTTTTAGAAACAGGGTTCAGGTTGCTTAAATTTATTACCACAGTCCTATCATTGTCAAATGACAGAAAGGAAAGCAAGTTAGAAATGCCAAGTTATATTCAATACCCTAAAAATTAGTGAGAGCTCACATGTGAGTTCTGTTTTTACATTAAGTGCACTAATATGTTACTTATTTGGTATTTGGAAATGAGTAAACAATTCATCAAAGGTAAGCAGAAAATAAACTCTCCCGCTGCACACTAAATTGTGCTGATTCAACAGGAACCCTCTTAATCTTTCGAAGATTCACTCTTTGATATTTGTAATTTTCTGTTATAATTATTCATATTAAGACTAGGTTAAAATGAGCAACATTAAAATCATAATATTAACAGTACTTGTACAAGATTGTAATAATCAACTTAAAGGAAAGGTCAGATATGAGTGTATCAATCAGTCCAGTCCTGAATGAGATTTGCATTTTTTGGAAGTGCTGTCTTCATTTGAGATATTAAACTGAAGCCTAAAAATAAAACAAGAAGTGCAAATGAGAGAGAACTGAAACAAAATTTGCTGGAGAAACTCAGTAGGTCTGACAGCATCTATGGAGCAAACACAAAATTAATGTTGTGGTTCTGTTCCCCGAGCTGGGAATGTGTGTTGCAGAAGTTTCGTCCCCTGTCTAGGTGTCATCCTCAGTGCTTGGGAGCCTCCTGTGAAGCACTTCTGTGATGCTTCCTCCGGCATTTATAGTGGTTTGTCTCTGCCGCTTCCGGTTGTCAGTTCCAGCTGTCCGCTGCAGTGGCTGGTATATTGGGTCAGTTGACAGGGGACGAAACATCTGCAACATGGCGAACAGAACCACAACAATGAGCACCTGAGCTACAAATCTTCTCACCAACTTTGAACAAAATTAATGTTTCAAGTCCTGTGACTAGAACTGACAGTAGCTAGGAAATGATGGTATTTATGCTGATGATAGAGTGGAGGGAAAGGAGTGAGTGTATAGATAGAGACAGAGCCCAGAGAGAGAGAAAGAGAATAGAAAAAAGGGAAGACAAAGGAATTGTTGATAGTTGGCTTGGGGAGAAGAGAAACTAATGATAGTGGAGGCTGTGAGTCGTTGAAAACGTGTTGGCTGTGCTGAAAGCAACTCATTTCATGACAGGACCTAGGTAGTGGGGGTAGGTAATAGAAATGGAAGGAGATGTTCATTTCATGACAAGTCTGGGTAGTGGGGATAGGCAATAGTGGGAGTATTGGGGATAGATAATAAAAATAGATGTTCATTTTCTGAAATTATTCAACTCCATATTGAAACTTGAAGGCTGTAAAGATCCCAGGATGTGGTGGTGTTTGCATTGAACTGAACTGAAGCCCTGTCCCTCAGTTTTGATTATCTTGGTGCCCTGATCAACATTGCTCCCACACACCACAGGAAATAGACTGGCTGGTCATTCCGTTTATTAGGTTTTCTGTGTGATGTTTCTTGTACTGCTTGTTGACAATAATGGTATGAAGTCCTTTTAGATGGAATAAATGCAAATTATTCCTATTTCACTAAGTTTTAAATACATTACATTCTGCTTTTATGAAATTTAGCTGAGGATCTTACAGCCATATCTTTAACAGGCTTTTAAAAATTTGTTGCAATTTGTATCAAGGTAATGAAAGAAGAATGGTGAATGAAACTACAGTTACAATATTTAAAAGATATTTGGATAAGTACATGAATAGGAACGGATTAGATGGATATGGGCCATAGTTGGGGATACTTGGTTGCGAAGACGATTTCAGCTATAGAATTGCTTTTTTTATTGTCACGTGTCGCTAGAAAGATACAGTGAAAGGTGTTCTGTGGTCAAGTTGGATCGAAGGGTCTGTTCCGTGCTATGACTGTATGATTCGAAAGAGTTAATGCCCCGAGGTCATGCAGCACATGCTGGAGAAATAGTAAATGTCTTTGAGTAGCCGGTGTGTGGCGCCTTTGCTCTCTGTTTAGATTCTCTTCGCAGCCCACTCCCAGTTAATCAGATGATCAGAGGGGAGAAACTCTGTCCTTCTTAACAGTTTGCAGGATGTGAGTTGATCTCTGATCGGGGACCAGCCGCATTGCCAACTGACCTGATTGTTTGGTTCCTTTTCAGGGTTTATTTGCAATTCGCCGGAGGGTTTATTTCTTTTCGCTTAGAGACGCCTAAAGCAAGTCTTCCCCCCTGGCTTCTGATGAGGTGGGGAATGGATGGGCTGCTTGCAGAGGATATGAAGTTATTGAAACTCTGTGTGGCTTTAATTTGCTTTGGTTTGGTGCATTCGTACAATATTGATTTAGACCATCCAGTCGTGTTTCGGGGGACCAGTGGCACTTTCTTTGGATATTCTGTACTGGAACATTTTCACGACAATACACGGTGGTGAGTAGGACGATAAGTGTCAGAAAATAGCGTTTATTGCGTCTGAATCCCTCCGTTATAAGCTCCGTGCTTTCACTCTCGCTTGTAACGGTATGAAGTTGGAGGAAATTGCAGCCCTTGGCAATGTGATTTCCTTGCAATTTAAAGAGAAGATTTCATTCTTGGTGAGATGCTTGTCTGATAATGTCACTCTGAAGGTAAACGTGTGCTGAGCCAGGACCAGCACTGATATTGGATTAATTCACCGCCTAACGTTTCACTGAGTTCGGTCAGATCCATGCAATGTCCAAAACTTTTCCTGAAGTTACTTGAAAAAGCCAATTTACCCCGTGTGCTGGCAAGAAGGCTGAACTCTTATGTTTTACTCGGTTCCAAAAATGTTTGTCTTAGGCAGAGTTCCTCACTCTTTCTCATGTAATATATTTTCTGCAGGGTGCTGGTAGGAGCTCCTCAGGCTAACTCTACTTACAGCTCGACTGTGCTGTCCCCGGGAGCTGTATATAAATGCCGAATTCACAGTAATCCAGCGAAGAGATGTACAGAGTTGGATCTGGGTCGAGGTTAGTCTCGTTTACATTTGTTTTTGTGGGGTGAGGGGTGTTTTCCTTCCTGAATTCTGACTGTGCGCTTTAGAAAGAAGCTAACCTCCTGAGTTATGCAACGTCCCATCACTGTGACAGCGACAGCACACACAGCGTCTGAAGCAACTTTGATGCATATTATTGCCCCCCCCCCCCCCCCCCCCCCCCCCCGCTGTTCTTGTTGCGAAGTTGCGACTTCTTTCTAGTGTTAGATCAAAATCACTTGTGTTCCTATAATCGCGTCTTGCCCTGTGCGGGCAGAGGTGGAGGAAAGGTTGGTGGGCTTAAATTTAACTTTTAATGTTTTCAAGCAGCGGAAGGGACTTTGATTTTTGAGCAGAGATCTGTATCTGCTGAGACAAATTTAAATGATTCTACCAAGGCCCTGAGTATGTGCTGCTTTTGCTTGTGTCAGTCATTGTGGAGGACCGAATCATCACTCTGAGTACCATTATGCACTTTTCTAACCTGATAACACAATCATTCCGTTACCATACAGAACGTTATCCCTGATCACTTGAAAATCCTACAGAATTGTTACAAATCAAAAAGGAATTCAACAAAGTTTCCTAAGCTGATTTGGATGGGCTGTTCGGTTCATTATTAAATCCCCACATACAGGAGCCAACCCTGGTCCAAAATGCAGAGGTTTGCAATCTTAAGTATGCATTTAAATTGAAGGACTCCATGAAAATGAAGTCTGAATGGACGTCATGGGAGGCTGAACCTGAAACCCGATCCCTCCCACAGGAGGCTAAATGATCCAATCATCAGCCGGACATCTTTTAGTATCAAAGATGTAAGAACATAGAAAGTGTATTGTTTATTAAATACAGACCTTTATTAGAACATTTTATAGCCTGAATATGCTGACTGTCAGAAGCTTTTCAATTTTGCTTTCAATGAAAAGGTTTTGTGCTCTGTCCTACCACTCGTCAGGGCATGTGGTGTAAAACCTGAATTAACTGTCAACACCTTGTATACATGAGACTCTGACTTTACTCAGTCATATTCACTTGGCTTAACCTCCAGTAAAAGGGGTGTCCTTACCTTTCGCAGTGTTTATGAGCAGTTTGAGCTCCTGAAGCAGCTGGGGTAAGGTCTGTATAAGAATCTTTCCTTGGAGCTGGGTGCAAGTACTCTTCTATACTGTGATGGTTCCCCCAGAATAAGGCAGGATTTACTGAGGGAATACAAGGTTTATTGCTTTTGATATACTTTAATTTATTTTTCCTCATGTACATTCAAGCAAATATCACTAAAATATTAGTGATATTAGTGATATTAGTAATGATCTATTTAATGACTGTTCTTGGAATGTGGATAACACTGGCAAAGGATCATCCCTATGTCATATGGGAATTACAAGCTATCATATTGTATATGAATGCAGTCGAGCTATGGATAACAAGTTCTTCTGAAGGATATGAGTGAACCATTTTGTTTCCTATATCCATCCAGTCACTTCCATGATTTTCTCTGCCAATATGCAAATGGTTGAATTATGACTTTGCTCTGATAACATTCACAATGCCACTTCAGTACCATCCTGAGATCATGGCAAGAAGGCAGATATCTTGTCACAAAGTCACCTTTTACTTACAGACTCTGATTAAGATGTTCATTGTTCAGAGCCAGCCCTAAAGTGAGGGGATTCACTGAAGCACCTGTTTATCTTTTTTCTTCTTGAAGCCCCTGTTTTTTTTCCCTAGCAGGATGTGTGACTTAAGACCCCCCCCAACTACCACCTAATTACAGTAATGGTTTTTTCCCCCACACCTATGTTGGGTGTGTAGATGGAAGACTGAGAGGCACAAGGTGCACTTATTCAAATTTCCACCACCAGGATGAAAGGAAACACCCAAGTGGCCTGTGACAAGCAGTGCCCTTCACAAAGGGCAATGCTGTGAGATCAAACAGTGAGAGGGGTGGGTAGGGATTAAATCAAAGTAGAGGTGGAGGAGGAAAATAATGCACTCCACATTGGTGCCCACCTCTCCCTGAACTCCAGGGTGTTGGAGGAGACTGTGTGCACTCCTTCTCCAAAGACACTCAGGCTCTAATGGAACTGGAATCTATTGCAATTTGTTTAAAATATAACAGTTTACATTTACAGCTGTGTACAACAGCAATTTTACAAGGGAGAGGAGCAGTAAAGCCAGGCTCCAACCCCTACCGTTCAACCAGTTTACAGGGAAAGGAGGACAGACCTCAAATCCTAGTTCCACCTATAAAGACAGTGACATTTGTACATAAAACTAACCCAGTTACATAAACAGACCCAGCAAGCCCCCATCCCTCCCACCACTAAGGCAGCCTGCCCCTCCATACCTTCCAGCTCAGTCTGCCCTGACACCTTTCAACCACCTCTAGGGCAGCCTGTCCTGGTACCTGCCTGGGGTGACAGCAGTCAGGACAGCCTACCCACCTTTACTAACCACCCTCAGCACCTTTTGACCACTTCTGGGGCAGCCCAGTACCTGCCTGTGGTGATAGCACTGAGGATGGCTACCCACCTCCTGGCTCTTGGTCTGCCCCTACATACCATTGGTCTCACCCAGCTTGATGCACCATCTGGCCAGTGGGCTATCCTGACACACCTTCCAGCCACCTCTAGGACAGCCTATCCCCTTCCCGGGTGGGGTGGTCCACTCTTGAAGGAAAGGCCTTCACCCAAACTCCAGGATACAGCAGGTGCTCTCCTCCCAGTGCACACAGGTGTTCAATCTTCAGAGGCCCAGTCCCAGGCCTCCCCACAGGAACAGCTCCTCTGGAAGAATGTATGTCTTCCACAAGGGCTCAGTCCAAACACCAATAAAAAAAGTAAAGACACATACAAAAACTAGAGTCAAAGGGCTAAGCCCTACCACAAAATCATCCTTTGAAAAAAGGGTAAAAAGAAAAGTAACAGGCTGTAACCAACCAGTGAAACAACAATCCCCTAATGAGAATTGAGTTACACCTGAAACACATTGTTAAACTCCTGATACAGTCCTCACTAAAAGGAATGCCAGTTAACAAACTGGCTAACTAATTCAGCCACTTCAGGAATCAGGTTCCTTCCTTTTTTTTCCCCCTCCAAAAAAGCAGAAACTAACAGTAACATACTGACCATAACACCAGCCAGCACAGAATCAGTCCCCTAAACTAAGAAGGCTCTGAATCATCTATTTTTTTTTGGACACCCGGGCCCTAACGTAACACTTCCCTTTTTATTCCACCTAAGTGCGGTAGTGCTTATTTGATGTCCTCTTTTATTTTTTAAAATTTTTTTTTATTTAACCCCCACACTACCACCTAAGTGCGGTAATCTATTTATTTTTGTCAGCCAGGGCTCCTTGATTGACCCATGTTAACAACTCCAATCAAAGATAAAACTCACACAACACCAGGTTATAGTCCAACAGGTTTAATTGGAAGCACATTAGCTTTCGGAGCGACGCCCCTTCATCAGGTGATTGTGGAGGGCTCGATCGTAACACAGAATTTATAGCAAAAATTTGCAGTGTGATGTAACTAAAATTATACATTGACATTGAAGAATTGATTGTCTGTTAAGCCTTTCATCTGTTAGAATACAGTGATAGTTTCACTTCTTTCATGTGTAAATCACAAAACCCTTTTTTTAAAGTTGCATTCTCGGGTTAGCTGTTAACAATGGTGATAGCTAGACAATGTGTTGAAGATGTTAGCCCCCTGTGTTCTCTGTCTATGATCTGATGTTTAGATTGATTCCAATCCAAAAAGTGAAATAACAGAGTTTTACATAAATTCATGCAGTTTTTGAGCTCAGAGTTCGACATGAATGTATGCAGTTTTTGAGCAAAGTGCAATGTAACTCTGCAAGTACAAATGCACTACACAAAATATGTGTGCTTGTGGGTCTTTGTCTGTCTGTGTGTGTGTCTGTCTAGGGTGGGGGTTGTGAGTGTGAGAAAGTGTGTGTGTGTGTAGTGAGTGCAGAGTGCCTTAAGTCTGTGAGGGGGTGTATGTGTGGGAGTCTGTGTGTCTATAAGGGTGTGTGTGGGTGTCTGTGTGC
>NC_057713.1:105436014-105465260 GCF_004010195.1 Chiloscyllium plagiosum | reverse complement strand
AGTAGTGGAGGTGTGGGGAAGGTCTTGGTGAGGTGCTCATCTCCATTGATAATGTGTTGCAGGTCACGAAGAACATGGCGTAATTTTTCAGCCCCTGGGAAGTACTGAACAACGAAGGGTACCCTGTCAATTGCAGCCCGTGTCTGTCTCCTGAGGAGGTCATTACAGTTCCTTGCTGTGGCACTTTGGAACTGGCGCTCGATGAGTTGAGCATTGAACCCCGTTCTTGTGAGGGCGTCCTTGAGTATTTCCAGGTGTCCGTCACGTTCCTCCTTATCTGAGCAGATCCGGTGTATGCGTAGGGCTTGTCCATAGGGAATGGCTGTTTCAATGTTTTGGGTGGAAGCTGTGGAAGTGTAGCATTGTGAGGTTGTCTGTGGGTTTGCGGTAGAATGTGGTGCTGAGGTGTCCGTCCTTGATGGAGATGCACATGTCCAAGAATGAGACAGACAGTCGAGAGTAGTCCATGGTGAGTTTGATGGTGGGATGAAAATTGTTGATGTCACTGTGTAGTTTTATCAGTGACTCCTCGCCATGGGTCCAGAGGAAGAAAATGTCATCAATGTACCTGGTGTACAATGTCGGTTGGAGATCCTGCATAGAGAAGAAATCTTGTTCGAACCTGTGCATAAAAATGTTGGCATATTGGGGTGCAAATTTGGTCCCCATGGCTGTTCCGTGTGTCTGGATGAAGAATTGGATGTCAAAGGTGATTTAATCAATGAGATCCACCTGGCCCTTGTTCCATTCACGACATAGAGTTACCAGGCTATGTATCTTCTCAAGACAAAAAAAACTGCAGATGCTGGAATCCAGTGCAGGCAAACAAGAGGCTGGAAGAAAACAGCATGCCAGGCAGCATCAGCAGGTGGAGAAGTCAATGTTTCATGTGTAATCTTTCTTCAGGACTAGGATGGGTGTAAGGGGAGTTGCAGTTAAATGGGGGTGGAGAGAGGGACAGAGTGGTGAGGTGGGTGAACACAGGTAGAGGGTACGATCTGGTTGGTTGATGGAAGGAATGAATTCGGTTGGTGGCTGGAAGGTAGGGTTGACGAGAGGAATAGGAAGGAAGGAGGGAGAGGAGCTGCGAAGGGAGTTTATTTGAAATTGGAAGACTCAAGTTGAATCCTCTGGGCTGTAGGCTGCTCAGGTGGAAGATGAGGTATTGTTCCTCCAATTTGCGGTCTGATTCGCTGTGGCAATGGAGGAGGTTGAGGATAGTGAAGTCAGGGAGGGAGTGGGAAGGGGAATTGAAATGGGTGGTGACTTGGGGGGACCAGGCCAGCCCCTATGGGCCTGGTTGAGATGATTGGCAAAACGTGTCTTGAGTTTAATTTGGTCTCCCTGGTGTAGAGAAGACCGCATTGGGAGCACTGGGTAGAGTAAACTAGGTAGAAGAGAGGCAGGTGAACCTCTATCTTACCTGGAAGGACTGTTTGGTGCCCTGGATGGAGGTGAGGGGGCTGTTGTGCTGGCAGGTTTTGCGCCTTTTGTGGTTGCAGGGGAAGGTACCTGGGGGTTCGTGGGGTCATGTTGGTGGGGAGAGTGGTGCAAACCAAGGATTGGTGAAGGGAACGGTCCTTGCAGAAGGCAGAGAGGGGTGGAGAGAGGAAGATCTTTTAGCAACAGTACTTCAATACTGACCCTAGTTCAGTACACGCAGGCACTTGAGCAACTGATGGTCCAATGATTTGGATGACAATATCACACTATTATTTTCAAAATTGAACATTTTCTCTGCATTTTAAAATTTTGATTATCTGTATTTTGTGACATTGGTGATAGTAGTTCTTTCCATCCAGTACTAAGTTCACACAATGAAGCCTATCTTCACAGATCGTACTAAAAAGGAAAAATGACTTAATACATTTAATAAACCCAGGTCACTTATAATAAGCGTTTAATTATTGTCCAGGTATATGAAAACCTTGCTTCTCATATCTAATTCCTTAAGGGAAAGCATTGGTCTTTTTCTCTATTGTGCTCTGAAGAAAATTATGTATCATGTTAGCACGTAAATCCCAAGTCCCTGTAGCTGGTAGAAGCAAATCAATTTGTATATTGTAATCTCCATCTGGGAGGGAGAGAGAGGGAGAGAGAGAGAGAGCGAGGCATAGGGTTAGGGGCATCGTCAAGGGTAAATATAGGGTAAAGGAATGGGTCTGGGTGGGTTACTCTTCGGAGGGTCGGTGTGTGGACTTGTTAGGCCGAAGGGCCTGTTGCTGTACTGTAGGGAACCTAATCTAAAAATATTATATGGATTTTCAGAAATCATTTTGAGAAAGTTCTCCTTGAGACTGTTAGCTAAAGCTTGTGGAATTGAATGGAATTACCAACCTTGTTGAGAAATAGGCTGAACAGCTGGAGCCAGAGAATAGGGATAATGAACCAAAACTGAAAATGTGTTGCTGGAAAAGAAAACTTTATTTGGCAACATATTTGGTGTTCTGCAAAGATTTGCATAGGAGTCTCAACTGTTAAGTGAATGTATTTACAACAAAGGTAATGAGGTGGAAAGCCACATATCCAAAATTGCTGATGACACAAATATCTGTATAGGCAGAATCAAGCCAGAGGACACAGTTTAAAAATAAGGGGTAGGCCATTTAGAACAGAATTGAGGAGAAACTTCTCCACCCAGAGAGTGGTGGGTGTATGGATTGCTCTGCCCCAGAAGGCTGTGGAGGCCAAGTCTGGATACTTTCAAGAAAGAATTGGATAGAGCTCTTTAGGATAGTGGAATCAAGGGTTATGGGGATAAGGCAGGAACAGGATACTGATTGAGGATGATCAGCCATGATCATAATGAATGGTGGTGCTGGCTCAAAGGGCAGAATGGCCTACTCCTGCACCTATTGTCTATTGCCTATAATTATAAACTGTGTTGGTCAAAGCACAAATTTACAGAGATGTTAGTACAAAAGTGATTGGGCAAAACTGTGCTGAATAGATCTGTAGACATTGGACCTAAAAAGGGGAGATTTTTGAAAGCGTGATAAGTTAAAGCAATTCAGTTCCAAAGAAATTTGTAGTTGAGATCCAGGTTAATAAATAATTAAATGCCATGAGCAGATACAGAAAATAATCGATGAAAACTAATGTTTGCCTTTAAATCTAGAGGACTAGAATTTTCTAAAGATTCAATCATGGAACGTGGACATTGCTGGCTGGCTAGCATTTATTGAGAGAAAGTGAGGACTGCAGATGCTGGAGATGAGAGTCAAAAAGTATGGTGCTTGAACAGCACAGCCATCCAGGCAGCATCCGTGGAAGATGAGAGTCGATGTTTTGAGCATAAGTTCTTCATCAGGAATGTGTCTGCATTTATTGTTCATTCTTAGTTGCCGTTGAGAAAGTGGTGAGCTCTCTTGAATTGCTGCAGTCCATAGTGTGTAGATAGGCCATGATGTTAATCTTTGGCTTCTGGTGATTTCAGGATGATTTTAGAAGATTAACAATTCTATTGTTGGAAATTGACTGACTGTTGTTTTTGTCTACATGACTACATTTATGAAATAAATGAATTGGCTGTGAAGTGCTTGAGGATATTCCAAGGATGTGGAATGCACTTTCTCATTCAAAAGTCTTTGAAGATAGCAGGACAAGTTGAGTTATCTGTTATAATTAAGGAAAAGGATAATAACCACTTGTTTGGCCTTAGCTAGATTATTGTGTGCATTCTAGACACACAAAGAATGCCAAGCCTTTGGAAAAATGCAAAACGGATTTATTAGAATGGGATGAAGTTTGAGGGATGTCAGATGTGTGGAGAGATGAGCATTTTTGATTGCTCTCGTCAGAGCCAGGAAGGTTAAGGAGTTATTTGATTGCGGTGTTCAAAACCATGAATGGTTTGATTGAGTAGATAAGAAGTAGCTTGCAAAGTGGTTTAAAATCAGACTTAAGATAATTTGATAAGGAGCCAAGGCTTGAAAGACTTCCTTTTTAAGTGAGTTATCAAAATCTGGAATGTACTGCCTGAAAGAAAATTCAATAACTTTCAAAAGTGAATTGAATATTGTCATTGACAATCACACGTGAAAAAAATGATTGTCCACCTAGGAAATTCTATGTTAAAGATTATAGGTTCTTACAGTCTTTGCATGGCTGATAAACCCAATGCATCTCTGACTGCACATTTGGCAAGTGTTTCCAGGAGGTGGAATTGGTTGTTGGCCTTGATCATTGGCATTCTTTTCTTCAGTTGCTCTCCATACTTCCTCTTGCTGAAGGGTGTTCTCAAATAATGTGTCCCTCCGAACAGTAGTTTCCTCAAATTCAATTTCTTCTGAATGAGGATCTCACACACATTGACATCTGTGTTTCATTTCCTGGTGGAAGCCTTTGAAACGTTTACTTTGTCCTGTTCTTGTTTGAGTGGGTGAAGAATATTGACTTTGATAATCGGGACTGAGGCATCCTAAGCACATGGCTTGCCCAGCAGAGATGTTTGTGGATGGTCATGGCCTCCCTGCTGATGCTATTGGCTCCTTTAAGGATGCTGATGTTACTAAAAGGAACAAAGGTGGGCGGCACGGTGGCGCAGTGGTTAGCACTGCTGCCTCACAGCGCCAGAGACCCGGGTTCAATTCCCGACTCAGGCGACTGACTGTGTGGAGTTTGCACATTCTCCCCGTGTCTGCGTGGGTTTCCTCCGGGTGCTCCGGTTTCCTCCCACAGTCACAAAGATGGGCGGGTCAGGTGAATTGGCCATGCTAAATTGCCCGTAGTGTTAGGTTAAGGGGTAAATGTAGGGGTATGGGTGGATTGCGCTTCGGCGGGTCGGTGTGGACTTGTTGGGCCGAAGGGCCTGTTTCCACACTGTAAGTAATCTAATCTAATCTAATCTAATCTAAAACCTGTCCTCCTAGCTGATGAGGTGAAGGAGTTACACTTGTAAAGAAAGCATTTCCAAACAGTGGGGAAAGGAGAAGTATGAGAAAGTGAGGACTGCAGATGCTGGAGACCAGAGTCGAAAAGTGTAGTGCTGGAAAAGCGCAGCAGGCCAGGCAGCATCCGAGGAGCAGGAGAATCGGTGCTTCGGGCATAAGCTCTTCTTCAGAAGGGTTTATGCCCGAAATGTCGATCCTCCTGCTCCTCGGATGCTGCCTGGCCTGACGCGCTTTTCCAGCACCACACTGTTCGACTCGGGAAAGGAGAAGTATGGTAATAATTGGATAGCAACCTCAGAGCTGGTACAAGCATAATGGGATAACCAAGCTCCTTTATATGTTGCAAGAGGCTAATTTTATATCAAACCATTCTCTCACATAATATGGCTTTTAGCATTTTTAAATAAAAGTAACCAACACATCTAAATATTTCATTCCTTTTTGCCATAATCCTCAAAAAAATGTTGAATTTTTGATCCTTTCCTCAATCAAGTTATCTGCTCCTTCCATTACCATATACCATTTGAGAATTTATTCCAAGCTTCTTTTCTGTTGGCCATACATTATAAAATGACCCTATGTTGATTTTGTTGTTATGTTATGTTCTATTGTTTTAGTTAACTTGTTAGAAATATCTGATAATTTTTTTCCTCTATTTTCCACTAAATTCCCATTTTGCCATATAATTAAATTGTTCAATTCATGTGTTTGGGAAACAATTTGTTTTCCTGAACAAACGCCATTTTCAATTAGTCAAGTAAATTTTAATCTTTGTGTTAGGGACTAGCAATGTTCATATCATTGTTGAACACTCTTAATGTCACAATCTACATGGAAAGAATGGAGTATTCCATTTGAAGGTTAATAACTTTTGATGCTTCTGGCACGTTTATCCAAGTGTCATTTGTTTGTTTCACAACGTTTTGATTATTTGTCGTTATTGGGACTAACGTGGAGTGTAATAACTGTTCTTGAATTTCTCAGGTAATCAACGAGGAAAGACTTGTGGTAAAACTTGCAGAGAGAACAGAGACAACGAGTGGATGGGTGTGAGTCTGTCTCGACAGGCTGGAGGCAATGGCAGCATCCTGGTAAGCTGATGACCTCTTAGCAACACCTTCCCTTTGTAGACTTGTCCAGTCTACTAAATTCCATGACCCAACTTTGTCGATCTTTTCCCATTGAAGCAGTCTGCTCATCAATCTGCTCAAATATGAATCCAACTGTATGAAATGGTGAGTAGCCATGCTGAGGCTAAACCTCCCGTCCTTCAATCATGAGGAAACTGGTGTTATCAGATGATGAAGACATATCCATTTGGCAATTGAACTTGCTAGCAATTCATTCAGGCCAGCAGTAAAATGTGGATGATGCCTAGACTATTGAATGTCGGTGAGACTTGAGGTCTGGAGACAAACAGGGAACCAACGTTACAAGCTATAGCAGGGCGATTGAGGATTGATCAGCCAGCTGCAACTGATGAGGCCTCTCATCCTTGAGGATAATGACTTTTTAGAGATAAATGCAAGTAGAGTTAAGCAGCTAAAAAAGGGAAGACACTTTGCTTCACGCGGTATGTGTTTCAGGGTGCATAAGCTTATGAAACTGGATTGAGGTTGGAGAGTCAATGAATGTATTGTGTGATCTTTCTTTTAATTATTTGTATTTCAAGGTATTTGGAATCAGATTGATGAAAGATTAATGTCTGTGATAGCGTGGAGTCTCCAAAATGGTACAGCCAAGTAAAAGAACAGTCGGTGGGGATCCTTGATTTAGGAATTATTCAGAGATAAGACAGCAATGTCAGAAATGATTCTAAAGCTCCAGACAAATAAAATTACAACAGAATAAACTACCAAATAGTAAATATAAGGGCAGAAAAAAAGGGCTGGTGAGATGCTGATTGCTGCAAGTAAACTTCTAAATTACACAACAACAGAAATTACTGGAGAAACTCAGCAGTTCCGGCAGAATCTGTGGAGAGAAAGGTTAACATTTCAAGTCCAGTTCAGCATTCGTTGTGTACTGCACTCCTCTGCATTTACCTGCATACCTCAACACTAAAACCAAACTTAATAGACTATTCACTTTGTTATACGGCTTCTCTGTTCAATGAGATAGCTGCTTTCTGTAGATACTGAGCCACTTGAGAGGTGGTAATTTGCTATGTGCAGGTCTTTATTTTTAATAACTCTCTGCAAAGTGAGTGGGGTGTTTAAGGTAGTATCCATGGAGAGAAACAGAGTTCATGTTTCAGGACAAGAACCTTCTGAGTGATGTGGGAGAGTCATTGCCCTGAAACATTAACTTTGTTTCTCACATCAGATGCTGCCTGGTCTGTTGAGCATTTCCAGCTATTTTTGCTCTTATTTCAGATACCCAAGATCTGTAGTATTTTGCTTTTGTATTTGATTTGTATTTACATCTTTAACTGAGAAGTTTATGACTTGCTATATGTTGCATTTCTAACATTATAGGATACTTCATGATATGACAAGTCATAAGTAATTCTAACTTTTAATATTTGTGGGATTGCATACCTTAATTGCAATCATCTTAAAATTGGACATACTAAGCAGAGCCTGAACAGGAGCAATGAATAAAATTGCTTGGGTCCAACACGAAAGAAATGACTTGTCTACACAGGAACCTTGATTACCCGAAGGACACGAGTGGGGAGTAGTTCATTCAGTTAATCGAATTCCGGATAATCGAATGCCAGATAACATCGTTTCACCAGACATTGGGATCTTGCGATTTTGCTGGATAACCCGATATTCAGATAATCGCGTGCTGGATAATCGAGGTTCATCTGTAGTTCAATATCCCAAAGCAGCTTATAGCCAACAAAATACTTTAGAGGTGTAGTCACTAATGCAGAAGCTAGGTGATAGCAATTAGAATCCTTTTGAAATGGATGTTAAGAAAACATATTCAGCACAATACAACAGCGTTGTCATTGAGTCATGCAGCCATTCATACTGGAAAAGAAAGCCAAACCAAACAAAATGATAAATTCTCTCAAGTTGTCATGCAGTTATAAAAATAAACAAATTTCTAATTAGGTCCCCAGTAAAGATGGCTAAATATAGAAACATAGAACCATAGAAAGAAGGAACAGGAGTAGGCCATGCAGCCTTGGAACCGGCTGTGCTGTTCAATATGATTATGGCTAGTCATTCAACTCAGTATTCTGTTCCTGCTTTTCCCCCATACCCTTCATCTCTTTAACTGTAAGAAGTACATGTAACTCTTGAAAACCTTAAATGTTTTGTCCTCAACCTGAGGTAGAGTTCCGCAGGCTTACTGCTCCATGGGTGAAGAAATTTCTTCTCAGCTTGGTCCTAAATGGCTGATATCTTTAAACTTTGACGCCTGGTTCTGGAGTCCTCAATCATCAGGAACATCCTTCCTACATTTAATCTGTCTAGTCCTGTTAGAATTTTACATGATTTTATGAGATCCCCCAACTCAAATGAATATAATGTTACCCACTCCATTCTGTCTCCACACATCAGTTCTGCCATCCTTGGAAGTTGTCTGGTAAATCTGTTGTACTCCCTCCATAGCCAGGACATCTTTGCTCATATACAGAAGCCAAAACTGCACACACATCTCCAGTTATGTTTTCACCAACACCATGTACAATTGCAGTAAGACTGCACCTGCTCCTGCACTCGAATCTTTTCACCATGAAGGCTGACATACCGTTCGCTTTCGTAACTGCCTGCTGCACCTGTATGCTTATTTTCAGCGACTGCTATATGAGAATGTTCAGGTTTCATTGCATCTCCCCTTTCCTAATCTGTTGTCATTCAGATAATCTACTTTCTGTTTTCTTTTGTTGCTACCAAAGTGGATAACTTCACATGTATCCATATAATACTTCATCCGCCATGCAATTGTCCAACTGCACCCTCTCCTACCAAGCTTTGTGACATCTGTAAACTCGGAGATATTACATTTAGTCCCTTACCTAAAACATTAATATATATAGTGAGTAGCTCGGGTCCAAACATTGATCCCTGTGGTACCCATCTAATTTTCTGCTACTCAGAAAAAGCCCTCGAGCCATAGAGATGTGCAGCACAGAAACAAATCCTTCAGTCCAACTCGTCCATGCCAAACAGATATCCTAACCTAATCTAGTCCCACCTGTCAGCACCTGGCCCATATTCCTCTAAACCCTTCCTATGCATATACCCATCCAGATACCTTTTAAATACTGTAATTGTACCAGCCTCCATCACTTCCTCTGGCAACTCATTCCATACATGCACCACCCTCTGTGTGAAAAAGTTGCCCCTTATGTCCCTTTTATAGCTTTCTTCTCTCACTCTAAACCTAAGCCCTCTAGTTCTGGACTCCCTGACCCCAGGAAAAGACCTCATCTGTTTAACCTATCCATGCCCTTCATGATTTTATAAACTTCTGTAAGGTCACCCCTCATCCTCTGCTGCATGGAAAACAGCCCCAGCTTATTCAGCTTCTCCCTATAGCTCAAGCCCTCCAATCCTGGCAACATTCTTGTAAATATTTTCTGAACCCTTTCAAGTTTCACAACAATTTTCTGATAGGAAGAGACCAGAGTTGCAAGCAATATTCCAACAGTGGCCTATCCAATGTCCTGTACAGCCGCAACATGACCTCCCAACTCCTGTACTCAATGCTCTGACCAGTAAAAGAAAGCATACCAAATGGATTATTCACTATTCTATCAACCTGAGACTCTACTTTCAAGGAGCTATGAGCCTGCACTCCAAAGTCTTTGTTCAGCAATACTCTCTCAGACCTTACCATGAAGTGTATAAGTATTGCCCCTGATTTGCTTTTCCAAAATGCAGCACTTCGCATTTATCTAAATTAACCCTCCATCTGCCACTCCTCAGCCCATTTTCCCATCTGATTAAGATCCTGTTGTACTTTCCGCTACACCTCCAATTTTGGTGTCATCTTCAAACTTACTAACTGTACCTCCTATGTTCACATCCAAATCATGTATATAAATGACGAAAAGTAGGGAACCAGCACCGATCGTGTGGCACTCCACCGGTTGCAGGCCTCCAGTCTGAAAAACAACCCTCCACCACCACCCTCTGTCTTCTACCTTTAAGCCAGTTCTGTATCCAAATGGCTAGTTCTTCCTGTATTCAATGAGATCTAACGTTGCTCACCAGTCTTCCATGGGGAACCTTGTTGACGCCTTTCTGAAGGCCATATAGATAAAGTCTACCGCTCTGCCCATATCAATCCATGTTTGTTACTTCTACTCTTTGTTTCCTTTCTGCTAACCAGTTCTCCATCTATGTCACTGCACTATGCCCAAACCCTTGAGTCCATTTATGTCATACTTTAAGAAGTCCTTTAAGTGCCTCTCAAAACTATTATTCAATTTGTGAGCACAGCTCCCTCCTAAAATATGTTTCTGAAACTCAGTGAAGCATTTGTAAAGACCCAACTGTACAAAATAAACTATCACATCTTCAGCCAATCTAACATTTTGTAATTGCAAAATGATGCCCCTTTTTCAGCTTTATCAGTTGTTCTGTCAATTGAAATAATCTAGAGGCAACTGTTTTTAATCTAAGAGAAAGCTTAAAATTAATTTGTTTCAAACTTAAATGATTGTGCATTCTTAAATTACTTCAAAGCTGGATATTAAAGTTCCCAAACATTGCGTATTTCAGTTCTGAATGTGTATTAGTATAGTGCTGAAATGAATTTCAAGGATAGTAGACTTTATTCAATCACTGCAGTAAATACATATCTAACATGTATCACAACATCTAATAATGACATTTGATGCCATAAAACTGGGTGACTCTTAGTTGTCAGAATATTCCAACAGCCTCAGCATGTTTTCCCCAAAGTTCACAAAGTGTAACACACAGTGCATTTTTCAAAGCATTCCAAAAGCTGCTTGATTCCATAAAAGTATCAAAGGACAGGAAAAACAAATTTCCTTTCAGGCAGTCCACAGTGACACAGGCATCAGTGGACATGCGTACACAGTTATGCAATTCCACTGATAATGCAGCTCAATCCTTGATTGATGTCATGGCTAATGTTTTGGGCCTAATTCTCCAAACCATATTGATCTCTGTGCTGCCACGTATCAGTGAACTCATGCAGAATGAATCCTTTCAATATCCTGAAATTACTTTTGTATTAATTTAAGCCTAATTTGCCAAACTCATTTGTGTGATGCTCTTGATCTGATTATGTCATCAACCATATCGCATGTTTGTGAGAGAGAAGAAAATATTTGATTTACTTTCATATTGATTGCAAGCATCCACGGTCACTCCAATGGATCCCCTTCATTCCATTTGTTTACTGAATGCAGCCCATAATAACCAATACAGTGTGAACAAGTAATTAATTTATTGTGATTGACAGTAATGGTAATGGAAATTGGTTAGTGCAGTTTCCCTAATGTATGTGGCCTGTTTAACTGATACATATTACTAAAAGAAGGATTAGGAGGAGACTATGCATAATGTGGTGAATGTCTGAAGACAATATCCAGCTTTTCGTTGAGAAATTTCCATATCATTTGCATCACACAAGTACCAGGTGATGACCATCCCCAACAAGAGAGAATCTAACCATCACCCCTTGACTTTATATGACATTACCTCATTGAATTTCTGACTGTCATTACCTATCATTATCTTTGCCTAGAAACTTAACTGGACTAGTGATTTAATAACTGTAGCTAAAAGATCAGGTCAGGGGTTAGGATTCTGTGGAAAGTAACTCTCCGCAATTCTGGTCATCATCCATAAGGCATGAGTCAGGAGTATAATAGAATTCTGTCCACTGGTCTGGATAGGTATTGCTTCACGATCATGCACAAAACTCAACACTATCCAGGACACGCACATTCATTCTTGCGAGTTGGGCAAACCTGGCTGGACCAGCATTAATTGTTCATCCCTTTATTGCCCTGGGGAAGATGGTGGTCATAGTCATACAGCCGGGAAACTGACCCTTCATTCCAACCAGTCCATGCCGAACATAATCCCCAACTAAACTAGTCCCACCTGCATGCTCCTGGCCCATATCCCTCCAAACTGTTGCTATCCATGTACTTGTTCAAATGTTTTTTTACATGTTGTAACTGTGCCTACATCCACCACTTCCTCAGGAAGTTCATTTCATGCGTGAACCACCTGTGCAAAGTATTTGCACCCTCATGTCTTTTTTTTAAATCTCTGTCCTCTCACCTTAAAAAGTATGTCCCCTGGTCTTCTTGAAATCCCCCAATCTAGGGAAAAAACATCTACCAATAGCCCTATCTATACCCCTCATGATTTTATAAACCTCTATCGGGGCACCTCGCAACCTTCTACGCTCCAGTGAAAAAGGTCGCAGCCTATCCAGCCTTTCTTTATAACTCAAACCCTCCATTCCCAGCAACATCCTGGTAAATCTCTACTGAACCCTCTCTAGTTTAATAATATCCTTCTTGACCTGTTGCCATCCTACAGGTATAGGGACACCCACAAAGCAATCAGGGTTACCAGGGTTCTGACTAAGTGGTATAATTCCATATCAAAATGTTGAGTTGGAGGGGATCATGCATATGGTGGTGTTCCCATGCAGTTGATGCATGTTTCTACTGAGATAGAGGTCATGGTTTTGGAAAGTGCTGTCTCAAGAGCCTTGGTGAATTTCTGCAGTGCATCTTTTAGATAGTGCATCAGCAGTGAAGAGAGTGAATGTTTGTGGATGTGATGCCAACCAAGCAGGATGTTTCATTCTGAATGATGCCAAGCTTCTTGTGTTGTTGGCATTGGTACTATCTAGGCAACTTGAGTGTTTTTTCACACTACTGATATTTTCATTTCAAAAATATATTTTATTCATAAAAAATATCATTGCATACATAGTCACTGTACAGTAGCATATGAAGAAACTAACATTGGAGTTTGACTCTATCCAGCAAGAAAAAAACCCAAAGACATTGCTTTCTTCTACACAATTTTATATTTACGTATATTTGAGGCTTTGGGAGGGTCTGATAACTGAATGGATCTCTATTTACCTTTGGCAGAAAGGCCTTAGATGGTCATTCTTTCCTACTGTTCCTTTGAGGCAACTGCCCCAGTCTTTAGTACGTCCCTCACCATGTGGTCCTGGACCTTGGAATGTGCCACTTGGTTGAGGTCAACTCCTTGCTCTGGAAGACAAACAAGCTTTGGGCAGACCAAAGAGTGTCTTTCACTGAGTTGATGGTCCTCCAAGCACAGTCGATGTTGTCTCTATGTCCTGGGGAACAGACCATAGAACACAGAGACCTGTGTCATGGAGTTGCTTGGTATGAACCTTGACAAAAACCATTGTATCTTTCTGCAGGCATCCTTTGCAAAAGTACATTCTGGTAGGATTTATGCCCGTGGACAGGCTTTGAGAAAAGTGTGAGTTACTTGCTGTAGAATTACCAATCACTGACTTGCTGTTTTGAGGTTTTATGATTTTGTACACACTTCAAATAGTTTCCATTCATCTGAACTAGAAAGTGACCTCTCAAAAGATTATATCTGGCACCCAGAACACTGAATATTTCTTCACTCACACAAGTTGAAAAGTGGGTGTTTCTGAGTGTTTTCAAATACAAATGAACTAATCCTTTTCTTAGTTCTTCTTCCATGGCATTTACCACAGTTGATGTGTAATCAGGGGGTGAGAAAGATTAGAATACTGTATGCGGATGGCATTTTGATCTCTTTTCTAAAGTCATTCATTTTTTTCCCTACATTTGTAGCTTCTAATACATTTCTCCTTTTAATATGAAGCCGGGTATTTTATTCTTTCTTCCTCATTATTAAAAGATAGTGGTCAGGTTCAAGAAATAACAATAAAGGCTAGTAGAATATTGGCCTTTATTTCAAGAGGCTTGGATTACAAAGTGAATAAGAGTTATCTTATAATTGTATACATTTCTGATTCATCCCAGCTCACATCCTCTGTACATCTTTGGACAGCTCACCTCTGAAGTACGCATTAGTTTTAACTGTGGTTTCAACATACTGATACAGTGGTCAAATGTGTGGGTGTGCTGCATAGACTAGGTTTTATGTTGTTGATTATAGAAAATTGAAAGCTAACTTTGAGGTGTCACTAAGAGAGAAATGGATTTCCTTTGTGGAATTCAGAACAAGGGGGCATAACATTAAAATTAGATTGAGGCCATTCAGGAGTGCTTTCAGGAAGTACTTATAGTATTTAGAAACATCTCCTGCACAAAGCTATGAAGGTGCGATCAATGGAAAACGTCAACATTAAGTTGGATAATTTTGTGTTAGATGAGGGTATTTAGGATCATGGTATCAAAGTGGATAAATGGAATTAAGATACAGCATGATCAATTTGAATGGCACTGCAGGCTAGAGGGATTGAAAAGCGTACTTCTTTTTCTATGTTTGTGCATCCCTTTTCATGTGGTGATGTTGTATATCTCCTCTGCTCTTAAAACTGTGTGTACATCTTCACACATTTATGGTTGTTTGTAGTAATAAAATTTGACAACAAAAACATGCAGGTTGAACATGTTTGACACGTTATGGATACATATGCATTTGTATAAACTCACTAGCAGACCCCCAAAGCAAGAAAATATGATGCTAGCTTTTATTGATATCATGCAATTTAATGAAATATGGTTCAGCAAATGATTTACAAGTTGGCGAGTGAGAAGTTTCTTATCAGTTCCAGTTCTACATACCAGGAGTTTCACCAACTGATGTGTCTATAAAAAAAGTTTTACAATATCTAACACTTTCTTGAAGGCCTCCTTGATCATTATGTTGTGACCAGTTTCAACTCTGGTAAGGTTCTCAAGTGAAAGGATATCAGATTGAAGGATTTTAAAAAAAGAACGAGTGCATTCCCATTGATAGAGCCTACGTTGTGATCTAACTTTATTTGATGAACCCTGTTTTTGATATTTTGGGTAGACGTACTGCAGAATGAGAGAAGCATTTCTTGAGTATAGCTCTGCTTTTAAACTAATGAGTTAGCAACATCTTCATGTGTTTGTTTACTACAAATAACTCTTCACCTGACAGAAAGAAATGGTGTTGAGTAGTGATGGAGAAGGTGAGAGAAGTGTTCAGTTTAAATGACATCAGTCAATGTCTATTAATACTTTTGCCTTCCTGCCATATCCTGAAGTTAGCTTGTTCTTTTTGAGCAGATTAGCAGGATACACACGAGATCAGCTGAGGTTTCTTTCTATGTATGTTTTTTGAGTCCTTATTGTGCAATCGGGAAATGATTGTAGTATTTATCTGAATGTTGAATTGGAAAGGGTTTTTCCACTGTTTCAGACCTGTCTGAAGGGGGATTGTAGACAGGAAGAAACTGAACATAGAAACTTTTTATTTTAATGTTATGTGTGAGGAATGCTACTCCAGGCCCTAGACTGTGAGTCTTCCTTGGCCTGGGTTGCACTTCCTTCACCACTGGCAACTACCTGCTGCCTGATTGGGTCTGAGGTTATGCTTCCTAAGTGATGATTTGCGGGTTGAATGTTCCGGTCAGTCAGTAAACTTATTTGCCGCAGTGAGATCTCTATGTGACCTGGTTACATTTGGAATACTGTGCACAGTTCTGGTCACCACATTACCAAAAGGATGTGGATGCTTTGCAGAGGGTGTAGTGGAGGACCGCCAGGATGTAGTCTGGTATGGAAGGTGGTAGCTATGAAAAGAGGCTGAGTAGATTAGGATTATTATCATCAAAAAGCTGGAGGTTGTGGGAGGACCTGATTGAGGTCTACAAAATCATGAAGTATAGACAAGGTGAATAGTAAGAAGCTTTAGCCCAGAGTTGCAGTCACAATTACTAGGGGCTGAGTTCCAGGTGAGAGGGGAAAGGGGAAAAGTTCTTTATGCAGAGGGTGGTGGATCCCTGGAATGTCTTTCCAGCAGAGGTGAGCACGGTAGCGTCATTTAGGATGTATCTGGACAGATATATGAATGGGCAAAGAGCAGAGGGATACGGATCCTGAGAAAATAGGTGACAGGTTTAGATAGAGGATCTGGATGGCACAGGCTTGGTGGGCCGAAGAGCCTGTTTCTGTGCTGTAATTTTCTTTGGTTCACGATATGCATGCATTGTGCTCTGGCCCCCAATAAAATTGGGACTGACCTCAAACTTCATTTAAAAACAAATTGTCTATTTGTTACAAACTCTATATGTTACCATTTTAGTTGCTTTAATAAGTCTGTCTTGTGATCCTCTTCAAATAAAGGGATAGCAGCATTCCTGTGATACAGTTGGGAATCCCTTTTGTGTTTTTCCATATTCCTGGAATTAAGTGATATAATTTTCATTGAATGCACCTTTGATTTGTGGAAATATTGCAGTGTCACAATACAGCACAGTGCCACTTGCATTTGGTTTTCTTCACTGTAAATGATTTGGGCTGTTCCCTGAATGTTAGCCATTTCTCCTTTGAACAGGTGCTTGCGCAGAGCACAGACTCTCAAAGCTGTCTATCCCCAATTTTAACTTGGTCCATTCTACCCTGAGACCAGTAAGATCAACCGTTTGTTAAATTCCGTGCAATACTTGAGTCTTAGCAGTATACTTAAAATTATTTGAATTCTATTTTGATCAGATCCAGAAGGGTAGCATTACCATGTTGCTCACTATTTTCTGTTGATCTGGAAACAGATGGAGGCTGAGCAACTGTTATGGAAAAAATTTACACTAAATATATGCTTCTGACCAGGCGGATGCAGCTGACCAGACAGGCCTATGAGCTCGGTGTCCAGGTCCAAGTAATACAGCCATTGGACCAAAATAACCCAGTATTTAAGAATATGTGAGAGACAGAATGACAAAGCTGTCATATTTGTTAATTATCCAAATACTGTCAACAGTCATTTGTAATTTATCTTTGTTTTAGTGGATTGAGTGGTTTTGGTGTTGGGGGCATGGGAGAAAGGAGCTGATTGGAGTACACTCATTCCAAGGTTATCCTTGCATTTCCAAGATTTAAGGATTCATCTGCTGGATGTTGATGTGAAAATTCAAGGAACGTCAGCAAAAATAGTTTTTTTGTGTTGCTTATTAGCTGGAAAAATGTTGAAGCTGAGGCAAGCAAAGAAAGACAGTTTGACAGAGGGGTGATTTGGAGGCCATGTGATAATGCCACCAAGTTAGCAACCTAAACTGAATAGGTTTGGATATGAAAGGCCCTGAGAATTTGTGACCCAATCATAGGGAACTTGAATGTCTGCTTTTAGATCTGCATTGGGCTGTCTGCTTGACGGACCTCCTTTTGACATGAAATTTGACTTGGAATATTTAAAACACTTAACCATGGTGCATTGTGACTGACCACTCATTAATTGCTTCCAGCAGTATCATCACTAAAATTATTGAAATGATATATCTTCATCAAATTAATAAATGGCCTGAGGACATATGAGAATTAATTGATTGATGGCAACTTAAAATTGTTGCATGCTAGATGAATGGAACTTCCACAATGGGAAAACATAGCTACAATTGTGGCCCTAATTGCTCTTTTGATGTTTCCAACCAAAACAAAATGACTGGTGTATTGTATATCACAGCTACCTATTGTATGTTATGGATGGTTTATTTAAATTATGGCCAGAAAGAGTTTAGCTCTTGACTGATGACAGCCCAGTAATCTGTTGTGAAGGTTACCAGTACCTGTGCTTCAAAGCAATGGCAGTGAACTAGGAAAATAAGAAGAAAGATTAAGCTCACATTTCTCAGTGGCCTTCTACATGCAGCTTTGTAAGTGGACATTTGGGGATATGAAGACAGAAGTCAGGTTTTCGGAGTGGGTCTCTCATGCATAGCTTTCACCAGTGATTTGATCCTTTTAATGTTTTTGTTGTTTTGCTCAGGCCACCCATTAATTTAGTGCAGAAATAACATTTGTGAAGTGTTTACAGAAATGCTGAAGATCAACAGGATGCTCAGAGTTGATAAAATCTTTTGCAGAAGCACATTGACTTGCAGACTGTGAACAGGTGGAAATGTATTTTTGTCGAAAGAATTTTGATAGCTTTAAAACTACATATCTCTTCACTAAGTCACAACATTATTTTTGGTGGATTATATTTCACTCAGATACCACATAGGCTCAGCTTTGAGCATCAGATAATATATTCACATTTTTAGTTATTTTGCCAAAGTAGTTTTCTGAAAAGAGTCTGTGGTACACATTGGCTATAACAACTGTATTATGAACTTAATTTTTATTAATAATTGTGCACTACAGTGATTGTGATTTAGAATGCATGAGGTTATTATTTTTCTTCTAAAATAGACAAATAGCTGACTTTCCTTGCCTGTAATATGTGAAATATTTTGTCTTTTATGTTGAGTTCAGTGCTGTTCCTTTTACCCCATCCCCACTTCTGTTCTGGATCTTGTTTGTTTGAGTTGATTGATACTATCATTTTGTTTCTTTATTGCCAGAATCAGTTTTTTTAAGAGTACTTCAAATATTGGTAGGAGAAAGTGAGGTCTGCAGATGCTGGAGATTAGAGCTGAAAATGTGTTGCTGGTAAAGCACAGCAGGTCAGGCAGCATCCAAGGAACAGGAGAATCGACGTTTCGGGCATAAGCCCTCCTGTTCCTTGGATGCTGCCTGACCTGCTGTGCTTTACCAGCAACACATTTTCAGTTCAAATATTGGTAACTGAACTATGGCTAATAGTGATAACCTTTGAAATAGTTTAATTTAGATAAATGCGAGGTGCTGCATTTTGGGAAAGCAAAGCTTGTACACTTAATGGCAAGGTCCTAGGGAGTGCTGCTGAACAAAGAGACCTTTTAAGTGCAGGTTCATAGCTCCTTGAAAGTGGAATCACCGGTAGATAGGATAGTGAAGAAGGAATTTGGTATGCTTTTCTTTATTAGTCCGAGTATTGAGTACAGGAGGTCATGCGGCTGTACAGGACATTGGTTAGGCCACTGTTAGAATATTGTGTGCAATTCTGGTCTCCCTGCTATTGGAAGGATGTTGTGAAACTTGAAATAGTTCAGAAAAGATTTACAAGGATGTTGCCAGGGTTAGATGAATTGAGCTATAGGGAGAGGGTGAATAGTCTGGGGCTGTTTTCCCTGGAGCATCGGAGGCTGAGGGGTGACCTTATGGAGGTTTATAAAATCATGAGGGACATGGATAGGATAAATAGACAAAGTCTCTTCCCTGGGGTGGAGGAGTCCGGAACCAGAGGGCATAGGTTTCGGGTGAGAGGGGAAAGATATAAGAGACCTAAGGGGCAACTTTTTCACGCAGAAGGTGGTACGTGTATGGAATGGGCCGCCCAAGGAAATGGTCGAGGCTGGTACAATTGCAACATTTTAGAAGGCATTTTGGATGTGTATATGAATAGGAGGGATTTGGAGGGATATGGGCTGGGTGCTGGTAGGTGTGACTAGATTGGGTTGGGATATCTGGTCGGCATGGAAGAGTTGGACCGAAGGATCTGTTTCCTTTATCTGTACATCTCTATGACTCTATGAATTATTAAATGTGAATATTACTGAAAAGGAAGACACATTGCTGAAGTCTTTTATCTTGCACTCCTCAGGATAATCACCAGAATGCCAAGTTTCAACCAATCATCATACAAGAAAAAAAGTGCTGATTGGTTAGAAACTCGGCTCTGGCTGAGATGTTGCTATGGAGAAAGCAATAGGTACCTATAGGCACCCTACAGAACATAGAACATAGAAGAATACAGCGCAGTACAGGCCCTTTGGCCCTCGATGTTGCGCCGATCCAAGCCCACCTAACCTACACTAGCCCACTATCCTCCATATGCCTATCCAATGCCCGCTTAAATGCCTATAAAGAGGGAGAGTCCACCACTGCTACTGGCAGGGCATTACATGAACTCACGACTCGCTGAGTAAAGAACCTACCCCTAACATCTGTCCTATACCTACCATCCCTTAATTTAAAGCTACTAAATTAAATATGCTGCAGGGTAATTAATAAATTTGCACGGCTTGAACATATTCTTTGAGCTTGCAGAGAACAATTCCCTGCAAATGAATGTATCTGACTTTCAGCAAGGGGAAATGAGCCATTATGACCTCAACTGAATATCTGAAAATTTTTATTAGTTTAGCTATTAGTGTACACAGCATTTCTCAATCAGTGCTGCCTAACCTCAGGTTCACTTCGAACCATTGACCTTTTGTTTTGAATTTTGAAAGTAAAGGCTGGTTGATTTTGATATGTACTATTCATTAGGAAAAGCCAAAAGAATATGTTGTTTGATTTGATCAACCACTTATTAAAATAAAATCACACAAACCCAGGTTATGGTCCAACAGGTTTACTTAGAAGTACTAGCTTTTGGAGTGCTGCTCCTTCATCAGGTAACGAGTGGGGCAGGATCGTAGGACACTGATTTTATAGCAAAATATTATAGTGTCATGCAACTGATATGATATATTGACCAAACCTAGATTTAACAGCAATCTGATAACTAAGTTCTATACCTATGAGGACAGTATCAACCTTGATCTTGAGTTCACATCACATTGCAGGTAACCCCACCACACAATATACTCCCACACACACGTACACAGACCCTCTCTCACACATAATCACACACACACTGTATTTTATATATATACACCGTGCAATCACATCTACACACATGTGCACCCCCCTCCCTCTCCTATCAAAAAAATAAAATTGGACCTCCGCTTAATACATAGACAGAATCCTCGCATCTAAATTGTATTGTCTAACCTGAGATATCACCTCTTGTATGTTAATAAAACCTTTAATTATCTAGGGACAAAGACTTGAAAGGAATATAGATTTTGCATTTTAATCAGCAGTCTACCTCCTAACTGATTAAAGGGTTCAACAAGGACAGCTAGTTTTAAAGTTGTTAACTTTTTGCTTAGGAAAGCTGTGTCTTATACCTTCCAATTATCCCATGTCTGAGGAAAGTGTGGAGCTCTGAAAGCTTGCAATTTCAAATAAACCTCTTGTTATATGTTGGTCAGTGAATGGATTTTTTTTTTTAAAAAGGCAGATTGAGAGGTTATTCACTGGTATGAAGAAGGGAAAAAACAATTTCTCATAAGCAGGTAACCTACACAATGCTGCAGAATAGAGAGATCTGGGAGTCTTTAGACGTGCAGTGTGCATCAAAGCTGGTATAACTAATTAAGAAGGCAAATGGAATGTTGCCCTTTATTGCAAGGGGTTTGGAACACAAAAACAGAGAGTCTTCTTGCAACTGTCCAAGGCATTGGTGAGACCACACCTAGAATAGTGTGATAAGTTTTGATCTCCTTACTTAAAAGGGATACAATTCCATTGGGATCAGTTCAGAGAAATTTCACCTTGGATGAGTGATTGTCTTACGAGTAAAGTTTGAGCAGGTTGGGCTCATACCCAGTGGAATTTAGAGGAATGAGAAGTGATCTTATTGAAACTTCAGATTCTTTGGAGCTTTACAGCATAGTTTAAAAAAAATATTTTGCAGGTTGTGTGTGCCAACATGTATTGCCCATTCTTAATTGCCCTTGAGGTTGTTGGTGAGCTCTCTTCTTGCATTGTTTCAGTCCATGTGGGGTAGACATTTCCACGTCCAGAATATGGACCCAGTGCCAGTGAAGGAATAATGATATCATTCAAATTCAGAATAATGTGTAACTTGAAGGGGAACTTGCAGGTGATGGTGCTGCCATGCATCTGATCATATTATCCTTCCAGATTGTGGGAGGTTCATGGTTAGAAAGGTACTGTTGAAGGAAGATATTGACAGTTTCAGGGTTACCCATTCACAACTGAGAATGAAAGGAATTTCTTCTTTCAAACTTGTTAATCTTTGGAAATCTGTACCAAGAGAGCTGTGATAGCTGTTATTGAGCATATTCAAATAGACAGAAACTGTAGAAAGTTGAGAGTAATGAGAACGAGGAAACAGTCCAAAGACGTGCAGGTTAGGTGAATTGGCCATGCTAAATTGCCCTTAGTGTTAGGTGAAGGGATAAATGTAGGGGAATGGGTCTGGGTGGGTTGCTCTTCGGAGGGTCGGTGTGGGCTTGTTGGGCTGAAGGGCCTGTTTCCACACTGCAAGTAATCTTTAAAAAAATACAAGTTCAGATCAGCCAAGGTACCAGTGAATTTTGCAACAGTCTTGAATGGTTTTATACTCTGTCTGCCCTTATTTCCTGTATTCTAGTGTCTGTGTTTTTTTTAACTGAATGATATGATCTTTGAAGTGTCTTTGAAATTAGAATCAGTTATTGGCCTCTCACAGCTGAAGCCTGAAGTGGTTATGAAGGCACTTATTAACCTTTACAATACCATTGGTGTGTTAAAATACGGAATAGTCCAACTGGGTACGCCATTCAACGAATGTGATCTCAACATTGAACCACCAATGTTATATTAGAGAAAAGCATAACCTCTTACTGAACTTAAAGATAGAATTGTTTATACACTGCAGGGTTCATGGTGGCTAAAATGTGTTGTTGGAAATTCTGAATATCAGATAAAATGTTTCATGTGTAACTTTAGAGTTTTTACAAAAATTAAACCTGGTTATTAGCAATTACAAGAATCTGCCTGGGCTGTTTGAAGATTGTAGCTGATTTTGAAGTTTGTGGTGTTAGTTGCCTGCTGGGATGTTGGGCAATAAAAGTAATCTTACTTTCTGTTCTGGTGTCAGCAAGTTGAGAGCACTGTTCAGTCTACGTGAGTTAATTCATGATCCATTCCAGGATATGAGCACACAAATCTTAGCAGACAATTCAGTTCAATATTAACGTAGTGCTGTATTGCCAGCTGCTACAATTTAGATAGTGTGATCACAATCACCACATATCAGAACCACATTTTTTGTTGTAAAGCACTTTGGGACATTCTGAAGTCATAAAACTTGTTGTATAAAGTTAAATCTTTTTATTATTCAACAAAGATGTGGTCTATTACTACAAAACGACATCCCCAAAATATTCAGAAACTTAAATGTGCTAATTTGCTTAATTCTGAGAAGGTTCTGACATTTTTTCATGTATGTTTAAAAATGCATTTTGTTTAATGCTTGACGAGAAAAGTGATGCAGTTGTGGACTATCAAATAGCTTTATTTTGAGAAAAGGTGTTAGAAAGTGCTGAAGTATAGATTTGAACTATTTTTGTAAACCAAAGGATATGACAGTTCAAGGGGCACTGTTTATAATTTAACAAATGTATTTATTGTCTTGCATTTGGGAAAAAGATAGGGAACTGTGCATTGTATTGCAACAATGATATATGTCATAACAGGGTCATGTTTTTTAATGCACAACATGCTGTCAAATGAACAAAACAAAATTGTTAAGCACTTCTTGATGAAGAAACCTTTAAGAACTCTTTTATTACTTTGCATTCTTGGTGGGAATGCTAACTGAATGAGAATTCCCATTGGAAAATTTTTTCCGCATGTTAAAGGTTAAACAAGCAAAGATTAATGATCTGAGAAATGAGCAGATGTGGAATCCTGACATTTCAGCCGTATCAAGAGTCAGCATGGATTTACTATGGGGAGGTCGTGCCTGACAAACCTGTTAGAATTCTTTTGAAGAGGTAACAAGTAGGTTAGACCAGGGAAATCCAATGGATGTTATCGATCTAGATTTCCAAAATGCCTTTGATAAGGTGCCTATCGGGAGGCTGCTGAGTAAAGTAGTGTTTGAGGTCAGCTATTGGCATGGATTGAGGATTGGCTGCCCAACAAAAGGCAGAGAGTTAGCATAAACGGTTCTTTCTTCGGAATGGCAGCCGGTGACAAGTGGTGTCCCGCTGGGTTCAGTGTTGGGTCCACAGCTATTCACTTTTTATATATTATTGATCAGATTAATGGACTGGAAGCATTCTGGCGAAGTTTGCTGATGATACAAAGTTAGGTGGGACAGGCAGGTAGTACTGAGGAGGTAGGGGGGGCTGCAGGAAACTTTAGACAGTTTAGGAGAGTGGTCCAGGAAATGGCTGATAAAATGGCTGAGCAAATATGAAGTCTTGCACTTTGGAAAAAGAATACAGGCATGCACTATTTTCTAAATGGTGAGACCATTCATAAAGCTGAAGTACAATGGGATCGGAAAGTGCTAGTCGAGGATCCTCTAAAGGTTAACTTGTAGGTTGAGTCTGTGATTAAGAATGCAAATGTAATGTTGTTGTTTATGTCAAGAGGGTTGGAATATAAAGCAGCAATGTGCTTTTGAGATTTTGTAAATCTCTAGTTATGCCCCACTTCGAATACTGTGTCCAATTTTGGGCCCCACACTTCAGGAAGGACATACTGGTACTGGAGCGTGTCCAGCAGAGATTCACACGGATGATCCCTGGAATGGTGGGCCTAACATACGATAAACGGCTGAGGAACCAGGGATTGTGTTCATTAGAGTTTAGAAGGTTGTGGGGAGATCTAATAGAAATTTACAAGGTAATGCATGGCTTAGAAAGAGTGGACGCTGGGAAGTTGTTTCCATTAGGCAGGCAGACCCATGGGCACAGCCTTAGAATTAGAGTGGGTCAATTTAAAACAGAAATGAGGAGACATTTCTTCAGCCAGAGAGTGGTGGGCCTGTGGAATTCATTGCCACGGAGCGCAGTGGAGGCCGGGACGTTAAATGTCTTCAAGGCAGAGATTGATAAATTCTTGATCTCACAAGGAATTCAGGGCTACGGGGAGAGTGCGGTAAAATGGAGTTGAAATGCCCATTAGCCATGATTAAATGGCAGAGTGGACTGGATGGATCGAATGGCTTTACTTCTACTCCTATGTCTTATGGACCTTATTCTAAATGATTGTTGTGTTCCTTGATATACTTTCAAATATGAAACAATGTTTTGTGAAAGGCATGTAAAAAAGAAAAAGATTAGCAAATGTAGCTGGGGGTCCATTACAGGCAGAGACAAGAGACTTTATAATAGTAAATGGAGAAGCTAGATAAGTAATTTGTCTGTCTTCAAGAGGTCACAAAGTTTCCCCGAAATAATTAAAAGCTATGGGTCTCACGTGATTGGGAATAAAATTAGTATTATTAAAAAAAAAGTAGTATTGGAGAAATTAATGGAAGTAGAAGTTGACAAATACTTGGGAGCTGATGACCTTCACTCAAGAGTGTTGAAATAGATGGTTACAGAAATAATGGATGCATTGGTGATCATCTTTCAAAAGTCTATTAATTTACCAATGATGCCTGTAGATTTGGAAGGTCTCAAATAGAATCTCTCTGTTTGAGAAAGGAGAGAGTAAGAAAAGAGGCAACTACAGACCTGTTAACTTGACAGCTTAGTTAAAATACTAGAATCTATTATAATGGATGTGATTACGAGAAAATGGAGTAGAGTGTTGGAAATCAAGCCCTGCTATTCCTAGAGTCATCACAAAAGTGAAAAATGCCAAAGTAAGTACACAAAATTCTCTTATTTCAGACCCAGGTTGTTAGCAAACATGGACCAGGTTTCTGTATTTAACAAGCATTATTACTTATTTCAGGTAATTAGACTCTAGGTACAAGTAGATAGGTCACAATCAATCAACTTATAACCCTATACATTAAAACTCTTACCCACTTTATAAGCTCTCGCGCTGTCTCGCGCATTCACACTTGTGCACACACACGTGCACTCGCACTCATGCCCAGCACTGCTCCCCATCCCCCCCTGCACATACATGCACAGAAAAATAGGCTTTGGCAAAGAATCATTCCAAGGTAGCTTAGAGGTTCCAAGTCATGGGCTACTGAGATGGTTGTTATGCTGGTTAGAATATTACTTTTTAGTCATCCTTTTCTGGATGCTTCTACTGGTTTGCATGAGACACAAGGTATCTGATTAACTTACACATGGTCTCTGGCCTTTCAGTTAAAATTGAAGCTTACGATAACTACTGGAGGAATGATGAATTGGTTTTATTCAGGTTTAAAATCCTTTTTGAAAACAAAGGACAAAGAAAAGGCACTTGTACTGGTGGAGACCAAAGCATTTCTCTTTTTTTTCCCAGCCCCAAACTGTTCAGTTACCTGAGAACCAATCACACAGTTGCTGGCAGGCAAACAGACTTTGTCATTGAAGTGGAGGAGCCAGTGTTGGACTGGGACAAAGTTAAAAATCACACAACACCAGGTTATACTCCAACAGGTTTATTTGGAAGCACTAGTTTTGGGAGCACTGCTCCTTCATCAGGTAGTTGTGGAGAATAAGACCATATGACACAGAATTTATAGCAAACGTTTACAGTATGATGTAACTGAAATTATATATCGCAAAAAATCCTGGATTGTTTAAGTCTCTCATCTTTTAGAATGAAAATGTTGGTTTCAGTTCTTTCACGTGTAAATTGCAGAACATTTAGAAGTTACATTCTCAAGTGAACTTTAACAGTTGGTGTCATGTCGGCCCAGATAATGCATTTAAGGTGTGAGCTGCCCTGTGTGAGACGGTCTGTCTGTGCCACAATGGTCAGACCTTTGCTCTAAGTTCTGTCTTATAGTCTTATTCTCCACAACCACCTGATGGAGCAGCGCTCCGAAAGCTAGTGCTTCCAAATAAACCTTTCGGGCTATAACCTGGTGTTGTGTGATTTTTAACTTAGTACACCCCAGTCCAATATTGGCACCTCCAAATCATGGTTACTGAAATGATACATTAAACAAACCTGGAATATTGTTAAGTCTTTCGTCTTTTAGAATGGCTTGTAGGTTTTGGTTCATTAATATGTAAATCCCAGAACTTCCTTTCTGTCACCTTCACAAGATAACTTAAGGTTCTATAACAGAAGGTCAGACAATGTATTAAAGGTGTGAAGTCAGAGCTCTGTCTGTACCCCGATCTTGAGTCAGACTGGTTCTATTTCCAAAGTGGAATTTACAAAACACAGAGGAAACTCAATTATCCGAATATCAATTATCCGAATATCAATTATCCGAATATTGGATTATCCGAAGAAGATCTCAAAGTCCCAAATGAAACATTATATCAAAGAGGTGTTTCCAACATTGATTGTGTCTTTTGTTTACAATGATTAAAAACGATCGCGACTCACTGAAATGCTGCCAAGAATAGTCCTGGACATCGATGGGAGCCCAGGCACCATCTCCAAATAATTGACCGCCACCCTCTCTTTCTCTCTCGCTCTCTCTCTGTCTTTCCACACTTTTCCTGAACTTCCACACAGGGGTGTATCCTAAACGCCCCCCTCCCTCCTTCCCCAGATAACCTCTCCAACATTGTACAGGGCAAAGGTGAAACTTGTCAAAAAGTTGTGTGTGTACACACGTGCTATTTTGAGACTCCCCCTCCCAAAGGCAGTAGCAGTCTTGCTGTTGGTGTCCAGTCCAGCTGCCCCGGACGGGCGGGACAGGGTTGGGGGGGTTGGACAGAGGGGCAGATGAAAGGGAAGCGTAGTTGGATGGGGTTGGACCGGGGTGGAGGACCGTGCACGATGTGCTGTTGCTTAGTCTCTTGAACGAGGACCGGATTTAGCAAGTGTTCACTGTCAATTCCGTTGAACTGATTGGGGGGGACTGGTGTGGCAGGCTTCAGCAATGCTGCAGGTCCCTTACACATGTGTGTGTCTGCTTAAAAACAAACCCTGAGACAGAGTGTGGTAGCAAGGCAGAGGGCAAAGGAAACTTCAGAAAACTCCAAGCCCCAGAGGCGAGCCATTGAATCAATTAACAGAATAATCAATTATCCAAATGACATACTGCCCGCCCATCTTGTTTGGATAATTGAGATTTCTCTTTTACATGTATTGACTGCCTGCAGGTTGTGCATTTTTTGAGCAAAATAGAATGTATCTGCAAATATAATTCTGCAAATACAAATTTACCCATAGAGTTAAATGTGTGCATTTGCATGTGAGAGTGAGAGAGAAAGAAAGAAAGTGAGTGTGTTAGTGTATCTGTGTCCGTGCGTGTGTGCGAAAGCTTGGTAAAGTGTGTGGGTGTGATGAAGTTTAAGTCTGTGAAAGGGTATGCATGGGTATGAGTATGGGGTTGGTGTATGTGTGTGTCTGAGAGACAGCATGTGTATGAGAGAGTGTCTGTATGACTGTTTGAGTGCGTAGTGTAGTGGGGTCTCCTGCAGTGTGACATGAATCCAAGGCCCTGATTAAGGCCATCCTCATGTGTACCGAAATTGGCGATCAGTCTCTGCTCAGCCACTCTGCATTGTTGCGTATCCCAAAGTCCACCTTGGAGGATGGTCACTCGAAGATCTGAGGCCGACTGTCCCTGATGACTGAAGTGTTCTCTGACTGGGAGGGAACACCCTAGTCTGGTGATTGTTGCGCAGTGTCTATTCACCCATTGTCGTAGTGTCTGCTTGGTCTCATCAACGTACCATGCCTTGGGGCATCCTTGCCTGCAGTGAATGAGATAGACAAACAATGTTGGCCGAGTCACATGAGTACTTGCCGCGTACATAATGGTGGTAACCCCGGGTGATGGTGGTATCCGTGTCGACACTCTGACACATCCTGCATTGATTGACTTGACAGGGTTGTACAGTGTTGTGGTTGATGTCCCTAAGACTGGACAGTTTGCTGCGAACAGTCCTCTGTTTAAGGTTTGGCAGTTGTTTAAAGGCTATGAATTCTGTGTCTTATGGTCTTCTACAACCACCTGATGAAGGAGCTGCACTCTGAAAGCTGGCCTGATAAACCTAATTTGGAGATGCTGGTATTGGACTGGGGTGTACAAAGTTAAAAATCACACAACACCAGGTTATAGTCCAACAGGTTTAATTGGAAGCACTAGCTTTCGGAGCGCTGTTCCTTCATCAGGTGGTTGTGGTAAATCTATTGGACTATAATCTGGTATTGTGTGATTTTTAACTTTTTCACTGATAATTGGTCACTAGACTGCTCTTGGAATATCATGTGCAGTTCTGTACCCATTGCCTAAGGAAGGATAAAGTGAGGTCTGCAGATGCTGGAGATCAGAGCTGGAACTGTGTTGCTGGAAAAGCGCAGCAGGTCAGGCAGCATCCAGGGAACAGGAGAATCGACGTTTCGGGCATAAGCCCTTCTTCAGGAATGGGGAAAGTTTGTCCAGCAGGCTAAGATAAAAGGTAGGGAGGAGGGACTTGGGAGAGGGGCGTCGGAAATGTGATAGGTGGAAAGAGGTCAAGGTGAGGGTGATAGGTCAGACTGGGGTGGGGGCGGAGAGGTCGGGAAGAAGATCTCAGGTTAGGAAGGCGATGCTGAATTTGATGGATTTGACTCCTCTGGGACACCCGGACCAACCAACCCAACCACCCAGTAGCTCAACATTTCAATTCCCCCTCCCACTCCAAGGATATGCAGGTCTTTGGACTCCCCCA
>NC_057713.1:105378612-105434811 GCF_004010195.1 Chiloscyllium plagiosum | reverse complement strand
AAGAAGGGCTTATGCCCGAAACGTCGATTCTCCTGTTCCCTGGATGCTGCCTGACCTGCTGCGCTTTTCCAGCAACACAGTTCCAGCTCTAAGGAAGGATACACTTGTTATAGCAAGAGTGCTGCAAAAGCTCATTGTTCAAATGAAGAGAACAATATTGATATATGATAATTAACATCAATGACATGGTCAGCTTGTGAGACAGGATCCAGATGTGTAGCCTCACTTATTTGATGTAGAATTGACCTTTTCTTATCATTGTCTACCTTCAACCCATATTCCCACTTTGTGAATTCTGCATTGGGTGTAGAACCATGCAAAATTCCTCCAATCCTCAAGATGAATTGATTTTCTACATACAATTTGGCTGTATTGCCTTTCCTAATCTCAGTGTGGTCAATAGGAAGAGATTGCCTCTTGTTTAAAGGCTAGTTTCACAATTGCTTGTCAACCAGCAGGGATGCCATTCAGCTGCCTGCCATTAGCGGAATGCATATTCAGCAATTGTTCACAGTCAGTTAATTAGCTTTAAAGCCTATTTCATTCATTTTCTTGTAACTAAAGTTTGTAACAACAAGAATGCAACAACACTCAGAATTTAAACTTGAATCAGCATCTTTGCTGCTTGTCGATGAAATGACAAGCTTATGATCTTGTAAGTGCTCTTTTACATGTTGAATTTCATTTCACTCTCACACTATTTACAGCCATGACATTCCTGTCTTCATAAATTCTGTGGGCAGTTCATTCCATCTGCTGCATTGCATTCTCTTATTTCCTGACCCTTTGAGAGTTATTCTAAAGTCTGTTGAAGAACAATGTGTACAGGAAATTGTCTGAAGACAATAAATTTGGGGTTATATCTGATTTACTAAGTCACTCGAGGTTGTACTTGTGGTTTATAGTGAATACTTTAGTGTTTCATGATGTGTGCACTCTCTGTCTTCATTTGTCTCTCCTCTACTATCTTTCTATCTTTGTGCTAGGTCTGCCTTCACTCTCTCAGCACCTCAGATTTAGTATAAGGAGATCTATTGAGCGATCACATCTGATGACAGGTCAAATTACTGGCAGCAAGACCCAGTGGAATGAAAAGCAGATGATCAAAGCAAACAGATAGTACAACCGGCTGCAACTTATCAGCTGGAGTTGGAAGCATTTTCAGTGCTGAAGACAGTTCAGAAAGATAATCAAGAGACTATTCCTGAACCTTAGAGGTCTGAGGTGTGAGAAACTTAAGAGGCTTGGGCTGTTTAACCTCAAAAAGATGTAACTGGGAGGTAATCTTACAGTAAATTGGAATAGTACATTGAATGATAAAGCTAAGTCTGGAATATTATTTTCTGAAAAGAAATCATTCAGGCAGTGTGTGCAACACTGGCTGGGCCAAAATTTATTGAACATCCTTAGTTGCCCTTGAGATGGTGGTAGTGAGTTGCCTATTTGAATTGATGCAGTCCACATGCTGTATGTGGGTGCACAATGCCATTAGGGAGGGAGTTCCAGGACTTTGACCCAATGACACTGAAGGAATAGTGATATATTTCCAAATCAGGAAGACTTGTAGCTCAGGTTGAGGTTTTGGATGTAGGTTTGCACACTGAGCTGGAAGGTTCATTTCCAGACGTTTTGTTATCCTACTAGGTAATATCCTCAGTGGGCCTCAGGCAAAGTAATGCTGAAAATTCCTGCTCTCTGTATATATGTTTGCGTTTCTTTGGGTTGGTGCTGTCCTTTCCTGTGGTGATGTTCTTTGTTGATAGACTTCCGTTTGGACTGAAATTTGTAGTGGTGGTCCCATGAAGCTCCTGCACTTGTCCTACCAGACAATTGTGACTGTGTGTGAAAGGTGCTTATGTAAGCACCTTGGGTGAGTTTCTCCAGTGCATCTTTTAGATGAGACACACTGCTGCAACTATGCATCAGTGATGGAGGGAGTAAATTTTTATAGATATAGCAATTAAACGGACTGCTTGATCCTGGTTTATTGAATGTTGTTAGAGTTGCACTCATCCAGGAAAGTGGGGAGTATTCCATCACATGCCTGACTTGTTCCTTATAGATGTGTGATTTATTTGCGGCAGGTTTCCTAGCCTCCGACTGGCTCTTGTAGCCATTGTATTTATAAGTCTATTCTAATTCAAAGTTAAAAATCACACAACACCAGGTTATAGTCCAACAGGTTTAATTGGAATCACACTAGCTTTCGGAGCGACGCTCCTAATTCAGTTTGTGGAGAATGGTAATCTGCAGGATGTTGATAGTAGAGGATTCATTTGTTATACCATTGACTGTCAAGAGACAATGGTTAGATTCTATTTTGTTGGAAGTGGTTATTGCCTGGTACCTGTGTGGCACGAATGTTATTTGTGAAATTGTGTGTAGGACAAGGGAATACAATTTAAAACTGCTGTATGTTTAGATTTTCATTTGAAGCTACAAGTCCTAACAGTTCTGATTTTGCTGTGCCCATCAGAATTTTGAGTATCTGCATTGTTGGGCTCAGTTATTTGCATGGTCTAAAAAATAGATTCTTGGCCCAGTCTCATCGCGTGGCAAATTTGGGGATAATGGAGTATTCAAAGAGGGCCTGTGTAATTCGGAATGAAGGTTGTTCATTTTACTTGAAAACAAATAAGTTAGCGGATGAAGATAAAGTAGATGTTTTTCTCATCCTAATGGGACAAAATGCTTTTGAGGTGATGTCTGACCAGTGTTGCTGGCAAGACCATAGTATTGTGGCTTATTCTGAAACTAATGAAATTCTGAATTTGAATTATGGCGTTGCTAAAAATAGGATTGTACTTAAATTGTACTCCATGAAATGAAGGAATTGCCAAGTGAGACTATTGGAGAATGTAATCTGCAGTTCAAGAATTTCAGAGGCTCGTCAACCAGATTGCCGTGGGTGATCAGCTTCACTGCTTCCCCTGCTATTGGGATTTGTAAATTTAAGTTAGTTCATTTAATGACTGTGTTTGAAATTAAGCATGTTAACTTGACTGGGTGCGCAACAGCAATTTTATTTACAATTGTGAGCAAGGCCTATTGCTGGGTCCCGACCTACATCTGCTGGAGGTACACCAATGGGGAATCTTACAGCAGATGTCCAATAGTGGGTGTACTTGGGAGGTCAGAAGCCCATTGGGAGGTCCACAGCACTTGACAGGTGGAAAAAAGTGAGTGCTGCTGAGGCAAGTATGAGTGTGAAAGCATCTGAAAATGGAGCTACTTTGCTATGTTGTGTTTCTAGCTGACACTGGTCTGGTCAGACTGCATGGTCAAACCTGGTTTGATCAATTTTTTTGCAGTTTGGTTACCACTATGTTCAGTCACTGACCATTTTCACAAGAGGCTACCACTGTACTAAAAACAACCTTATGTTAATTACAAAAAGGGCACAAAAAGCATAACTGTTTTGCCCTCGGGTTGTTTTACCCTCGTGTATTTCGATAACAAAAATTTATTGTAACATGGTTGCTGAAATGGGGACTGTTTCTAAAGCATGACCATTTAAACGTGTATTGGCTGTAATGGGAGTACATCGCCAATACGTTAAATGCTGTTTCTAAAGTGTGGTTTGTCTATATTGCGAGGTTGCACAAGAATGCAACGCTCGCATTACAGAAGAACTACCTGTATATACGAACTGTTTGAAATGGTTTTATGGGGCCCTGTTGTGGTGCAGAGGGACCACTGAACCGAGAGGCCTGGGATAAAGTCCCACCTGCTTCTGATGTGTGTAATTACATGTCTGAACAGGTTGACTAGGAAGATGGGTAGAACAGTTTTATTACAGTTACCAGAAATAAAAATTCAAACCTTTTGCCCTCAACTTACCATTCTCATAATTAAGTGAAGAACCACCCTGTTTGGCTGCGTACGGACTTTGGTCCACACCATGGCAGGGGAAAGTAAAGCAAACGTAGGTTTGGAGGTTATCTCTGAGCTACTATGAGCCCCCAGACTCAGCAGGGACCAATCCAACACTAGTAACTCTAGATGAAGACTGAATTGACTGAGTTGACTGTCCATCATTGACAAGTTTGTAGCCACTGTAATCGTACGTCTGCCTCTGGCAAACAGCATATTTCAGGAGCTGGTATAATGGTATGCAACAGCTTTCCAAACTCCTCCCCCCTGCCTCTGAAGCTGTCTCTGTAGGGTTCATAATGGTTCACCCCTGTTGTGAGGCAGCAATTACAAGCTTATTGAGCCACCTCAAATGACGGACATAATGTCAGCTTCCAGAAAATGGCCCCACTTTTCTGAGGAAATTGAGACTGGAAACTAATTGCAACTACTCCTCCCTTGTGCTTCATTTCCATAGTTGTCATCGCCTGTGCCTATGCTATCTGGAGTCCTAGGACTGTCTACCTTAGGAAACCTGGATGATTTTCCTTTTGCAAAATATTCTGTGTTTACCTAATTGCCTTGAGAATTTCCAAGTGTGCAGCTGTCACTTTCTTACTAGTTAATTCCAACACCTTCACCACAAGTGTCAAGCTAATTACTTAATTGTTTTCTCTCTTCTGCCGCCTTGAATACAGGGGTAATATTTGCTCCTTTCCAGTTTGATCGGATCTTTCTATCATCTAACAAGATTTGCGTAATTAACACCAATGTGCATCCATCTCAATAGCAACTTTTGGTAAGGGCTTTTGCCCGAAATGTCGATTTTGCCTGTCCTCTGATGCTGCCTGAATTGCTGTGCTCTTCCAGCACCACTGATCCAGACTTTTGGTAAAACCCTAGGAAGAATCGACTTGGAGACTAACCTATCACTGCACCAATCCATTCAGTACCACTTCCCTAATGATTGGAATTTTACCAAGTTTTTCTTTGCAGTGGCCAAATTTACATGCATTACTCAGACTTTTTTTTGTAATCTTCATAGTGAAGACACAAACAAAATATTTATTCAATACAGTCATTTCTTTATTATCCACTATTAATTCACCATTCTCCCTTTCTGGATGATCAAAACTCAATTTAATTACACTTTTCTTTTCAAATATACATAGAAACTCTTGTTATCTGTTTTTACATTTCTAGCTAGCATCCTCTCATCCTCCAAATTTAATTCTCCTGATTTAATTATTTTTCCCATTCTTTATATTCTGATCAATTATCTGACCTGCCACTCCTCTTTACAAAATGATATGCTTTTTGCTTAAGCTTGAAGCATTCTTTAATTCCCTTAGAATTTTTCTTTATAATTCTTATTTTGAGTTTTCTGAAATATCCCTTGTAATATCTGGCAGATTATACAGATCTATCTCCTAGCTTAATTCCAATTCAATTTAGCTTCCCCAGCTTTCATGCATGTACAGTTGCTCTTATTTACATTTAAAATATGCAAACCTCTCCCTTTCAAGCTAGATGTAAAATTTAATCATACTGTGGTCACTGCTACCTAGGAGTACCTTTTTAATCTGAGGTCCTCAATGTCCCAAATTGAAATGTCGAAATGAAGTTAGCACGACTTTTGTACCATATTTGGAATGCACAGCTTGAAAGAATGCTGGTAGCAAATTCAGACAGGATTTTTATTTTAAAGAGAAATGGATAAATATTTAAAGGGAAAAAGTTTTCGGGTTATGGCAAAAGGGGAAATTACTGTGATTCATTGGACTCTTTCAAAGAACTGGCATGAGCACAATAAATGAGCTGTTAGGTGCACAATTTTATGTTTTTATTATTTAAATGTTATGTTTAGGTTTAGCTGTAGCAGGTTACAAATATTTTCTTCTACATTTATTGTAGATAAAATGTCATCTATTATCGGTCCTCCCTTCAGACATAATGTCCTGCATGGTACGTCCCAATAGCAATATTGCTTTCAACTTTTAACTTGGTGATAGTACTCCCACTTCTGATTCAGAAAGTTATAGATGTAACGTTCACTTCAAGACTTAAGCATACAGTCTGGACTGATATTTCTGTACGTCAATGGCTGTACTGCATTTTGGACATGCTGAAGATATTAAATATTCTATAATAACGCAGGATATTTAATTTTACTGACTGGTTTAGGATTCTCCACTCAGCAGTATATCCTCCCTTTCCTGGTAAATTTTCTGAAAAGAAAGTATGGTCAATGACAATATCTTAGGACAGCTGAACATGTGATTCAGACCCAGATTTTCCTGTTTTGGTGATTACTACCCTACCACTTCACCTGATGAAGAAAAGGACTTGAACTGCTGCTGAAGCACTAATAGAACAATGACCCCCTTTCATTGGTTGCTTCTTACCACTAACAATCTGTACAAGTTGGTGTGGTTACTTTTGTAACTTAGTGGTTTTGTTTTACTCTTTCGTCTCTTTTATTTAAAGTATGCCTGAAAATAGTGTTACAGACATTAAAATTATATTGGATGGTTTTAGCCTGCATAATCTGTGTGAAGTGAATTCCAATTGTAATTGATTTTCGGTGGTAATTATTGACATAATACTATGACTGAAGTTTGTATAGCCATGCAGTCCCATGTACGGACAGGGACTTGCAAACAGAATACAGATTTTCTAAAATATGCTTTTTGTTTTTCATTACTAATAACCATTTTATCCCTCTGAATATTTATGTGGATTTGAATTTTCTAAGGCCTTGAATAAATTAATTGAACAGGAAGGTAACAGTGCAAATAGAAAAGGAAACAGGTGACTGAACCACATTCTGTCAACAAAGTCTTCCCAATACATGTGGAGGTTTTTCTGACAAAATCATAAATACTAAAATAGAAACAGTTCACATCCTTACAAAGGATGTTGACCTCCCTAGCCTGTATATGGTTTACAGCTCCTGGCAGTGAGCCTTGCTGGGAATTTCCACCACAACATTTTTGATCAGTTCCTGTAACTTCACCGGAGTATCAAAATTGCAGATCAATACATGAATAGAGTTGTGCCATCATACAGCATGGAAACAGACCCTTCAGTCCAACTCATCCTTACTGACCAATTTTCATTTGGCCCATATCCCTCTAAGCTTTTCCTTTTCTCTTCATGTACTTGTCCAAATGTCTTTTAAATATTGTAACTGTACTTGCATCTACTGCTTCCTCGAGCAGTTCATTCCACATACCTTTTGTGTGAAAAACTTACCCCTCAGCTCCCTTTTAAATCTGTCTCCTCTCACCTTTAAAAATTGTCCCCTCCTTTTGAACTCCCTTATCTATGCCGCTCATGATTTTATAGATCTCTATCAAATTCCTGATCAATCATTAAATACTAAGAGTACATGGTGGGAAAGTGGACATAAAAAGTCAGTGTGTTGTAATGAATGTACTAATGAAAATCTAACCAGTATTTTGCTCTGAGCCCATTTTAAGTTTCTAATGTTAGTGCTTGTGGACAGTTGAGTTTTTATTTTACAAATTTGAGTGCATCTATGCAAGGTGACAATGTTGTGCAGTAAGACTCGCAGTTCACAACACTGTCAGTTATAGACTAGAGTGTCTAATTATATTTTATATGTGGCATAGCGAAATTGAATGAGATACATTTGACATGGACATTTCACAATGGTAATGATTGTTGACCAAAACAGAGTGACCAGAAATTGAGGACAAAGGTAAGATTTCTGCTTGGGAAATACATGCATTATGCAATTTGTAAAATTTATGTGTAAGTGACAAAATTTAATTTTACTTGATTTTAGGCATGTGCACATCGTTGGAAGAATATACACTATGAGTCAGATCACATCTTGCCTCACGGAGCCTGCTACATCATTCCACCTAATTTGTCTAGAAAAACTAAAGAACTACTCCCCTGTTACCAAGGTAAAGTTCTTGATATAATTATTGCCCATGGAGAGACTAACTAATTTCAACCTTGGGTTTAGAAGAGTTTGTATGTTTAGTAGCGATTCTCTACATATCCAGTTCTCCGTCACCAGTGGCAGAGAGGTATGAGAACAGATACCTTCTCTCAATTTTTAACTTCGTATGGGCTCTGGATGGGACTGATGGCTGTTGATTTTGAACCGTCTGACTCAGGTTCCAAAAAATAGAAAGTTTAATGTCATTGTTTTGGTATTGCCTGTGTCTGAGTGAACCTGTTTTTTTTTACTAGGATCAGAACCAATATAATCATAGCATCCCTAGTGGAGAAGGAGGCCATTCAGCCCATGGAGACAACATTGCCCCTCTGAAGAGTATACCACCCAGACCCACTTCCCTACTCTATTCTTGTAATCCTGCATTTCCTATGGCTAAACCACTTAGCCTGCACATCTTTGGACACCATGGTCAAGCCACCTAACCTGCACATCTTTGGGAAGTGGGAGGAACTGGAGCACCTGGATGAAACCTATGCAGGCACTGGGAGAATGTACAAACATCACACATAGTTGCCTGGGGCTGGAATTAACCACTGTGGTCCCTGCCGCTGTGAGGCAGCAGTGCTAACCACTGAGCCACCATGCTGGCCCATAATTTGTATGCAGTGAAAATGTGTTTCAATCGAAAAGTAACTTCATTGCTCTGAAAATTTGGCATTATCATAGGTGCTATAAGAGTTATCTGTGGACTTAGAAAATGTACAGACCTTTTTGTGAGCAATTTGCCTTGATCTTAACATTTGTCTAGACAATGTCACGGGGCAAAATGTATGCTCTGGTCTGCATTAAATTATAACAATAAACATACAGGATACCTACGCCTACTGTCCAACCTCTGACATTACATCTTTGGGCCTAGGCAACACAATGTTCAGTGCAGGAATATTTTTCACTGGGCCTGTATATTTGGAAATTAACTTTAATAATGCTACTGTATTATTGGTGGTTTGATCTTGTTCTCTATGTGTCCATCAGATATTAATACAAGCTCAGGTTGGCATCCTGTCACCAAGTCACCACCTTTTATTTATACGTGCATAGTACTTGGCACTGGGCCTGCTTCTTCAGAGCCAATTCTAAGTGAACAGAACCTTTGACATTCCTACTTTTTAAAAAACTTTATTTAGCAGTACAGTTTATAAACAATTAGCATTGACAGATGTATACAGAGAAACAGCAATTTACAAGGGAGAGGAGTGGCAAAGCCAGATCCCAAGCCTGACACTCCTACTTATATCTGTCAGCCAGGACTCCCTGACTGGACCAGGTTAACAGCCCCCATCAAGGAACTCGTATTTTGAGGTCCACCTGGCTGACCACGTTACAGTCACTACAGTCTGAATTCAAAGTCCTCGGGACTTACTTTTTGATAACAATTAAACCTTACTATCCAAGGCTGATTGTTGGAATGGTTTTGAGCTAGATAGTCGATTTTTAGACCTGCCTGACCCAGCAGAAGTTTTGAATGAAAAACCAGACAAGAGACATCACCTTTTAAGTAGTACTGCCAAAATAAAATCAGCCTACATTGCAATTCCACATTGAGAATATTTAATTTGGTTTGTTCAGATCAGTGATTAGATTAGATTAGATTACATTACATTACAGTGTGGAAACAGGCCCTTCGGCCCAACAAGTCCACACCGACCCGCCGAAGCGCAACCCACCCATACATTTACTCCTGACCTAACACTTTGGGCAATTTAGCATGGCCAATTCACCTGACCTGCACATCTTTGGACTGTGGGAGGAAACCGGAGCACCCGGAGGAAACCCACGCAGACACGAGGAGAACGTGCAAACTCCACACAGTCAGTCGCCTGAGGCGGGAATTGAACCCGGGTCTCAGGCGCTGTGAGGCAGCAGTGCTAACCACTGTGCCACCGTGCCGCCCACAATATCTTTAATTGGCCAGTGTAATTGTCTTTCAGACAAAAGTGCAGAATTATCTCTGTCACAATAGGCTCACTCCATTCCAGACAGATTAATTGATCAGATTTCTTGACAGACAAAGAGAAATGGGAACATTGACACACACTGCACTACACACAGCAGTGTGAAATGTGCAGGAAATAGATATGCTGTACGCCCTATTCGGATTCTGCTTCAACTACACACTTGCCATGTTCCATTGATGCTGCCTTAACTGCAGGTGAATGGATTAATGAGTGAGCTCAATATGATTATGTGCAGCATACTAATTCAGCTGATTTTTGTCACCATTAATGTCACAAAGAAAATAGCCTTAAATATTGGTATTTAGTATCTAAGAATTATAGAATGGTTGCAACACAGCTGGATACGATTCCACTTCTGCAAGAACAATTTTGTGAAAGCCATAATTGAATTTGCTCTCCAACACCCTTTCAGGATATGCAATCCAGATATTAACTGCTTGCTACAGGAAAAATATTTCCTGTATTTCACCTTCAGTTCTTTTGCTAAACACTTCCAATCTGTTGTCTGGTCCTCAAACATACTATCAGAGGGAACAGTTTCTCCCTATTTACTCTGTCTGGATGCCTCATGAGTTTGAATGTATCTACTCAATCTATTTGTAAACTTCTCTTTTCTAAGGAGAAGCCTTAATGTTTCCAATATATTTATAGAATTGAAATCATTCATCCCTGGAATCTTTATTGAAGATCTTTAGCACACATGTCTGTAAAATCTGTCTAAAGTGGAGTGCTCAGAATTAGATGCACTAGTTGAGACTGTAGCAGTACTTTATAAAGCTGTGTTATTTGCTCACTTTTGTACTTTATGCCTCTATTTATAAAGCCCATGATTTACTTCTGTAATCATTTTATCAATCTGTACTTTCCCCTTCAATGATTTGTGTACACCCTTTAGAATTATCTTTTATTTTATCGTGCCTCACCTTATGAAATGTATCCGTTAACCTTTTTCAGCATTCTCACTCATTCAACTAGCCTGACAAGGTTCAAAGACTGTTGTTGTAGAGAATAATGATGCTGAAAGGATTAATTTTAGACAGAATTGAACTGCACCTAGTTGGATAATCACATACAATCCATCAGAATTTTCCATTGATCTCATGCAACTTAACAAGGTGGTAGCGAGGGAATCCATCCCATGTCCAGCATTGAAGAGAATTTATCCAAGTTGTCTAAAAGTCAAGTTATCACTAAAATTGATGCCAATAATGGGTTTTGACAGGTACTATGAGCTCTGAAGTAGAGACTGCTTACTATCTGGGAGGTTTTGCTTCAATAGATTCCCATTTGGAATGTTTCAGCCCCAGAGGTTTTTATCAAAGAACGATGCCTAATATTTTGCAAGGTTTAAATGATGTCACCATGTGGATGAAATATTGATACATGGGGAGAAGTTGAAGAATAAGACCAGTGAGTTAACACATTTGTTAAGATACCTGCAAGCTAAAAGGCTTATCCTCAATAAAAAGTATGAATTTTCAAAGGTATATATTTGCTTCGTGGGATACGGAATTGACAAGGATGGAATAATATTAGATATAGAGAGAAAGAAGGCTGTTAAACAATTTTCCACTTAGAAATCTTTGCAGATCATAAAATAATTTCTGGGCATGGTAAAGCAGTTGGTGAAATCTTTGCCTCTGTTAACAACCACCACTTAGTGCTTAAAGCAGTTTCTCAAGAAGGTGCAAGGTGGTGCTGGGACTCTCATCAAGGCAATGCTTTCTACAAGTTTAAAGACATGATGATATCCAGGCCCGCTAAAATCCAGCCTTTCCAAATACCATTGCGTTGGATGCTTTAGCTGCTAACATTGGAGTAGTGCCTTTTCAGGAGCAACCGGAATGATTTCAGAAAGTGGTGCATTGTTGTTAGACACAGATATTTGTGGGTTGCAAGAATAGGCATGGTCCTTAAATGTACATTTTGGGCTGGATTTTTGTGGATGACACATAAAGGTGACTCAGTAGATCTATCTCCTTTAAAAAGAACCTTGCCCACTGTATTTTCCTGTGGGAGAGGTGGGTGATGGGAGGGGTTGGTGTTAGTGGTAGCTTACCATTCTCACTGACTGGCCTCTTTGACAAAATATTAATCATAGGGAAGCCATTTTTCAAATAATGTAGTCCTTGCTGATGGGACATATAATTTTCTTCCCATTATTTGCAAGGATATCTTTGTTATAGGTATCAAGTAAAAACACAATGCCATAAGACAACATGGATTGTACTCTCCCGTGTTGTTTGTCCAATACGAATTTTTACTTTTAAAGAGTGAGATGCTCTCCATATCTGAACAGCCTGGATTGTGCTTCCTGTCTAGATTCCTATTTGCTGAATGAGGGTTGTGGCATCATGGAACCATCCAGTAAGATCACTGCAAACAAAAATAACAGAGATAAAAAAAAATTAGATTGAATTGAGCAACAAACTGTCGCTGTCTGAGACCCATTGTCTACTGCAAAATATAACTCAATTTTTATTCTTTTTTGACTATTTAAATTGCTCACAGAGTAAGGTTAGACTGGAGAATCAACATTACAGCTCATTTTTCAGACTCCCTAACATGCCAGTAAGGCAGGAAGAGGTCTTTAATTGGCACCTTAAATGGTTCATTAGGCTTTGAGCTGGCCAGTCGCCTGCCACCTTTCACCTGATCTGGCATATGGTGGCAGGAAAATGATGGTCCTCTCACCCTTTGCCTTCCTGCACTATTGAGCCAGCCATACCATCTTCCAGTTTGCCGTGAAAGTGTTAATAAAATTCACCCTAACATGTTTGCAACAGTTAATGCAGACATTTTCTTTAAGAGCTGCATGACATGTACTAAAATAAGAAATTCTGAAAAGTATTGACTCCTATTTCTGGTAAAGATTCTCTCTCATAAATTGTGGATGCTTTTTGTGCAGAGTACAAGAAAAAATATGGTGAGGAACATGGCTCCTGCCAGGCTGGAATAGCAGGTCACTTCTCTGAGGTAAGGAAGCAATCTTTACTGAGATCTGTTTTGTGGAATGCTGTACAGTGTCTAGTTCAGTGCAACTATTTGTGGAAATTTGATGCAATGTGAATATTTTCAACTTAAGTCTGATGTAAAAATAAAGGACCCAAAAGAGAAAATGCTGGAAAATCTCAGCAGGTCTGGCAGCATCTGTAAGGAGAGAAAAGAGCTGACATTTCGAGTCTAACTGACCCTTTGTCAAAGGGTCAGCATTTTCTCTTTTGGTTTCAGATTCCAGCCTCCGCAGTAATTTGCTTTTATCTAGTAGAAATAAAGGATCTGTCTTAATTACTTAAATCTTTCAGATGTTCTTGTTTCCCAGAAAGTTCTCACGGTTTATTTTCTTTAAATTTACTTAAAGTTCTGATTATTGGTGAGAATTTTGAAACTGAAACCATGTGTTACTATGCTGGTAGCTTTATTGGAATCTTTATATTGTACTTACAGCTAAATATCTGGAACAGAATGGGATAGTCAAGAAATATGTGACTCCTTAGTCTACTCCTCTCAGTTAAAAGATCACCTCCTCATAAGATTCTATTTGTATTAATTAATATGTATCCTATAAGTCTTTTGGTGCTTCCAAAGTGCACATGTGCTTTGCATCAGATAAAAGCTTCAGTGAGTGATTCTTGTGGCTTTCATAATCTGAGAGATTAAGAAATTTGTAATTCTTGATATAATTTACTAAGATATATAAAGGGAAGAAATGTGTTTGACCTTCAGGTGTAATTTCTATATGTGTTGCATTCTGGCAGAAGCTCTTTGTGATTCTGTTGAGCTGCTGAACCAGTAATATGATTGACTCTTAACTACCTTCTGACCAATTAAGGATGGGCAATAAATGCTGACCCAATGAACAATATCCAAATTCTATGAACAAATTCATTAAAAAGTCGATACTTGCAGCTGAAGTAACATGTTTTGGGTAACAAACTGAACCCATAGCTATTGTATCCAATCGAATCTCTGTCATTGAGCCATATCTAGTTGCTTTGCAAGTATCTTTAATCAGAGGTTCTGCGTTTTTGAAGATGAGTTGCTCGTCATCAGCTATCTTACTTCAGTCCATTTAAATGAATGTTGTGAGATATCAAGAAACAAGTGAACATGCTGTGTGCAATAAAGTGGACTCCAACAACATTCTGGCTGCATTGCTGAAGACTCATGTCCCAGAATTCTTACCCAAAGTGCTGTAGAATTGCTACAACGTTGTCATCTATGCAACAATGTAAAAGATTGCCCAGGTATGTGCTGTCCATGAAAAGCAGGATAAATTAAATCTGGTCGATTACTGGCCTTAGTCTGCTGTCATCAGTTGGAAGGTGACAATACAGCTATCCCTTTATTCCTTTAGTGTTTAGCAATTCATTCCCTTCGATACTGCTGCATGTGCAAACATGGTATACCATCTACAAGCCTAATGCTGAAACTTCCTGTCTCACCTTGTCTTTGATATCATCAAATTGGTTTCTTCTCATCCAGTATACTTTCCATCTCCTTTTTTAACCCCATTCCCTAAAACTGTTCATTGCCAAATTCTCTAATAAACTATTTGACAACGATAGAAAAACCATGTTATACTGTGTGAGCTGACTTGGAAATGGTTTCCTTTTTCAGATACTGTTCCAGCATTATCATTCCCTGGTACCATGGCACAATGTGGCCCAATCAAAATTACAAAGTGTCTGGGACAATGCTGCATGTGGTTACATGTGTCAGAACGTTTTTGTTGTAAGGTTCTTTTCGAGTTTTTGGGATTACGTTTTGGCTATAGGGGCTCCTTGGTCAAAATTTTCTTTAAGCTGGATGCCGCCATTAAAGGCTAATGAGGAAATGAGATATTTGGTATTCGGCAGCCACAAATCCAAGAACAATTTAATCTTAATTCATTCATATGCCTTTCCCCTCAGCATTCCCTCTAAAATGCATGGCTGGAAGTTTCACACAGGTTGGTTGAAACGCTGATGCATTGGCTTCTGCTTTTGGAAGCCACTGGTATGCATGGACCTTGTAGGTCCACGCAGTGGAAGAATATTTTACAGGGAAAGTTGCAACCCACCACTGCTCCATCAGTCCCTGCACCATCTCACCTAACCCCTACGCATTCAATCATCATCCTCCAGATATCATCTGGAAGGTCATGCTCTTGTGAGTTACTTAGACACATGTCTTTTACTACACATTTCCATTTTGTTTTTTAAAAAAGCATTTTAATGTATATAAGAGCCAGAAGTGTTTTGTACAAAAACAGACAATTTTAAAGCAGGAAGTGTTGAAGCATACTATAAAGGGAACACAACTTCCTTGATAGTTGTTTTCCAGAGTACCCAAAGTTTGCCTGGATGTTGTGTTGGCTGCAGCATTTCAGCTAGAAAGAGATGTTAAATAGGCTGGGTTTTTTTTTGCCTTGGAGTGGGGAAGGCTGAGGGAGTCCTGCTGGAGGTGTGCAAAATTGAGGTGTGTGGGCAGGGTAAATAAAACCATTTCCCCTTTGTAGGAGTCAATAACCAATGGGGCATAGATTTAAAGTCAAGGGTAGGAGGTTCAGAGAGGACTTCAGAGAGAAATTCTTCACCCAGAGCTATCTGGAACTCACTGCCTGAAAGGGTGGTATAGGCAGAAACCATCACAACACTTAAGTGTTTAGATGATCACTTGGTGCCTATTGGGAAATGAGACGAGAGTAAATAGATGCTTGATGACCAGCATGGACATAATGGAGTAAAGGTCCTTTTTTTTACTGTATCTCTCTATTCCTGTAGTTAATCCTTATCCACAAAATAACGTCTTGGGCAAATATGGAAGAGGAGGAAAGATTAGAAACATTTAACACCTTTTTGTTTAGTGGTTGTTATTCCAACAGTAACTTATAAAGGTAAAGTAAGGCCCAGGAGAATGGTTTTTAAGTGAAAAATACAGATTTCACTTTTTTAAATTTGGGGAAATGGTGTATAAATTGTAAATGTGAAAGTGAGTAATGCTGCTTATTGCCCAGCATCCTCTTCCTATTTTATGCTCTGAGCTGCCTCTCTCTCTCCTTCCCAGTCACAGGCTCTCTCTGTCCAACCCTTGCTGTTTCTTCAGTCATCTTTTCTATCCCTGCAGGCACAGCAAGCGAGAGGACCCATCACAAATATCGGCTTAGATAGCATTGTCACATTGCTATTTGTGAGAATTTGATGAGCATCAGTTAGCTCTCATGATTCCCACATCGCAACAGTGAAAACACTTCAAGAAGTTCTTCGTTGTGATATCTGATAACTGTGAAAGTGCTACATAAATACAAGCTTTAAAAAATATTTCTACCTTTGTAATATAACTTGATTCTGCTTCTCCTAATCCTCTGAAACACTTTTATCACCTCTAGCAGGCCTTATGCCCTCCACCTCTGTAAACTGAGCTCACACGAAGCTGTAATGTTTTTTTCTTACCCACCTCAAGTTCTGTCCATCAGCCAAGGCTCACTGATGTAAACAGGCCTCTTGTGTCCTAACATCAAAGCTTTAAAATTCTCATCCTCAAATTTAAATCCTTTGATTGCAATGGCTCTGTCTAACTCTGAAACCTTACCTCCAGTTCTACAACCTTTCTTACACTCTCCATTACACCAACTCTTTTTTTACTTCGCACACCATCTTTTTGCCCACCATTGATAGCTGTGCAAAGCTTTTACAATTCTTCTTTAAAATCTACAAAGCACTTGCTCTCTGTTCTGATGATGGCCTATTTTCTTTGTCGTGAGTGTGGTGCTGGAAAAGCACAACAGATCAGGCAACATCTGAGGAGCAGGAGAATCGACGTTTCGGGCAAGAGCCCTTCATCAGGAATGTCTGGTTGTGTCTTTGGAAAGCAACTTTGGATGATTTTCTTTTCTTCATTTCAGTCATCAGATAAATGCTATTGCTGTTTGATTTAAAAAGCTAATTGCTGGAGTATTAATCTGTTTGTCTATGGGTGTCAATTCAGAACAAAGGAGCTTTTCTATTTGAAAATACTGGGCACCCTGGACAATTAAAGATCTGGTTCCTGTTTAAGTACGTACTGGAAACTGGTTTTTGCTAGAGTAATGTTCGCTTGTAGCAGAAATACTGATATACAGGACTGATCGAATTGAAAAACCCCACACATCGCAATTTATGATGAACTGTCCTAACTTGACCATGTAAATTTAAAGTCAAAAGTCTGTTGATAGGAATTTGGCTTATGTGAATGCGCAGAAAGCTTTTGATTTGTTATTTATTAAGTGGGTGTTCCTGGCAAATCAAATTCGTAACTTATTGAACATTTCTAATTGGTGTTGAGCTTCTTGAGTGTTGTTGGAAATGTAATTATTCAGGCAGGGGAGAGTATTCCATCAGAATTCTGACTTGTGTCTTGCAGATGGAAGACAATTTTTGGATAGTCAGGAAATGAATTATTTACTACAGAGTTCCCAATTTCTGCCCTGCTGTTGTTGCCACAGTATTTCTAAAACCATTCTGGTTGATATTCTGATCAATGTTAACTCTGAGGATGTTGATGGTGTGGGCTTCAACAGTAGTAATATTATTGGATGTCAAAGAGAGATGATTAGATTACCTCTTGTTGGACAAGGTCCTTGCTGGTTATTTTTGTGGTGTGAATATTACTTACCATTTATCAGCCCAAGCCTGAATGTTATCCAGATCTTCAGGCATGAGACACAGACTGCTTCAGTATCTGAGAGTGCAAATAGTCCTGGACTCTGTGAATTTGTCAGTGAATATTCCCATTACCTGAGGTTGGGGCGGAAAGTGGTTGATGAAGCAGCTGGAAATAGTTTGGTCGAGGACACTACCTTAAGGAACTTCTATGATGATGCCCCAGCCTGATATGATTGCCCTCCCATTCAGCAACGTAATCTTGCTTTTGCGCAGGGTTTGACTTGAACTGATAGGTTTTTCCCTCTTTTTCACATTGACTTCAATTTTGTTCAAACTCTTTGGTGTCACACCTGGTTAAATCTTAAGGACTGAGTCTAACCTTACCTTAGACCTTGTTATGAAGGGAAGATCATTAACAACTGAAGATAATTGTGTCACATACCATTGTTATGAAGAGCTTCTGCAGCAATGGCCTGAGGCTGGGATGATTGGTCTCCAGCATAGACAATAGTCTCTAAGCAATGGGAAATTTCCTGTTGATTTCCATTTTCCTCAGTTTGTTTTGATTTCTTAACTGCAAACTTGAACAACTGTCTCCTTCATGTCAAGGGCAATCACTCTCTCATGATCTTTTGAAGTCAGCTTTTTTTTGGTTTACATTTGGACCAAAGTATTAATGGAATTGGATCAGAGTGGTTTTGGTGTAACCTAAACTGGTGAGTAGTTACTGATGTGTAAGTACCATTTTATAGCACTGACGATAATATTTTCCATCAATTTGCTGATGATTGCAACAGATGAAGAGTTGGTAAATAGCTAGATTGGACAAACCTAAACAATTTGAATTTGTCAAGGAGATGCCTATGATGTAGAACAACTTGGCTGGCGACACAGCTCGTTCTGGAACTCTGGTTATCTGCACTGCAGCCAGGATTTTGGCGGGGTCCCAAGCTTTTACTGTAGCTGGTGCCTTCAGTTATTCATTCTATGACATGGAGGCAATCAATTTGACTGCCTCTTTTATGCAGGAGGACTTCAGGAGGCAGCCACAATGAGTCATCTACTCTGCAATCCTGGCTGAAAGTGGTAGCTGAAAGGCTTCAGCCTATTGCAGTCAGCAGCTGGGCTCCATTATCATTGCAGATGGACACTATCACAGCACTTCCTGGTATTCAATTGTCCACCACCTTTAATGACTGGATGTGTCAAAATTGATGTGATAAGTTGTTGTGTGATAGCTTAGCTTTGTCTACAGCATGCTGATTCAGTTTTATAGCATGCATGTAATCCTGTTCCGTAGCTTCACCAGGTTATATTTCATTTTTAGATCCTTCCCTGCACTCCTTACTGAAGTAGACATCGAGGCCAGGCCTGATGGTCATGTGGAATGAGAGATATGCTGGATCATGAGGTCAAATTTAATTCTGCTGCTGCTGATACAGCAGCTCCTGATTGCCCAGTTCTGTTTGAATGGCTAGATCTGTTCTGAAGTTATTCCGTAAGCATAATAGCAATTTTACTTTTTGTTCATTCTTTCAATGCAAGTATCTGTGACAAGGTTGGCAATTTGTTGCCGTTTGCAATCCTCCTTGAGGAGATCGTGTTAAGCCACTTTGTGGACCAGTCCTGGCGTTATAGAAACACTCACCACATGGCTGTGACAAGAGAGTTTCAAAACTTTGACCGAGTGATTGCAAAGGATCACTGATTTCATTCCAAGTCAGGAATGTCTGAGATTTGAAGGGGAACTTGGAGTGGTAATGTTCCCCATTGTCTGTTGCAGCTGATCTTCTAGATGGTAGACAGTATGATGGAGTGTCTTCTTATTGTGAAGATAGAATTATTTCTCCACAAGTACTCCACAATTTCTCCACCGTGGGCGGCACGGTGGCACAGTGGTTAGCACTGTTGCCTCACAGCACCAGAGACCTGAGTTCAATTCCCGCCTCAGGCAACTGACTGTGTGGAGTTTGCACATTCTCCCCGTGTCTGCGTGGGTTTCCTCCGGGTGCTCCGGTTTCCTCCCACAGTCCAAAAATGTGCAGGTCAGGTGAATTGGCCATGCTAAATTGCCCGTAGTATTAGGTGCAGGGGTAAATGTAGGGGAATGGGTCTGGGTGGGTTGTGCTTCGGCGGGTCGGTGTGGACTTGTTGGGCCGAAGGGCCTGTTTCCACACTGTAAGTAATCTAATCTAATCTAATCTAATCTAATCTAATCTAATCTACTATGTAGTGGTCACTCATACAAATACTATCCTATCCAATAGGTAAATTAGAGTAGTATTTTTCTCTGAGTTGGTTCTCTGCTGCACACCCAGTGTAGCAAATATATCTTTAAAAGTTCTGTCAGCACAGTCACTCAAAATACTAAGGCTTGATTATGAATACTGAAATCCCTCCCTGCTCAGAATACATTGTGTCCATGTGTATCCTGATGCAATTGGAATTTCTGGGATTTAATCGTGAATGGATACATTTTTCTTAAAGGTTGATTTAAATTTTATCTCCTGTTTTCCTGTTTTTTTTCACCTATTCTATGCATTAGCACATGCTTATTGCGATGATTTGTGCACCAGACTGCAAGTTCAGCCAACTGACCCTGTGTCCAGTTGCCTTTCAATGTACTTTATAAGCTGTTGGTGTCTGGACTGTGAATCCACCTCAATTAATTGGTTCCAGTTGTCTTCCCCAATCCATGCCGAGAGGCGAAGATCTTTGGCAAACATTATGAATCAATGTTTGATGCCTAAATTGAATTTATTTATCTCCACAAAGGGCTAATGCAGACTCGCAAAACTAAAATTTCTAAATCAGAAATTGAGAACACAATACTAGCTGGGGACTTGCTGAGAGGAACAAAATATTTGGTGCATTTTGAGTGGCTTTTTTTTCTTTACAGATGACCTTTAGTTTGCATTAGTAATATAGTGCCTATGGCAACAGGAACATAACAAACGCCCTTGTGGATCACTGACTGCACAGACCACTGTTAATATGAGACAAACAAAAAGCTTGTATTTATATAAAATGTGTTATTTTGTAGTTCTCAGAATTTCGAAATAATTACATCTTTTGACACAAAATGCTGGAGCATTCTTTGAATGTATTTAGCAGGTTTCACCATATATTGAGAATTGACATGTCACTTTGCATCTAATTATAATGCAGTAGTGAATGACACCGCATTCCCTCCATAAATATTTTGTTTTTAATTCACTTCCAAGATGTGGGCATCACTGGCTAGTTCAGCATTTGTTGTCCATCCCTAACTGTCCAGAGACCAGTCATGAGTCTGTCACATTTCTGTGGGTCTGGAGTTACACAGACCAGATCAGGTAAGGGCAGCTGATTCCCTTCCCTACAGGGGAAAAAGCTTTTAAAAGCTAGAGTATCCTGGATGACTAAGGATGTTGATGAGAAAATAAAGAAGAGAAAGGACATATGATGCATACTGTAATAATAATAATAATAATAGCATGATGGTTATTGTCACCTGTACTCCAGTACAGGAGTACATGATTTATTCAATGTCGTCATTCCCGGCGCCATCTTTCCTACAAAGGTAGGAGCACATTACTGCAGGTGCTGGAATTTGTACTGAAAACAAAAAATGCTGGCAATTACAGCAGATTAGGCAGTATCCATGGAGAGAGAAAAAGCTGACGTTTCAAATCAGGATGACTCTTTATCAGAGCTGATGTGAAGTGTGAAGGGGGCAGCATTTGTGCAATAGTGGGAAGGGAGGTGGAATATTGTGGGAGTTAGAAAGTGTGTTGATAGTGCAGTTTAACTAATTAAAATGTAAGAATAGAAGAACAATGGTGTGTCTAACTGCCAGACTGAAAAGAACACAGTCCCACTGAGAGGGGACATGGTGACAGAAAATGTAACAATAAAGCTAAAAGAAAGGGAGAGAGTGGGAAGGGTTCATAATCTGAAGGTGTTAAACTCTATATTGAGCCCAAACTTTTGTAAAGTGCCTGGTCTGAAGCTGAGATGTTGTTCTTTCAGTTTGCGCTGTGATTTGCTGGAGCTTTGAAGCATGCCAAGGACAGACATGTGGGCATGTAAGCAAGATGCTGTGTTTAAAATGACTGACTATGGGAAAGTCCGAGTCATGCTTGCATATGGATCAGAAGTGCACTGCAAGACAATCACCCAAGCTATGTTTGGTTTCTGAGGAATGAATAAAAATTAGCTGTCAAAGACATGTTTCTCATAGCAACCAACAAAAATGTTTACAAGTGCTGGGTCTAGGGGGAATCCAATGGCAATACCATTTGCATAGGTGTACATTTCAGTGTGTATGTGGAGAATTTACTCAAACCTTGTACTAAATCATCTAACCATTTAGCCAATTCTTGCTGTGCAGAACAGGTCATAGATAAGAGAAGTGTGTAAAGAGATGTCAATGTTAGGCATCTCATACACAGGTGAATGTTGTGAGCTGTGAGAATGAACCCCGTTGTTTATCTCATCAAACAGCTTGTTGCTCTTCGGAGGGTTGGGGTGGGCCATCAAGCATTTTCTTAGTTTGCTTTCAAGCAAATCTGTTGATTCATGGCATGCACTGGTTGTGATGATATTATGTTGCTATTGTTACATTTGTTAAGCATAATCATCTCAGAATCTTTGAGGAGAAAGTGAGGTCTGCAGATGCTGGAGATCAGAGATGGAAATGTGTTGCTGGAAAAGCGCAGCAGGTCAGGCAGCATCTAGGGAACAGGAGAATCGACGTTTCGGGCATTAGCCCTTCAAGCATTCCTGAAGAAGGGCTAATGCAATAGTTCCCATTTCTGTCTTTGTTCACTCCTTTCCTCAGCAATATTTTGTGTTTGATTTTGTCTACTTTCTGTGGTTTTATTTACCCTAATGAAGAAGAGCATATCTTCTCAACATCACAACTATTGATCTCACCCTGCTTGGCTGTTGTATGGAACCCCCTACGTGTTAACCCCTTAAAGCCAAATACATAACAATATTGTCAAATTTGATGGAATTTTAATGCATTTACTTTAGGGGAAATTTGGCATGTTAATATGCTGCAGTTTTTCTTATCTGCGATGTTTTGTGTTATGTTGCTGAAAATATTACTGATGAAATACTTAGCAGTTGTAGTAAAATCATGCGTATACTTAGGATGAAGAAGATTATGAGTACCACATATGCTTGGTCCAGTTCTTGTTGGATTCATTTGGATATCAAAGTTGAAACTTTATTGCTGGAACAGCACAGCAGGTCAGGCAGCATCCAGGGAACAGGAGATTCGACGTTTCGGGCACAGGCCCTTCTTCAGGAATGAGCAGAGAGTGTTCAGCAGGAGAAGATAAAAGGTAGGGAGGAGGGACTTGGAGGAGGGGCGTTGGAAATGTGATAGGTGGAAAGAGGTCAAGGTGAGGGTGATAGGTCGGAGTAGGGTGGAGGCGGAGAGGTCAAGAAGAAGACATTTCCAACTCCCCTCCTCCAAGTCCCTCCTCCCTACCTTTTATCTTCTCCTGCTGAACACTCTCTGCTCATTCCTGAAGAAGGGCCTGTGCCCGAAACGTCGAATCTCCTGTTCCCTGGATGCTGCCTGACCTGCTGTGCTGTTCCAGCAATAAAGTTTCAACTTTGATCTCCAGCATCTGCAGACCTCACTTTCTCCTCAAAGAGATGTTATACACAGGTGAATGTTGTGAGCTGTGAGAATGAACCCCATTGTTTATCTCATCAAACAGCTTGTTGCTCTTCGGACGGTTGGGGTGGGCCATCAAGCATTTTCTTAGTTTGCTTTCAAGCAAATCTGTTGACTCATGGCATGCACTGGTTGTGATGATATTATGTTGCTATTGTTACATTTGTTAAGCATAATCATCTCAGAATCCACTTGCACATCATGCAATGTAAATATATTGTTTCCCTTTGCATTTGATATTTGTGTGAAACGTCCTAATGAGTGAAGATGAAAATCTTTGACAAATTGTTTTTTGCCGTTGGTACACGTTCTCTGCATATTTGCACCTAATAATGTAGTTCTTCACTTTTTTGCAAATCATGGAGAAGTATAACAAGCCTCTCAAAAATGTAATGCCTCTACATAATATAACTTCAAATCATTAGACAAAAATGAAGCAAGTTAAACATTAATAACTGACTTTTATCACTAAGCTTAAACAACTTGAGTGCTTTATAACTTGTTTTCTTCACTCAAAAATATTTATAGTACCATTGAATTGACAGGATATATCTCTGTTTTGTGCATATGTCATTCATCATTCTCAGTGATGACTTGGCACAATATCCTTGTGATATTGTGCCTGATATTCTAAGGGTTATGCATGAGTTTGATATTGGTTTTATTGGCTTGCTTGTTAGTGGTGTTGATGATCTTTTCTGCTTTTCCAGTTCAGGTGTAAGTAGAATATAGAGTCTATTTCCTCCTGATATTTTACCAGTCTTTCTGCTACCTGTGCATTAACGATTTGTTGCATTGGATCCTCCAAATGATCAGGAGCAAGTATCTAGCTTGTCTTGTACTTTTTGCCGTTGAATAGCTCTGCAGGCAATTTCATATCAGCCTCAAGAGGTATGATTCAAAGTGATAATAAGGCAAGGTTTTGTACTTCCTTCATCTCAGCATTTCATGAACATCTTCTTGACCATCTAACATGTATTTCTATAAAATCCTGTTTTGAGGGTTACGTGGTGCTGCGGTAATGATGTTGAACCCTTTTGGTTCAACCAATTTCTTGAACTCTTTTGAGGTGAAATGTGTTCCAATGTCAAACATTACTCTTTCAGAGATCTCGATTTCAGCAAACAGCTTTGTACTGCTGACATAAGTGCTGTAACTCTCAAATCTTTCATCTTTCTGGTGACAGAGAATTTTGACTAATAATCTGTTACTATGAGCTTTTCATCTTGGTCTCATCAGAGCTAGAACACAGGAAACAGATTTGAACAAAGGGATACCATTTTATGCAAGTATGCAAAGATGGTGCTGATTAACTGGTCTATCATTAACATGGAGATGCAGCAAGAACAATTACTGGTCAATCTTGATTCTCAGACGAGGCTGGTTGATTCTGATTGGCCAGGCTGTCTTCATGAGGCTGCAACAGAGATTGACATTCTCCATGACCTTTTCTTTGTACATGCTCTAAGAGTGGCCATTTTGTTTTATACGTGATTCTCCACTTTTCCTCGTTGCTTTGCCATTAATCTTGGTTGTTTTTATTCAATTTTAATTCAGCACACAATCCATGTGGATTTAACTTTCAGTCGGTGGTGGTCACCATTTATGTCTTACGATTCCCAGAAGTTTGAAATAATCTTGTTTTTAGACACAATTCTGGAACTCTCAATGACTGTGTATTTCACAGTTCTCATCGTGTGCTGTGGACTGATGAATTGTTTCATGACACCTGGTTGATGAGTGTGGCATTCTGCACATACCTGTGCACAGCAATATAACTGCTATCTCTTAATGCAGAATAATATGATGTAAAGATGTCAACTACTTGGAAAAACCTCTGTGGACTTGTCAAGGGACTTGTATGAATACTTTTCTACAACAATTACCTTGTGGATTTAAATCATGGAAGTGAGTTATTCAGCTAAACAAAAAGAATTTTTTGGCTTCAAATGCTCCTAACTCCAAATGCAGACCTATCTAAAGCATCAGCTAAGCAATGGTCTAGACACTTTGTAAATAATCACAGCTGTTGTAGGAGCAGAAGAGTGCTGAATGAGTTTATTAATTCTCTTGAACTAACCTGGAATCTCCAGGAATTAAAATATTAATCTTACAGGCAGTGCTGTTAGCAACTTGGGAGCAATACCTGGGGTGTTGAAAATTGTGGTTTGGTTATCTTTGATATTTTGAATCATTGGAGGTTAAAAGAAGACTATTTATTTAACTGAGATGATTCGGAGATGCCGGTGTTGGACTGGGGTGTACAAAGTTAAAAATCACACAACCCCAGGTTATAGTCCAACAGGTTTAATTGGAAGCACACTAGCTTTCGGAGCGACACTCCTTCATCAAGTGACAATCACCTGATGAAGGAGCGTCGCTCCAAAAGCTAGTGTGCTTCCAATTAAACCTGTTGGACTATAACCTGGTGTTGTGATTTTTAACTATTTAACTGAGAGTTGCTAAACTAATAGCTGAAACATAGAAGGTACTTTGGGAACATGATTAGGTGTGTGCTGAGATGTTACTTCTCCTTGTGTAGTGTGAAGGACCAGAGACATAATCTCAGAATAAGGGGTTACTCGTTTAAGACAGAGACTAGGAGGAATTTTTTTTCTCTGACAGATCTTGGAATTCTTTACTATAGAGGTCTCTTGAAGCGGAGTCATCATATATTTAAAGCTGAGATACAGTTTTTTTTATTTAGTAAGGGAGTCTAGGATTATGGGGAAAATGCAAGAAAGTGGAATTGGGGCTTACTAGATCAGCCTTGATCTCATTCAATGCAGAGCCAATCCGATGCTGAATGGTTTACTTTTGCTGCTACAGTTTATGGGGTTATGGATGATTGTATTGGTTAAAAAGAGTGTTCACTTTCTAGTGGCATTAGTAGGACTGTGAACGTTTTTTTGTTTAGAGGCATAATGTGATGGGGTGAAACCTCTCTCAATAAATGAGTGAGAAACCCAAATGGCTAATGACTGGTTGGCCTGTGTAGATGAAGATGTTTGGAGATCAAGCATGACTACCACTTAATGACTGAATGAAAGAATCACAGAGCTAAAACAGACAAACATCATGAATTCTAAGCCAGTTTAGCAATGATCTCTGTCTGCAGCTCCTGTAATAGACCCATGGGAAGCAGATTTTTTATTTAGATTGTACAAGTTTCACAAGAGAAACAGCTGGGAGGAAATGCATTTGTTATTACTGTTCTAGGTGTTAATGGATATCCACAAAACAAATGCACAATGTTACTTTGTATTAAAAGCATAAAAACCTAATTTACTGAAGAATGACCACAAAGCCTTCTAAGAATTTTAAAAATATGACTAACTCACTAACTGCATTGAAGGAAGAAATCTTCCTTTGCCACCTCAATCTGATTGCCTTGGATCTCCAGTAACAGAGCCATGGAGTCATACACCATGGAAGCAGACCCTTTGGTCCAACTTGTCCATGCTGACTGAATTTCCTAAACTAAACTAGTCCCATTAGACTGTGTTTGTTTGGCCCATATCGTGCTTAACCTTCCATACTCGTGTACCTGTCCAAATGATTTTTTAAAAGTTGTAACTATATCTGCATCTACCACTTCCCCTCTGGCAGTTCACTATAGTTGAATCATATTACCAGTTGCTTTGCCAACATCTCAGCTCGGAGAAAGTGAGGGCTGCAGATGCTGGAGCTCAGAGTCACGAGTATGGTGCTGGAAAAGCACAGCAGGCCAGGCAGCATCTGAGGAACAGGAGAATCGACGTTTCGGGCATAAGCCCTCCATCAGGAACAAGGCTTGTGGGTCGGGTCTCAGAGATAAATGGGAGGGGAGTGGGGTTGGGGTGAGGGAGCTGGGAAAGTGATAGGTGGATGAAGGTGAGAGAGAAGATAGGTCAGAGGGGGCAGTGATGGATGGGTATGGAGGGTGGTGCTGAGTTGGAGGCTTGGGACTAGGATAATATGGGGCAAGGGGAAATGAGGAAGCTGTTGAAATCCACATTTATCCTGTGTGGTTGCAGGGTAGCAATGTCATCTACTGCATCTGTTGCACCTGGTGTGGTCTCCTCTACATCGGGGAGACAGGAGGTCTTCTTGCGGACCGTTTCAGAGAACATCTCTGGGACACCCGCACCCACCAACCCTACCGCCCCGTGGCTGAACACTTCAACTCCTTCTCCCACTCTGTCAAAGACATGCAGGTCCTGGGCCGCCTCCACCGCCAAACCCTTACCATCTGATGCCTGGAGGAAGAAGGCCTCATATTCCTGCAACCACTTGGGATAAATGTGGATTTCAACAGCTTCCTCATTTCCCCTCCCCCCACATTATCCCAGTCCCAAACTTCCAACTTGGCACCGCCCTCCATACCCGTCCATCACTGCCCCCCTGACCTATCCCCTTCTCTCTCACCTTCTGATTTGGAGATGACTGTGTTGGACTGGGGTGTACAAAGTTAAAAATCACACAACACCAGGTTATAGTCCAACAGGTTTAATTGGAAGCACACTAGCTTTCAGAACGTTGCTCCGAAAGCTAGTGTGCTTCCAACTAAACCTGTTGAACTACAACCTAGTGTTGTGTGATTTTTAAATCTCTCCTTTATCCACCTATCGCTTTCCCAGCTACCTTCCACTCAACTCCACCCCCTTCCCATTTATCTCTCAGCCCCAACCCACAAGCCTCATCCTTGATGAAGGGCTTATGCTCAACGTCAATTCTCCTGTTCCTCGTGTGCTGCCTGACCTGCTGTGCTTTTCCAGCACCACACTATCAACATCTCAGCTGTAAACTATCAGTGAAGAAGTTGAATGAAAAACAATTTGCATACTACCAAAGAAATTCAAAACTCCTTGGACTAGTATTTGCAGATGGAAGTATAGGGGGAAGGGTTTAAGAGTTTGTAGAGAAGGGCTTGCAATGGAAACATGAAGCATGTGACTATATTTGCGTTCTGGAACTGTGTGATTAGTTTGGCAGTGGCGATCATGATCATCATCCTGCCAAACCTGGTGATAAATAACCTAACCAGTTGTGAACCAGGAGTGGAGATGAGGACTTTACCAGAGAAATAACCAGCATGAGGGAGCAACATTTTCGCTAGAAATGAGAATAAGAATCAAACATGAGATGAGTAGGATTCTGAAGGTTGATAGTTGCAGAAATGTCAGGGTGACTGGAGGATGAAAAATTGGGTATTTGGAAATGTCATTCTAAGTTACTAGACAAGTTCTTGGAGTAGGCAAATAGGTGGCAGGTGACTTTCAACGCAGAGAAATGCAAGCTGATGCATTTTCACAGGAAGAACATGGAAAGACAGTTTAATTATAATTTTAAATGGGGTGCAGGGAGCAAGGGACCAGGGTGTATATGTGCAGTGACCATTAAAAGTGGCAGGACAGGCAGTGAGAGCAGTCAATAAAGCACGGTGTTCTCAGTTTTATAAATCTAGTGGAGTCAGTCACCTTAGTCGGCTGGATGGCTGGTTTGTGATGCAGAGTGACATCATCAGGACAGATTCATTTCCACACTGAGGTCACCATGAAGTCCTGTCTTCTCAACCTCTCCCTTTTGCCTGAGGTGAGTTGATGCTCAGGTAAAATTCACCACCAATTGTCTCTCACTAATGAGAAGGCAACTCTATGGCTTTCTGGGACAGTGGTGACCACTATTAAGAGGGGCACAGAACAAAAGAGCAAGGAACTTGTATGAGACACTTGTTAGATATTTGGAATACTGTCTGGGGTTCTGGGTTTCATTAAATAGGAAGGATGTGAACACATTGGAGAGTGTGCAGAAATGATTTCCAAGAATAGTTCCGGGGTGAGTAACTTAGGTTATGAGGATAGGTTGAAGGAGTTGGGACTGTTTTCCTTGAAGAGAGGAAGGCTGAGAGAAGATCTGATAGCAATTTGCCAAATCATGAGCAAGCTGCCCAAAGTGGGGAGGGCAAACCGTTTCCATTCGAGTGGAGCAAAAACAAGAGGACATAAATTAAAATGATGTGCAAAAGGAGCAGCTATGATGTGATTCTTCTTCACTGAATGAGTATTTAGTGCATGGGATGAATGCTTGCAAGAGTGGTAGAGACAGGTTAAATTGAGAAATTCAAGCGACAAAATCCTGTCTTGTTGAGCTTACCATTCATCATGTTGTGTAACACTTATCCATGTACTAAATAAGATTGATTCAGAACAGGTATAGCAGTTCAAAACTGGGCATTCTTGAGGCACCATGAGCCATCAACAACAGCAGAATTATATTCAACCACAGTCTGTAATCCCATGACCCACCATAACCCTCACTCAACCATTATAATTGAGCTATAATATCAACACTACTTCATTGAAGATAGCAGGAGAGAATGGCATACCTAAAAGTTAGGTGTCAACAGAGTGAACAGGATTGAGTGTGTGCTAAATTGTGGAGGCAGTATAAGGTAGACAGGGCAAAGCCACCACACAACCATTGGATCAGATCAAAGCTCTGTCGTCCTGCCACGTCTACTTGTGAATGATAATGGTCAATGAAACAACTAACTGGAAGGCAAACCTTCATAAACATTCCCATACTCAATGATGGGGAACTGAGCATGACCGTGCAAAGAACAAGTTCGAGTGATTTACAGCTATCTTAGCCAAAGTACTGAGTGAATGATCCTTACTCACCTTCTCCTGGTGTCCTCAGAATTGCAGATTTAGCCAATTTAATTCCTATCGCATGACATCAGGTGAGGCACTAAATACAATAAAAGCTCGACTGGACAACATTGTAACAGTAATGTTCAAGAGTCATCATTCAGAGTTAGTTGCCAAGTTGTTCTAATGCAGCTACAATACTGGCATCTACCAATCAATGTGGAATATTGCCCACATTTGTCACATCCACCCAAAAGCAGGACAGATCATCTTGATCACAGGTTTAATCTGTTGGAACTCCTCAGGGTAAAGTTTTGGCCCAACCATCTTCAGCCGCTTCAACAATGGTTTGGATTAATAATTGGCAATTAGTTTTTGTGCCAAACAAATGCCAGGCAATGACCATTTCCAACAAGAGAATTTAATTAGCTTGTGACATTCAAAGGTTTTGCCAATGCTAAATCCTCTTTCATCAATATTTTCACTATGGAGCAGAAATGGAACTAGCTATTTCAATGCTTTGATTACTGAGGTGTAGTTAGTGAAAGATAAAATCTTTTGAAGTAGTGAGAAAAGATATGGTTGCAAGAAATCTCAGTGTGGACTGGATCAGTCAGACTGGAGCTAATAAGCAAAGAGGAATGGAAACATTAGTGGGAATTATCTATCCAGGTGTCTAACCAATAGTGTAAGGTTAGTGATGGCATTATATAGCAATTTACAGATGAATGCAACACATTGCTATGGTAATCTATCTATAGACTATATAAACCACATTAGCAATAATACTATTGTTGAGTATGTACTGGGTACATTTTTAGATAAATAGCTCAAGAACAGGCTATCCTAGATTTTGTTGCACCTCGCCAAGATCATCTGTATGCCTCCACTTCAAACAACCACCAAACCTTAGAGACCATCATTCGCAAAAAATTATCAGCCTTCAGGACATCATCGACCACAACACCACACAACCTTGCTGTAGCAAATGATGCTGGCCGTGTGTGATCACCGAGATGGTTACTTTTAACATGCATGGGATCACCACCCACCATGTACGTGGCAAGTACTCATGTGACTCGGTCGATGTTGCCTATCTCATGCGCTGCAGGCAAGGATTCTCTGAAGCATGATACATTGGTGAGACCATGCAAACGCTACGACAATGGATGAATAGACAACACACAACAGTCACCACAGGAGCATTCCTTCCCAGTCAGGGAACACTTCAGCTGTCAAGGACATTCAGCCTCTGATCTTCGGGGAAGCGTCCTCCAGGGCAGCCTTTGAGATGCACAACAATGCAGAATCACCAAGCAGAAACTGATAACCAAGTTCTATCCCCATGAAGACAGTCTCAGCCGTGATCTTCTGTTGTGCTATATGCGACCCCAGCACACTATTCAGAATTTGTAAAATCTTCCCTACTGTTTTGACACCATCACCTTGATATATTGATATGATCTCTCAACCTTAATTAGTTTGCATAGTTTTGGATTACTTATTATTTTGGTTAGACGCTCGGCGTGAATCTTCTACTATCATGTTATTCCAGTCATTTGGTTTGTCTCTAGCATCACCTTATTTTTAATTTTTTGTAATAATTTCTCTGCCTCATTTAATTGCATTATAGGTCATCCCTACACTTGTTGTTCAGCTGTTGACACTTTACTCACACAGTCTGACACTCTTGATCACATGCAGAGACCTATTTTTCTGCCTGTTGACACTCCACTTGCACGATTTGTATGATCTTTTGATCTCCCTGCCTATAAATTCTGTGTCTATATGCTTTTCTTCACTTCTCCTGATGCAAGGGGCAGTGCCTTGAAAGCTTATGATTTCAAATAAAACTGTTGGACCATAATGTGGTGTCATCTGACTTCTGACCTTGTCCACCCCAGTCCAACATCAGCACCTCCACATAAAACAAAAAAAAACCTATAAAGCTAGTTTTAAGTCTGGGATCTGACTTGTTGAGTTGTGGCATCAGTTGGAATCATAATGATTTGTGATTATTTTTGTTTTCTATGCCAGTGTTCCCAGAGCAGGATTCCACCAGCATTAAGATAAAGTTTTTTTTTAATCTCCAGTAACTCCATAATATCTTTCAGTATCAGCCTAGATCTTCTGGTTGAGACCTAGACTCGTTGAGGCCTTGACTCGTAACCTTTTGGCTGAGGGGATTGCTACCAGTCGTCTAGATTGACACATATGACTGGCTATTTTGCAATGATGTTCATGGCTTATGTATTTTTGAATGTAAAAATTTGAGATGTTAAAGCAGGCAGATACTTTGGAATTTAGCAACATAAGGTTGAGGATCAGGTGGAAACTTTGCTGAATTTTTCTTCAGGAGACTACATGGTTGAGTTTTCGACAAGATGTGTGAAATATGCTCTGCGGAAGGAATGCATTTAATTGGTAAAATAATCTCCAATAAGTGTGCCACAATATTTTACACTCTTTCAGGAGAAGAATGAAATGTAGGAGCTCAGAGGGAGCACAAAGAGAGTAAATATAACACTTAGGCTCAAATACTATGTTGTTTTATGTATTTGACATTCTTGTTTTTGGCTAACATTTTAAAACTTGAAGGAATAGGGAAGAAGAAAATAGCAAGAAAAAATGGATTATGAAACCAAAACTCTGCTTTTATACCTTAGTTTGCAACTCAGTATTATGGCCAGACCAAGTATCTCTCAGGCCAGTAAGTTGAGTTATTTAAACAGCTATTCATCTAATTCAAGCTGTTGAAAGACTTACGAGAGATTTGGGGAAAACATTTTGAATTTTGAAGAATTAAAAGCAGTGAGGGGTATTTTGTTTAGCTAGGATGCAGCCAGGAAATTGGACCACATTACACTAGAAATTGTATTTTATTCCAAGTGAGGTTATACTTTAGATTTCAGTTATAATTTACTTACATATTCAGGGACACAATATATTGGTCAGCATAATAAAATATAACTTTTCTATTATTTAATACAAATTTAAAAAAATTATTGGTTTTAAGTGGTAAGTCAGCACCATTTTAATAATTATAGTTTAAAATTGGAGGCCTTACAACAAAGCACACTCTCTTCTTGAGCTTGTCCAGTCGGCCGTCTGTGAGTAGCCTGGGTTTTTAATCACTGAAAAGAATTTAAGAAAATGCTACTGAGCATTTAATAGTTTCATTGCTGTGCAGCAGTTAAAACTGAGTACTGCCCATACTGAGTGTAATTTGAAGACACTCCCTGAATGAAAGAAATTGACGGAATCATGGTATCTTTGTTTCCATCCAGGTTTTTGTTTGTTTTGTGAGTAGAGCTGCTTTGGTTGATTTTTATTTGAAACCAGCATTAATTATCATAACTTGATATATGACTGATGAAACTTGAGTTAACATTACACAACACGTAATGCTGGTTTGGACAATTTTAGCTTAATTGTGTAACCTCTAGGCCGCAGGCATTGATGATATTGTGAACTACTAGTTTAGCAAAGGACCCACATTGGCAAAAGTTCCCATGTTCATTTTCTGTGTATTGATACTGTTTGTATGATTAATGATCATCAGATCCATGTGATATTGACAACACTTTAGTAGCCTTAACATATGCTTTATTTTGTAGGATCTAGTTGTAATGGGGGCACCTGGCTCATACTATTGGACTGGCACTGTCAAAGTTTATAGTCTGAAAGATGGAAAGTATTATCACTTTGAGGATTCAATCAATGGGCCCAGCCATTACCGTTACCTTGGTAAGTATTTGCACCACAATAATAGAGCTGTGGCAAAACATTTTTGCTTTAGAATATTTTAAATGAGTGAAGTTATAATCAGGCCAAACTGAATTCAAAATGAAGCAAGTTGGGGGAGTCTCACTGCATTTTGTTCTGGTGTCAGTGGGGTAGATCTTCCACTTTTCAGTCTGGGGACTAAATGCAATAAACAATGCCTTTTATCACATATCTTTGTTCTTCTGCTAAATCCTCAAATCTTCACTGATATCTTTTCTAAAACAAAAATCACAGGACATATTTTGGAGAAAGAAATGCACAACATGTTTATATTTTTTCTCAAAAAAGAGATGGAACATTAAGTTTTGAGGTTGTTGGATATTGGCATTTAAAAATGCCAAACATGTCTTTCTAGAATCAGACAGCTTGTCAAAAAACTTATTATTAATGCAAGATGTATAAATGTATAGAAATATGTGATATTCTGGACCATCAGACTATGTAATGCCTGAGATTTGCTTTGTGGCCAGGGCCAGGGGTGCTGAATCGCTTTCAGGTGATAACGTTCGCCTCTTTCTGCAGGATTCAGAAATATTATGTATTTATAAAAATTCATTAGAGTATTCAGGGATCATGAGTTGGTTAATTTATTCTTCTGCAGCCTGTTCGAAGCTTCAAATTATTTTTACAGTGGATGAAGATCCAATTGGTACGAATTAGTTGGCAGTGGGGACATGCTTTTGTCCATTGGCTTAACTTGCACACTCATCATTTGACCCATTTTACATTTGGACTCCATTTCATAGTTGTACATAAAATCTAAATAGCAGTATTAGACTCACAATATCACATAAGAAATTAAGGTTACTGGAATACTTGTGTTCAATTGAAGCACGAAAGGGTTGTCGCTTTTTTTTTCTAAATGGTAGGAGGGAAGGACTAAAATAAGATCAGAGGCTGCTTTCACATAGCTTTGTTTTTGCAGGAAGTATTTGCATTCAATTTTCTCAGAGTTGCCATACACTGACAAATATAGTTGAAGTTGCTGAATCTATTTGTTTACATTGAGTTAGTGGGAATGAATGGTGCTTGCTGAAACTGGTCTTGCTGTTAATTTGAACCAGCTGGACTATTCGTTCATTATTCTCCTCTTTTTCCCATATAGGATATGCAGTGACTACCGGCCATTTCACACAACCTAGTTCTTTGGAGATTGTCGGTGGAGCCCCACAGGATGAAGGCATTGGAAAGGTATATGTTTGGAAGTATAAACAGTTCAGTCATCCACTTGTATTACAAAAGGCCTTCATGAATGTACTATACTGCTGTATTTCCAGACTCATTCTACTTTTCCAAATGCAACTGTGTCATAAAGGGAACATTTTGACATTGTTTATTTATTCAGTTTTGTTTGTGGTGTTATGAGTTTTACTTTTCACTAGTAAGTTCAGAACATCTGGATCCAATCGTTGACCAGCAGCTGCAATTATAAATGTTTCTAATTGTTCAGTTAGTGTGTGGTGCAGGTTAATGGAGACTTCTTATTGTACAAAGATTTTGCTTACATCCCAGTCCTGTTTCCCCCACCAATTGTTCAAAACTGGAAGTGAACTGGAACCTCCTCTACTTCAAGAGATAACAATGTATTGTTAATAGATTCCTCCAATCTTGATTTATGAGATTGCTCTCGTGCTGCTGCTCCTTTTGCAGTTATCTGAAGTTATCTCTGAATCTCCAATGGGATCAATCCCATCCCAGGTGCATGAAAGATGTATGAATTGGATCAGTATTGAAAGGTGAATGTTGTAAAGATATGCATGGTTGTTTCTCATGATTTTCTATCTATTGCAATTAACAGACAGACTATAGGAATGGTTTGCAGTTTCTTGATTTCCTCAAGTGTATCAATAGTGAGTTTCTTGTTGGATTGTGTATTTTTGAACCTCACTATTTAGTCTCAATATTCTCTCACAGCATTAGTTACTATTCATTTGAAGGTATAGAACATAAAAATAAATTTTATTTTACTTCCCATCAGGATACTGAGACACAAGTTTAAAGGGCTACTTCTGGGTCAGGCAGCAAATTAACTTGCTCAACACCCTTCACTGGTACTGATCATGTACCCACATTTTCTTTTTTATTGGGTTGGCCATAAACTCCACAGAACATGACCATTTGGGTAGATTTGAAAATCACCGAACGTGCAAGAGCTTTTTGAAAGGCCTGTATGTGTGGTACATCGCAGGTTTCAGCGGAGCCAAGAGCATGCATCTTGGAGGAAGCATTTCTCTTTGGATACTCATCTCACTCTCTCCTATTCTCATTCTCTCATGTCAGGACTGTGGGCACTGTTTTCCTGTCATGAGGTCACACATATGAGAATGCAGTAAATATTCATAGCACAAGATGCTTTCAAGGCACTGTTGCTGACACAGGCCAAATCAATCAGTCAGTTGTACACAAATAGATCAAGCAAGTGCCAAAAATCTAATGGAATGGGGGCATTTGGTTGACAAAGTGTAGGATGTTTCCCAGATGCCAGGTTTTACAAATTACATGCACATTAAATGGCATGTATTCACCCTACCAACTATTGAACCTGCTTTGCACACTTCTGACAGGCAAGATACATTGCTGTCCTTTGAGACGACCTTAATTTCCAAAAGGAACAATTGTATTCAGTTCCTTCTCATGCAACGACATTTCAGCTTTGAGACATTTCTATTTCAAGAATATTTCTAAACTTGAGATTTATTTGGTTAAACACTATCAGGATAGTAGGGCAGGATGATGTTCTGCAATTGCAGCATAGAGATGCTGTGGGCCCCAGCAGACTTTTGTCCAAGCTTTGGACACTGCGATGCTTTGGAGGGTGAGGGAAGTTACCTGGATACTTTGTTCCATCAGGTGTCCTGATGTTCTCCTTCAGAGAGAGATGTCCAATTTGGTCCATAGGGACACAATGTTGTAACAGCAAGTACAGTATGGGGGCCCAGAAGAATCAACGGAGAAGCTTCTTGCACCTGTGCGGACATGAGCAATGACTGACTGTACAGTTCAGCTGATGTCTGCATATGTAACATCCTAGAATAACAAAATATCTATGTTGAGTTATGCTGGGAGTTGATGCTAATTATTCAGCTTGGCCACAGTCCTATCAGTCAGATTGCTTTGCTGGCTTGGATTAGCCAGTTAGTTCATTCATTCCGATCACAAATTTCTCCAGTCTCCATGTGGTGGTGTAAGAAATTGTGAGACAAAAGGACAGCCTGATTTTTGCACTTTGTTCTGTCGTAGTGATCTGTGAGTTTGCTCATATGACTGCTCGTATGATTATTGATGAGAAACATGATGTCGATGTGACAGTACTTCCTTACAGAGAGGAAAGAAATAAATGACAGCACTGCTTTCCTGAGCTGTTCTCTTTGTTACTTCATGAGAGAAAGTGAGGACTGCAGATGCTGGAGAAGTCAGTGTTGAAAAGTGTGGCGCTGGAAAAGCACAGCAGGTGAGGCAGCATCCGAGGAGCAGGAGAGTCAACTTTTCGGGCATAAGCCCTTCAACAGGAATACAGAGGGGTAAGGTGCTGAGAGATAAATACGGAGGTCGAGGTAGCTAGGAAGGTGAAAGGTGGATGCAGGTGGGTGATAGTTGTGATAGGTCGGTGGGGAGAGTGGAGTGGACAGGTGGGAATGAAGATGGATAGGTCAAGAGGGCAGTGCCAAGTTGGAGGGTTGCGCTTTACTAGCGCCACACCTTTTTCAACTCCTTGTTACTCCATGCCTACATGACAGGTACACATAGGAAAGCACTTGCAAGCATGGATCATCCTCACAGCTGATGGTCATGGTTAAAATGTAAATAATTTATCTGCATTGGAAGTGTAAAAGAGAAGCCCACAAAACTAATAGTCCAGTCCAAAAAATGGACATTTATTTAGTGTATGAAAAATAAATATTGAAACAATATTAAGCCTTCATTATTTAATATTTTAAGCCTCTTCGTGTCTCACTCAGACATGACTGCCATATTATCCTTTACTCACTGATATTTTCCAACAGATTTCTTATCATTAACATGACAACTATGATAATTCTCCAACAGATTAAGTAAATGCTTAACCATTTTCTTGGCTAACTATTTTCATTCAAGATTCATAGTTTAAAGCTATACTAATGACATTTAGCATTTGAGGGTACATGGAGGCTTTCAGCAGGCTGTGACAAGCTAAGTAAATGGTCTGGAACATGACAGAGTACAATGTACATAACTGTGAAGTCATGCAATTTAATTGAAAAAAAACAATGTTTCTTAAATAATAAGTGTGGATGCCCAAAGCATCTGGGTGTCATTGTCTATAAGACACTAAAGGTTAGTATGTAAGGTGCAGCAAGTAATTGAAAGGCATTTATTTCAAGGGAATTACAGGAGTAAGGATGTCTTGCAGTATTTGTACATAACCTTGGTGAGATCTCATTTGGAGTACTATTAAAAAATTATCATCTCTCCACTGAAGGAAAGCTTTAATTGTCATGGAAGGAGTTCAACAGAGGTTCACCAGATTAATCCCTGAGATGGTGGGATCCTTTTATAAGGAGAGAAAATTGGTTCTGTATTTTCTACAGTTTTGAAAAATGAGAGATGATCTAATGGAAAGTTATAAAGTTTTTGCAAGGTGTGATAGGGTGGCTGTAGGTTGCATTTTCCTTGTCTGGTGACTCACTTTCAAGATGTGAGACAAACCGTTTAAGTTGGAGATGGGAATGAATTTTGTCACTCCGATGTTCATTAATATTTGGGATTCTTTACCCTCGAGGGTTGTGGAAGCCCAATCATTGAGCAGGTTCAAGACAGACAGGTTTCTGGAATCCAATAACATTAGGAACATAAGACTGTGGTAAAGTGGTGTTTAAGAGAAAATCAGCGATGAGTTTGAATGGTGGGACAGGTTCAGTGGGCTAAATGGCCTGCTCCTGTTCCCATGTGACATCATTTATAGTTCGAACAATGCCAGAATTGAATAGAGACTGATGTTTGAATTGGTTTGGTTTAGGTTTTGAAATATGTGAAATTATTTGAAAAGCTTTTCCCTGTGAGCGTACTAAAGCTTGATACAGTTATGTTACTTTCCTCATTACCATGTTTGGTGTGTCATGACCAAAGTGTCATCAAAGGTTGCTTCGTATTTGTCTCTCTGTAGTTTGCTAAGAGCTTTTTTGTGAAGTAAATGACCTTTAAATAACTAATTTGGATTTGACAACAGTTGCAAATACTTATGCCTCTACAATTGCAAGACATTTCTCCCATTGTACAAGATTACACTGGCCAATTCTTTCACATCCATAATGCTAACTTGTACATATTGTTAGTTTGCTTACAATGAGCTCCCAGCAAGCAGACACTACATCAGGAGTGAGACTGCACAATGGTACCTCTCCATTATACAATATTGTCAAACTAAAGTCAAAATTAACACTCATCTAATGCATAAGCCTGACCCACTTATCATACATTTAAAACTCAATTTGGGCATTGTTAGAAACAATATATATTTGTAAAGAATTTCTGAGCATGGTCATTTAATTGCCGTTACTCATCTTTCACTCCAAAATGAAAGTTTATTATGTGGCTTGTCTAATTGTGGTTGATGCAATATAATGCCATTTGATTTCCTTTTCTAGGTTTACATATTTAAGATTGGCAATGGCAAACTTACAGCGATTTTCACAATTCCAGGAAAAGAGGTTAGTTTTTTTCAGAGAATTGATGTTTTGTCATATGCCTGCTTCTTGTTGGCACCAGCTAATAAATTTGGTTTAGAGGTGACAGGATCACTGGGCTGCATTTTGAACATGGTGCTTGCATTTCTGATGAGGCAAAGCTAACTTTAGTCTAAAAGAAAATAAAACCTGCATATATCCCTGGATACTCACCATATTTCCCTCGTCTGAAGAACAACCAATATTCACTGCTTTTTGTACTTAGCAAGCTTCAAATTCATGCATGGCGCTGTTCCTAATATTCCCTTCAACTTTTCTGACAAGCTTGTTGTATGATACTTTGTCAAACACTTTTTGGAAACCCAGCAGCCATCATATCCTTGGCAGGTTAGCTAAGTATGATTTGCATTAACAAGCAATGCAGAATTTCCTTAATCAGTGTACATTTGTCCAAATGACTGTTACTATTTAGAATATTGTAAGTAGCAGTCTGGGATCTGTCAATCTGTGCAACCTATTGGCAATATCCAGGCCAGAAATGCACATTTGTCACATTGTACCCTTAATTTAATTGAGGTGGGGATGGAAGAGATGGTTTTGGGGGACAAATTGGAGTGGATAATATGATTGACCACGGCAATACCAATGAAATGAGCTTGATTGTTAGGAGGAAAACAGAAAATCAAGGAACAGATCATTTTTTTTGTATTTGTCATTGGGTGTGAAGAACATGATTTAAAAAAAAATTATTCCCAGAAAGGGAAGGTGGAACTTCTGATCTGGAAAAGGCTCGGATTTTTTAGAGTTGGCACTTTTTGAGATGAAGTATAATTCTAAAGATCTTTATTTCTAATCCACTGATGTTCTCAATCTTACATTTGAGTTTTCCATTTCTTTAATTTCCAATGCATATTCTAATATGCAATTGCTTGTGTTCTTTATCAGGTATTTTAATGCTGTTTTCAGTGTTCATTGGCTTTATAATATTGATGTCATTCTGGAACCACATCATCTCCAACACTGAAAATATATAATCCTTATCTACTGTATTTTTGTGAACATCCATTTCAAAGTAACTGGTCGTAATGTCTTTAGTGTTCCACTTACTTCAGACAGAAGCAGCTTTGTTACTCATTGACCTGTCTTGAGATAATGTATAAAATCAAATTCCAAGTACTCCAGCCGTCTTTCACAAGGTAGTGGAAGAAAATTCATGAATATCGGTATTGTGGGAATATTGCAGCAGTAATATAACAATTGTCATTAAATTTCCATCAGATAAAAATGCAGTTTTTGGTTTTGCTTTTCAAGCAGCCATTTAAATAAAAAGTTGTTATACAGGGATAGCAACATTTATAAAATCTTAAAACTAAACCACCACTAAGGCTGTTTGTAAATTTGTTTAATTTTGAAACAAAATAGCCAGTGCATTGTAGCTAAAGTTGCTGTTAGTTTTCCAAGCACTAGTGCCACTCGGCCATTGCCTTTAAGGGGTCTACATTGCTTGATTCACTGATTTGAAGTGATTAAGTGCATGTTGAAAAGGCAGTGCATGTGAAAGCAGGATAATAAAACATCTTATTTGTAGAACAGGGTAACGATGTGAATTTTAGGGCCTGTGTCTGCAGTAGTAATCACTGAATGAATTGAACTGCTGGCCAGGAGAGTCTGCAACTTCATAAAAATTTGAAATGATTGGTACTCAGCAGACCTGACTGCATCAGTCATTATAGAACAGAGTTGACATTTCTCAGAATGAGTGTTCAGAAATATTACAGATTTTGAGACAAGGGAGGAAATGACAAAAAGTCTGACAGGCTGCAGAAATTAACTGGAAGACAAAAAGAGGTGACAGTGGGACAAGAAACAAAGAATGTTAGTAGGTTTTGAGAAGATTTGTAGCTCAGGTTGAGGTTTTGGATGTATGTTTGCTTGATGAGCTGCAAGGTTCATTTCCAGATGTTTCGTTACCCTACTAGGTAACATCTTCAGTGGGCCTCAGGTGAAGGCTCGCCTGAACCTTGCAGCTCAGCGAATGTGTCTGGAAGAAGTGTGAAATGTCAAAATGAAACAAAAATGGGGGCAGAGGTTTTGATCTGAGACTGTTAACTTAGTCTTGAGCCCAGAAAGCAGTAATTCAAAGATTCTGTCCATTGAGCTTCTATTGAATTGTGAATGGGTGATCCCTGGTTAGTGTATGGTACAATTTCCTTTGCGCATTTGTTCCTACTGCTGTTTAGTAAAGAAGCCAATGCATGCCCCATATAACACCAGCAGAAGTACACTATTACTTGGATTGGTATGGGAAGCAATGGATTTATTATATTGACTTACTTCAGAAAGATGCGAGCCCATAGCCTTTGTGCTCTGTAGAACATTACGTCGTTTTTATAACCATTTATCTGTAATTTTAAAAAATTCCCTCTTTATGTTTTTAAGAAGCACTGTTGTTATGAAATGCATGGTCACTTTATTTATTTTCAAGAAGTCCTTGATTGTTACAATTGTTAGAAGCACTACATAAGTTTTAAGAAAAGTATCTCTGGTATTGGAAATTTGAAATTAAAATACATATTCTTAGAAATACTCGGCAAGAGTTCTATTTCTCTTTATAAAGGTGCAACCTGACCTGCTGAGTATTTGCACAGTTCAAATTATCCTTATTCTGAGTTCTCCCCTTGTGAGTCTGATGAATACACTGTATAACAATTGACGGTAAACATGTACAATAGTGTGAGCAACGAATCATGTTGATGTCTGTGCCTGAGGAAGAAGCAGAGCTCTGAAAGCTTGCAATTTCAAATAAACCTGTTGGACTATAGCCTGGTGTCATTTGATTTTTGACCTTTTCCTGAGAGGTGCAAAAGTAGTGTTACTACCTCTAGGCCAGAAGGCCTGGGTTCAAGTCCCACCTGCCCTGATGTGATCTGAACAAGTTGATTAAAACGTCTCTGCCCTTCCTGAATCTGTGCTTTGCTGCCAAGAATCACTTCCCACTATCTCAGCACTTACTATGGAAACAATGACCTCAGATGGAGTTGGAAGGACTGGATTGTATCAGTTTTCCTTTGTGAGAATTTATCTGGCAGTATGGTACGTGTTCACAATTAGCAGTGAACTGCCCATTACAGTTAACCCCAGTTATATGACCTGCCAGGTGACTTTTGAAGCAGTCTCCTCCCAGGTCTTTTTCCTTTATTATTGGGTGGGATCCCTTGTGGACCCTCCAAGGTACATTTTACATTGTTATATCTTGCCAGAAAGGAAGCTGCTGCCTTCCTGAGGCTGATTTATGACCGGGCATTAATAGCAAACCAGGCATTGGGCACAGGTGAAGATAGAAAATCTGGCAGTTGTACATTTATGTTTATTGTATTGCTTATCTGAGTTTAAGCAATTTTTTTTCCAACTGCATATTATCAGTTACTGTTCCTTGGAATAGTGCTGAAGCATATCTAGCCATCATTATTTTACCTTGCTGAATATATTACAAAACTAATGATTAGTTATCACTAAGCATGTGTGTTCTAACAAAAAGTAAAAATAATCTTCTTGCAGAACTGTGTTTTACTATGAGTTGCATGTGCATTATTTAAGCAAATACCTTAGCCAATGGTTGATGTTACCTTCAATATGACAATACAGCAGTGCTAAAAGGGATTAATTTCTGACTTCCCTGCCACTGTTGTGTGGACCCTCAGCCACCACTTGCACAGATTGCAAATTCAGACCTAGGCCCCATACAATTTTCTGACCACTCATTTAAATACTTGCTGAATCAATCTCAATGTATCTCCATTATCTGTGTTTCTGGTAGGGCAAGTCTGCTCGTTCAGAAAGCTTTTGAGTCACAAGTGGGAAAAATAATACGCACCTGGTTTATTCAGCATTTGATTTGCGTACAACTCATCTTTGATTCTTTTTACGTGAAAACCTTCAACACAGAAATTTACTGTAGAACTGCAATATCATGTTGAATTACAAAATCATTACTCTTGCACAGAGGATTTCTTATAAGTGAAGGAGCCATATGTATTTGTTGACACAATTTGATTCTCTTTATTCTAGCTGGGGTCCTACTTTGGCTCAACAGTATGTGCAGTTGATTTGAACTCAGATGGCTACTCTGATCTTCTCGTTGGAGCCCCAATGTTCACAGAGATAAGAGATGAAGGGCAAGTAACTATGTTCATCAACCGAGGCAATGTAAGTTTATTATTTGGAACAAGTACGATTTTTGCTTATTTAGATAAAAGTTATTGAATAGGAGAAAACCTTTTTATTTTGACCTGTGCAGAGTTCAACAGAGAAATCTTTCCAAATTTAACTTTGAAGATTTAGGCTACGGAGCAATGAAATAAAATCGAAGTGATTGGTAATACTCAGCAGATCTGGCAACAGCTGTGGAGACAGAAATGGTTAACATTTCTGGTCCAGAATTCTTTCAGAACTGCAAGAAGGTAGAAATATGACCGATCAAAAACAGAAATTTCAGAAAAAGCTCAGCAGATCTGGCAACTTCTGTGGAGAGAAATTTAGATTTGTTTCAGGTCCAGTGACCCTTCCTCAGAATTGATGGTAGCGAGGAAAATGTCAATTTTATATTGCAGAAGATAGGGTGGGACAAAAGGTAAGGAGTAAACAATAGATGGGGATAGAGCCCAAAGAGAGTGGGACAGACAAAGGAGTGGATAATGATCTCGCTAGGAGGGTGAACAGCAATTATTGGGGATTATTCATGGCCATCAATTGCTGGTGTACAATAGCAGACTCTGTGATAACAAGGCCGGGATTATGGGGTGGTGGCAAGGATATGGTAGAGTTCAAGCCCGGGAATTATTGAACTGTATGTTGAGTCCAGAGGGCTGCAGGGTCCCCAAGTGGAAAATGAGGTGTTGTTCTTCCAGCTTGCACTGAGCTTTGCTGGAGCACTGCAACAAGCCTGAGGCAAAGATGTTGGCCAGGGAATAGGGGTGTGCGTTGACATGGCAGGCAGCTGGAAGCTCAGGGTCTCTTGCAGGTTGCTTCATAGATGTTCTATGAAGCAGTCACCACTCCATGCTTTGTTTCCCAATGTAGAGGAGACACATTTGTGAGCAGCGAATGCAGTAGACTAGATTCAATCAGATTTACTAGATTCATAGAATACCTACATTCTACCTGCAAAAAAAGACCGAGCTTCCAGTTACCTGCCATGTCAACATGTTCCCTATCATATCTTGTCTCATGTTTGTTGCAGTGCTCCAGTGAAACTCAGCACAAGCTGGAAGAACATTACCTCATTTTCTGCTTGGGGACCCTGGAACCTTCTGGACTCAATATTGAGTTCAATAAGTCTGAGGCTTGAATTCTGCCATATCCTTGCCTCAACCACACACACCAGGCCTTGTTATCACTGAGTCTGCTATTACTCACAACCCATTGTTAACCACTAACAGTTAATAGCTATTCACCATCCTAGTCTGATCGCTATCTAACCTTTATCTGCCTAACTATTCTTCTCTCACTTTGGGCTTTATCCCCATCTGTCATTTATTCCTCATAGCCTCCCCCACCCTATCTTTCGTATGTAACCTGGCTACCATTTTCCCCGCTGCTATCACTTCTGAGGAAAGATCACTGGACCGGAAACGTTAACTCTGATTTCTTTCCAAAGATGCTACCAGGCCTACTGAGCTTTTCCAACAGTTTGTTTTTTTGATTTACAGCATCCACAGTTCTTTCTGTTTTTATTTTGAAATATGATAGGCTTTGTGCCATAGAAGGGGTTGAATAACAAAAGGGAAACACTAATCTTGGCAGCATCTCTCAGAGGTTTCCAGATCTTCTGAGTACATCTAGCGCTTGATTTTATTTCACATTTCCAATATCGGTTGTATTTTACATTTGCCTGAATGGGAAGTGATCAGTTATGTAGGGAAAACATACATGTGAAATTCCCAAGACTCCCAATTGTGTAGAAGGCTCACTTGAAAGAGTATATGGTTGAAGAATGTGGCACGGTGATTGTCTGTCAAGCGAAACACTTGTACGTTATGTATTCCACGTTTTTTTTGATATGGCAAGGTGAAAGTAGCATTCTATAATGTTATCAAAAGATATCTTTTCTCTCGGGATTACAAGTTTTGGAGATGGTTAAAATTGCCCTTTGACATTTTACCATCTGATTCAAACTAAAAGTTAGTGTAAATTTTCATTTGGATATTGAAAAGCAATTTTTTTATTTAAATCAAAAGTTCTTAGTTTGTCTCATTGTAGGTGTTACACATAAGTAATGTGGGTTACTGCTAAAGCACTGGTCAGGAGATTGTATACCAAAAAAAGCAAGCACCAGAGGAGCAGACCATGAGCAGCAAAATCTCAACATAGTAAAAGTTAAAATAAATCATTACCTCACGTGGGGTCAAGGGGCAAGTGTAGATGTTTCACTGCTCACCCCTAACTTCTATCTAAAAAAGAGCTTATTTTCTCTATATGAATGAGAACCCTTGAAGTTTATCTTATGCTTTTGTTCTTCCCATCCTTTCTGCAAAGATTTAGCTGTCAATTACTAGTGCCCCATTTCCCACAGTTCAAGGGAATATTTTCAGGAAGGATGAAGAAATAAATTATCATTGAAGTGGAAATATTCTAATCCCGCCCTCTTGCAATGTATATTGTGCAACTACTTGGCTCTGTTAGGAGGTGATAATTCCTTACTGACTGAAGTGAATGGTAAAAAGCTTTGTCTGACCTCAGGACATCCCGAATTCAGTCAAGTTCTTTTGAAATGTAGTCAAAGTTGTAGTATTGGTAGCATGTCATCTGATTTGCAGCAAAATTCTACATCGGTATTGAGATGCTGGATTTTGAGAAGTCTGTTAGAGTAAGCAATGGCAAATTGTAATATTGTTAGAATGGATAGAGATTGCTTTAAACAAAAGTGAGGTCAAGATGTCAAGTAAAGGAAATGCTGTGAAATAAAGGGAGCGGTCAAAGCAACAGAACAAGTAACAATCAGGGATAGGCAATCTGAATGACAGGAACAGACAGTGTACAAACTTTTATGTTCACTCAAGATAAGTCTTGTGATTGCAAGAACAATAAAATGGCAGAATTAAGGGTACTTTATCTGAATGCACACAACATTCACAAAAAGATAGAGGAATTGATGGTACGAATGGAAATAAACATGATCTAATTGGATAATGGTGACAATGCAGTGTGAGCAAGGCTGGTAAATGAGTGCTCAAGGGTATTCGACATTTAGGAAGGAATGGCAAAAAAGCAAAGGAGATGGGATAGCACTGTTAATGAATGGATGTGATCCGTACAGTAGTGAGAGAGGATCTTAGATGAAGGATCAAGATGTTGAATCAGTTTGGGTGGAGCTAAAAGACAGTAAAGGGAAGCAACAATGATAGGAGTTTATTTATAGGCCAGCAAACAATATTTGTAATGTAGGACATGGTTCAAACCCAGAATCAGAGGTGCATTTAATAAGGATTATGCAGTATGGGCAAATTGGTTGTGGTAAATCTTCCAACATTTTGTAGATTGTGGATTAGAAGGTAATAATGATTAGCTTTTAAGTAATTAGTACATATTTTACAATAAATTTTAATCCTTTAAGGCACAAAAGGTGGAGAAGAGGTGATTTAGCCATGGTGAACAATAGATGTTAAAGATTGTGATAGATCAAACTAGGAGGTTTATAAAGTTGCCAAAACAGTGATAAGCGTGAGAGTTGAATGCATTTAGAACATAGGGTCCCTGGCAGCTTCAGCTAACCGTTTACTCTGAAGAAGTTCCATGTTGGACACTCAACATCTTGTGGTAATCTCCATGAGCAATGGACAGACACTCAATCCATGTTCAGGGACATTGGCATCCACTATGTGGCAACCGTCAAGGCATATCGTCACTTACAGGACACTTCTGCACTTCAGTGTTGCATCTTGGGCAGCGCTGCCAAATATAATTATAACACTGAGCAAGGACACTGTGTGCTCTCAGAAACATGTTCCCAGCTCATGGACTGAATGAAGCTGCATCTATTGGTTCTTCACACACTGTCATGGAGCTTGCTCACTCTGAGCTGGATATGCTCAGCATCCCTGCTTTACATTGCCTTGTCTTGTCTTGCTTTGCCTCCTCAAAGATAGCATCTGGCCTTACTTTACTTCTGTTCTTGCAATGTTGTTTTATGCAGACTCAAAGTCAGAAAGTCTGTCATGGTTGTCAACAGTTTTTTGATCTGCTCAGACCTCAATTAGTTTTGTCATTTGTGATGGTGAGCATTGACTCTACATTTGGTCACTTGATATAGTTACTAGCTAAAAAGGAACTGCTGCCCTTCCACTGAAAAAAAAATCAACATGTACTACCTCGCAACTTTCTTGTGCTTTTAACATGGAGTGTTAAAATCTCTTTTCTGAGATGCTGATCACAACTTTTCACCTTTTTAATTAGTCATAGAGATGTACAGCATGGGAACAAACCCTTTGATCTAACCCGCCCATGCTGATCAGTTTTCCCAACCTAATCAAGTCCCATTTGCTAGCACTTGGCCCATATCTCTTTAAACCTTCCTATTCATATATCCATCCAGATGCCTTTTAAATGATGTAATTGTGCCAGCCTCCAGCACTTCCTCTGGCAGCTCATTCCATACATGTACCATCCTTTTGTGTGTAAAAGTTACCCCTTATGTCCCTTTTAAATCCTTCCCTTTTCACCCTACAGTTGACCCTGTAAATGACACAAAGACAGGAGTAATATTTCCACTCTAGTTTATGGGTGCTTCATTGCCTCCCTTCCCCTCACTTTCCATGCCTATCCATCCAAACTTAGCTTCAGATAGAGATTGACTGCTCTGCTCCCATGCCAGCTGCAGTTCTTCCAGTGTGGCTTTTTTCTGTGGATGAAGCTCTGCACTCAAACCCACACTCTTCTATTGCATCTACACAGATTCTTCTAGCACAATATGGACAGATTGCATGATGCAGGTTAGGTCAATTACAGTCCTTCCTGAGAAACCTAGCAAGCAGAAATCCAGCTATAACAGAGCATTGTGTCCTTTTACATATGGAGCCTTTTGGATATGGACCAGTTAACACAAGATTCCTGACTCTACTCCATGACCTAGCACCTGACCCATGTCACCACGGCATGATTTGGCATTGAGTCCATGTCACCTCTCCTTGCAAATTAAATGCAAGGATGTTGGGTTCAAGATGTTGTTTTGAGCCATCAAGTTATACAGCACGGAAACACCCCTCCAATCCCACAACATCCTTGTAAATCTTTTCTGAACCATTTCAAGGTTATCTCCGAGCACAACAGGGCCTTGATCAGATGGGCCATGGAGTGGAGGACAGAGTTTAACTTAGATAAATGTGAAGTGTTGCATTTTGGTAAAGCAAAGGAGCACAAAACTCCTTTGTGCTTAATGGTCGGGCTTTGGGGAGTGTTGCTAAACAAAGAGACCTAGGGGTGCAGCTTTTTAGTTCCTTGAAGGTGAAGTTGCAGGTAGACCGGGTAGTAAAGAAGAAATTTTGGCACGCTTGCCTTCATTGAGTAAAAGAGTTGGAACATAATGTTGTAGCTGTACAAGACATTGGTAAGGCCAATTTTAGAATATTATATTCAATTCTGGTCTCCCTGCTATAGAAACGATGTTAAATTTGAAAGGATGCAGAAAGTTTACAAGGATGTTGCTGGGGTTGGGGGATTTGAGATAAAAGGAGAAGACTCATCTTCACCTTTTAATTTACATGCAGTTACATCTCCATTTTCCTATCCCTTTCAGTTAGCAATCCTTCATCTTTTTCACCAGACCTCCACCTTATTTGTTTCCCTTGCTACTCCTTCACTTCTGTTAAAAAACAGAATTTTCCAACCTCTTTCAGTTCTGAAAAGTTGTATCCAATTCAAAATATTAACTCTGTTTTTCTCTTCACAATGTGGACGTGCTTGGTGTTGGACTGGGGTGGACAAACTCCGAAGTCTCATGCTTCCAGGTTATAGTCCAAAAGGTTCATTTGAAACAACAAGCTTTTAGAGCACTGCTTCTTCATCAGATGAACCTGAGGAGCGGCGCTCCAAAAGTTTGTGATGTCAAATAAACCTGTTGGACTATAACCTGGTGTCATGTGACCTTTGACTTTATTTCTTCACAGATGCTACCAGACCTTCTGAGTTTCTTTAGCATTTACTTTTTTTTCTTTCAGATTTCCAGCATCAGCAGTATTTGCTTATATTTGGCTATTCCAGGCAAACCTGCTATTTGATACATGTATTTGTCTCTCTATGGATCACACTTTACAATGATACAGTGCAGGAAAGTGTCCATTTGGCCAATCATGGTGGAGTTCAATCATTAATTCCATTCTGTGCTCTTTCCCCACTGCCCTCAAAATTTTCCCCTTCAATACACACAATTCTCTTTCTAATGTTATCATTGAATCTACTTCCATCACCCTTTTTTTTGTAGTATTTTCCAGATCATGACAACACATTGTTAAAAAGTGTTCCCTTGTTTATGTCTCTGTATTGTTTGTTTAATCACCTTAGACCTCTGTTCTCTGACCTCTTTCTCCTTCTCAATACTATTTCTCCTTATTTTAGCTATTAAAATCATTCATGATTTTGTAAACCTCTATCAAGTCTCTTCTTAATTTTCTAAGAACTGCTTTAGCTTTTGTAATTGAAGCCCTTCATCCTGGTATTGTTAGGACATAGAATAGAACATAGAACATAGAACAGTACAGCACAGAACAGGCCCTTCAGCCCATGATGCTGTGCCGACCACTGATCCTCATGTATGCACCCTCAAATTTCTGTGACCATATGCATGTCCAGGAGTCTCTTAAATGTCCCCAATGATCCTGCCTCCACAACTGCTGCTGGCAAGCATTCAATGCTCTCACAACTCTCTGTGTAAAGAACCCACCTCTGACATCCCCTCTATACTTTCCTCCAACCAGTTTAAAACTATGACCCCTCGTGTTAGTCATTTCTGCACTGGGAAATAGTCTCTGGCTATCGACTCTATCTATGCCTCTATCTATGTTCTAGTAAGTTGCTTCAGAGCTTCGACATACTTCCTAAAGTGTGGTGCCCAGAATTTTTTTTAGTACACATGTGGACTGAGGATGTCTCTGACTGGGTCAACATTCATTGCTCATCAATAATTAAGGGCACTTAAGAGCCAATCACAATTCTGTGTTTGGAAAGACGTTATTAAACTTGAAAGGGTTCAGAAACGATTCAGATAATAATCCACCTTCCTGTTTTTGCTCCCAAAGTGGAAGCATTTATCCACATTATATTGAATCTGTCATGTATGTATTCACTCAGCTTGTCCATCCATCTCTCGGCTCACCCTCGAAACTCAGCTTTGTCTCATCTGCGGATTTGATACCCTCATCTAAATCATTAATTGTTAAGATCAGGTTCGAAGACTGATCTCTGCAGTAGCCCACTAGTCACTGTCTGCCATTTGGAAAAAGACCTATTTATCCTAATCTTTGTTTCCTATCTGCTACTAATGAGTTTTCTGTATGTTTCAATGCACTACTCCCAACCCATGTGCTTTAATTTTACACGCTCCTCTCTTTGGTGGGACTTTGTTGAAAACCTTCTGAAAGTCCAAATGAACCATGTCCTCTGGCTTCCCCTCATCAAATCTGTAAATTGGGGGTGGAGTTCATTAATTAATCCTATTCCATGCTTTTTTCCATTGCCCTATACAATTTTCCCCTTCAATACACATGTCATTTGAAGATCTCGAAGAATTTCAATAGATTCATCAAGTATGATTTTGTCTTTTGTAAATCTGTGCTGATTCCATCTGACCCTGCCTCTGATTTCCAAGTGCTCGGCTATTAAATCTTCTATAATGTATTTTTTCCACTTCTGACACCTGGCTGATTGGTCTACATTTGCTGATTTTCTTCCTGCCTCCCTTCTTAAATAGAAGATGACATAGTTATCCACCAATCTGTAGAAAGTTTCCAAAGATTGCAGAATTTTGGAAATGACACCTAGCGCAAACAATATTTCCAGGTCACTACTTCCTTAAGTATGCTAGGCTGCAGATTTGTGCCAGATTCCTGTCTTACTGACAGTAGGATTGAATACAGCCGTTGAAAATTACTAGAAAATCTTCTTTATGTTGATTTGAGGATTACATATTGGTTAGATCACTTAAGAATGCTTTCGTATACTTTTGAAGTTGGTATCACTTCTGCCCATTTGAAAGATTAGTCTGTGCCTTGGGTCAGGGTTTGATTCAAATATGGAAACTTTGATAGTGCATCCCTTTCTCTGGACTATTGCATTTCAGCGCCAGAATAGATTTTTGTAAGCGGGCAACCTGAATGGGACTTGAATATAAAATATTCTGAACTAGAAGTGAGAGTGCAACCAACTGGGCCATAACTGAAGTAGAATTGAATTTGTTGTTTACGGCTCAATAAAAAGCAGGGCAGAATTTTTTTTTGTCTCCATGTGGAGGACAGATTTGGCTGACAAAATGCAGATGATGTTTCTTTCAGAGGTAAACCACTTTTTATGTACCTTCCCAACTGTATACCATTTTGTGTGGCCTTTTGGAAGCTTGGAAAGCATTTGTGTTTGAGGTCAGTGTCCTATTGGTTTGACCACAGGAACATTGCATTTCTTCCTGCACATTATTTTCACATGCTGCTCTGGGCTTTGGAAGCTCACAAGAAGTACAGAAACCTTGAAAAGTTGCTGACCACTGCAGGAAGCCTACTGAGCAGTTGAGAACATTGAGGATATGTCTAAACTGTCTTTACAGCTTCAAATGTCACTGAGATGCCATAAAGTAACAGAAATGTATTTTAAATGTAGTGATTGATTGCAGTGCAACATTCTGCAGGGGTAAGTTGACCACTGTTGATGAGTATGGCATCAGCATATGTTTTACTTTGGAAAAAGTATCACAATGTATTCAAACAGGTAGAAAAATGAATTGGGAAATCCTCCTGTCATGTCTAGTTCCGTGATTTACATTCATAGACAGCTTTGACTTTATGAAAGAAATCCTTTGCTCTTGAACATGAAAAGAATTGAAGTGTCTATTCCTGCTTCAGTTGATTTACAGGTAAGTCTGCTTTGAAATAGAGCTGTAACATCATTTGTTCTTTCAATTCCATGTAGCTGTGATGGTTTGTTTTGAAAGATTATAGCTAATATGAATGCATGTCTGAATTCCAAAATGGAAAGCTAGCTTGATCTCATCAGATGGAGGTGTTTTGTTGCAATTGCTCAAGAGTTGGTTACTCAAGACTTTAAACTTCTTTCTCATAGGATTGCACATTTTTATTTTCAGTATGAAGACTGATTTCTGCATGAGAAACTTATTTGTCACAATTTTGTTGTTACACTGGCATTTAAAATATTTCCCACTGCTATTGCATCACTCTTCAACAATATACCTTGTGGATATTGGATGAGTAGCTATGCAGAACATATGAGGGACACATGTAAGCAAAGGAAATAAGGGGGAATGCAGGATCTGCTGAGGTGGGCCTTCTAACCAGTCTGCTGCTGTCCCCCACACTCTTCCTTTACTTCAGAGTGGCTTAGAAACTGCATTGCGAGCATAACCTTGCATAAACATTCTAAAGATCCACGCACATGAATTGGGTGTCTGTGTTGAATATTGAGAAAAAACTGTTTGGTGCACACAACACACATTCAGCCTAAATTTGCAAATAAATGGAACTACGTAAGTTTGACTTTTAATGGGAAGTGCAGGAATAAAATCCTTGAACCTTTTGTTGAAATTAGTCTGCAAAAATTGAGAACTTTGAAGTGATCCTCGCTGAAGTGAATCAGGTCAGAGCACAAATTTTTCTCAACACTCCTGATTTCTTGTTTATAGGCTGCACTGGAGGAACAGCAGCTTTTAACGGGTGATGGCATGTACAATGCACACTTTGGAGATAGCATTGGATCTCTGGGTGACATAGATGATGATGGGTTTCCAGGTCAGTGTTTCCTTATACCTTACCTTCCAATTTTGTCAAATGATTTTTAACACCTCTTTATCTGTTCCCTTTATTTGCCATCTTTATCATGTTGCAATGCACTACTCGTGGTGATTAACATAAAGAGCAAAGTTTACCATAATTTTATTCAGCTTGTTTGGAGGGTGTCTTTTCTATCAATGTTTTGACCATGGCAATTGTTTCACATTTTGGGTGAAATATGAAATGGAGAAAATACTCAACATCTTGTACAGTATCTCGAGAGAGAAAAATATAGACTTAAGATTTCCTTATCAGAATTGTTATTTCGGAATTTCAACATCTGCAACATTTTAGCTTAGTTTTCATGTTTAACTAGCAATCTGATTTGGTGGAGAACTAGCCTTTTCAGTCCTTTTGAGCCAGCATTAAAAGCCACCCTCATTTCCAAAAAGGGGGACCAAACACCTAAGATCATAAAATCATCTAACACAAGAGAAATCTTTCTATCCTATTTTAAGATCAAATAAACCTCCTTGAATAGAGAACTAGTTTCTCACCCTTTTCCCAATACTTTCCTTTTCAATTGGATATCCAATTTAAGTTCCTGTTGCGTATGCTACAACCACCCTTCAGGTAATACATTTCAAACCATAACCACTTAATGCTTAAATCAAAAACCAACTCCTTTTCCATTTGGCAGAGGGAACAGTCCTTCTTAATTCTATCTTACGTGAGCCTACTCAGAGGTGTTATTACACACCTGTGGAGCAAGTGGGTCTTGCACCCAGGCCTCTGTAGGTCAGAGGTAGGAACACTAGGAGAAAGTGAGGACTGCAGATGCTGGAGATCAGAGCTGAAAATGTGTTGCTGGAAAAGCGCAGCAGGTCAGGCAGCATCCAAGGAGCAGGAGAATCGACGTTTCGGGCATGAGCCCTTCTTCAGAGGTAGGAACACTACCATTGTGCCACAACAGTCCTCCGGTTCCTCTTTATTTATTTACAGTCTCAAAGTCCTTGATAACTTATTCTAAATTTTCCATTAGTCCTCTCTTTTTTGAGGAGAACAATATTGGCCTCTCCTTTGTAGTTTTTCCAAGTTACAATTAATTTTATCTTCAATTATAGTTTCCAGACATTTTCCCAACACATGTCAAACTGAATGATCCAGTTACTGAATTTATTGATTCTTATTTGAATAATAGTACAACATTTGCAATCCTCCAGTCCTCTGACATCGTTTTCATATCCAAGGAGGTTTGAAAGGCTGTGAACGCAGCCTCTGATTTTTCTACCTTTCCTTCTCTGAAGAAGCAAATATTCTATCTGCACTATGACTTTTCCACTTTTGCGTTGTGCCAATGCTCTAAGTAGCTACATTTTACGTATTTGTGTACAATGTCATCAACCTACGCTTCATCCATGACTGATTTTGGCAGCATCAACTTTAGTGAAGAAAGGCATTATGTTCTGATATAGTATCTGAGTCATAACCTCTGCTCAACAAAATTTCCTCTTTGGACCTTAACCAGCTGCATCTTTTATTTCACTGTTGTTTTTGGATTTGTTTGTATAAAAAAGACTTCAGTGTTCCCTTTTGGTTTATCCACTTATGTTTCTTCAAACATTCTTTGTCCCTTATTTCTTTTTTCAGTTTTCTTCTTCTATCTTTCAGCCATCTATTTGATCATCTACTATTTTATAAACCTGCTATTTATCTTGACTATGCCGTTACTGTTTACTTTTAATGTCAGTGGTCTAAAAATATCGGGCCCATTGGTAACTATCTCACGGGGTTATTCAAAAGACTACTACCAAATTAGTATTTGTTCTGGGAATATACGCTGTTGAGGTGAAACACGTGGGACACCAAATTTGTAAGCGCATGAATATGTGAACACTGAATGTTTGTCAGAAGTGTGCATTCCAAGTGTTAGGGACATCAGACCCTAACCTTCTTATTTTCAAGGTAGATATGAAGTGTTGTGTTCCTGATGCAATGCAGCTCGTCAAATTACTTGATGTTAAGCAAAGCAAAATTTATTTAAACACTATAGTTAAAATACAATTCAAGAGGAATTTAGAATAACAACTATTGGAAAAATTAACTGAGTAATAGATACAGAGCTGGAAATGTGTTGCTGGAAAAGCGCAGCAGGTCAGGCAGCATCTAGGGAACAGGAGAATCAACGTTTCGGGCATTAGCCCTTCTTCAGGAATGAGGAAAGTTGGTCCAGCAGGCTAAGATAAAAGATAGGGAGGAGGGACTTGGGGGAGGGGCGTCAGAAATGTGATAGGTGGAAAGAGGTCAAGGTGAGGGTCTGACCTATCACCCTCACCTTGACCTCTTTCACATTTCCGACGCCCCTCCCCCAAGTACCTCCTCCCTATCTTTTATCTTAGCCTGCTGGACCAACTTTCCTCATTCCTGAAGAAGGGCTAATGCCCGAAACGTCGATTCTCCCGTTCCCTAGATGCTGCCTGACCTGCGCTTTTCCAGCAACACATTTCCATACTCTATATTTATCCGTGACTAATGCACCTAGCCTACACATCCCCGAACACTATGGGCAATTTAGCGTGGCCAATTCACCCTCACCTGCACATCTTTGGATTGTGGGAGGAAACCCACGCAGACACGGGGAGAATGTGCAAACACCACACAGACAGTCGTCCGAGGCGGGAATCGAACCCAGGTCCCTGGCGCTGTGAGGCAGCAGTGCTGACCAATGATACTGCCAGGCCTACTGATTTACAGCATCTGCTTTTATTTGATTTGTCCTCCCCGGAACACACTGACATTTTGAGAGTGAAGGAAACGGAACGTGCCAAGGGGAACTGCATTTCTGCCACCCAGACGGAGTGGCCTGTCCATCAGAGATGGCCTTACAGAATTGGTACTTAATTGCCCTCTGAAATGGGCAAAGGAAGTTACTCAGTTCAAGAGCAACGACCAATGCAGGCCTTACCACAAAATAAATTTTAAGAGGCCCTTCAGTCCTTTCAGACTGGGCCAGCCCCTTTGGGGTGCTATTGA
>NC_057713.1:105305710-105377185 GCF_004010195.1 Chiloscyllium plagiosum | reverse complement strand
CTAGGAACTCTCCAACCACAAGGGATGAACTCGGGTTTCACCAGTTTCCTCATTTCCCCTCCCCCCACCTTGTCTCAGTCAAATCCATCGAATTCAGCACCGCCTTCCTAACCTGCAATCTTCTTCCCGACCTCTCCGCCCCCACCCCAGTCTGACCTATCACCCTCACCTTGACCTCTTTCCACCTATCACATTTCTGATGCCCCTCCCCCAAGTCCCTCCTCCCTATCTTTTATCTTAGCCTGCTGGACCAACTTTCCTCATTCCTGAAGAAGGGCTAATGCCCGAAACGTCGATTCTCCTGTTCCCGAGATGCTGCCTGACCTGCTGCGCTTTTCCAGCAACACATTTCCATCTCTGATCTCCAGCATCTGCAGACCTCACTTTCTCCTAATAGATACAGTGCCTATTACTAACGAACTGTCCAAATATAGTAACATCCCATAAACACCCCTTGGCAAAAAAGCAAATTCAGACACAGATTCTCAGGTGCAGTTCTCCAATTCAGAAGGAAAAAATCATCAGGGGAAATTCAGAGAGAATAGCAGCTAGGAGGCATTGACTGTTTTGAGACCCTAAAGTCTTCTGTTTAAAACTAAACCAGAAAACCTGAAATAAAAATGAGAAAGCCTAGTCTGAGAGACCTGGCACGCCCAAGCTGCTCTGATTGTTCCAGATATAAAATAACACCAAGGCCTCACAAATTATTTACTTTCTAAGAGGTAGTTCTGCACTTAGGCCTTACAACCTCTCTTAAAAACAAAACAGAAGAAAATAACCTTTTGAAGTGACAGCATCGTTACACAGGCAAATCACAATGTCAGTGAGAATGCAATGCTTTTTTTGACACCAGCTTGTGCTCAAATGAAAGTCATCCCTTAATCGCATGTGGTTGAACATGTATTCACTATTTTAAAAAAAAGGCTTTCTCCATCCTGGCACCATTTGAAAATAAACCTCAATCACTTAGAGATTAGTTTTCCTTTTCCTAGCTATTGCAATAATTCTAGCAGTGTTTTTGATGCTTTCTATTATTCATTTCAAGTTGTGAATGTCCACAGGGAGTGGTGTGACAGAGAAGTTTACAAGGTGAGCAACTCTGGCTCTTGGGTGGCTAGCTCCAAACATCAAGTCATCTTGGCATGGGTGGAAGCCATTTGGGCTAGCTGGTGGGCAGGCATTAACTTAGTGGGAGGGGCGGAAAGATCAAACCTGAGAGGTTTCACCTTTCATCTTTACCTTTCACCGAGCTACCACCATTCTAGTGGGGAACTGAGAATCCTAGTGAAGTGTTGGAGGGCAGGCTCCTAGATAGCTGTGACACCTTTCAAACCTGTTGCATACTATAAATCCCAGCCATGTTAAGCAGCCTGACATTGCACTGCAGAATTCAGATGCTAGGTGACTTCTGCTTATGCTGCACAAAAGCTGTGACATCAGCTGTTAGATGGTGCATTATGATTGGGACCTCAGTGTGTGAATATGGTTGGCCATCACTTCCACTCACGGAAATTCTGCATAAAATGCCAAACCATTTCATTGCTGCACTCCAGCATACTGCACACGATTGAACACACTCACCAATGCCCAACACTTCTTTGGGCATACCAATTTGCAGCCTTCTTTAGGCTCTTCCACCAAATCCTTTCCTGAGCTTTTGGCAGCAAAATTGGTCAGCTGTGTTCTCCTTACACCTGACCTGGTTTAAGTCTACTTGTGTCTGGTGTCTCTTCATAGGTTCATCCATTTTTAGCGACATCCGCTAAGCGATGGGCCATGCCAGTATCAGTACTCTTGGCTGCAAGCGTAAAATCACGTGCCATCATTGTTGCTGTTTGATTGGGGTTACATTACTTGGACGTCTGAGAGGAGAAAGGCACAATGTTAAGATTTGGGTAGGAAAGGAAGATAAAGCTGTACATACTTGTATCACCTGCAGCTTGTAAATCTGAAAAATCCTGGCCAAGAGCGCGTGCGTACAGGCACACAGATACATTAATGGGGTAATGTGCTAGATGTCAAGCCCAATGAATCTCTGGGTTGTCACAAATGTGAACAATTGATGAAATCACCAAATTACACTATTTTACCTGACTGTCTCATTCATGTTCAAGGAATATACATGCCAGTATTTTATTTTTATTGACTGTAAAATAATAATTTTCTTTAATGAAACTGATTTTAACCTATGTCAAATAGTAGAAAGGGTAAGGTCTACAATCCAATACAAAAAAAGTGTCATCTTTACACTGAAACAAAAAGAGAATATTCTCAATATACTTGCACTGTCTACAGATAGAGAAGCAGCGTTACTGTTTCAGGTCAACAATCTTCTCTCCCCCTTCATTGAAACTTGTCTGGTCTGGATCTGAACTATCATCTCCTTTATCTCCGGTACACATTTAACAATTTACTTGCTAATCTGGGATAGACCCCTCTATGACTGACAAAATTTAGCTCTCTTCCAGTTGAAACTCATTGTCCCTTTCCATAACTCTCCCATTGGGGTTTATTTTAGTTCTTTCCATGCAACTTGGTCCAACAAAATGATGAAAGTTCTCTTGTATACATCTCGACAATTTATCCCATTCTTAGTCATTACACTGAAGACTTCTTTTAACATTATTCTGCTGCTTTTACATTTTCCTGAAGTTTGCTTTGAGATTTGTCCCCTCTCCCCATTATTTAGTTAACAGTAACATAATGATGATAGCCACTTTTCTACAAGTGTAACTTTTATTTCTGCCTTTGAATCTTTATGTACATCAACCTCTTCTCTACCTGTTGAATATCATCCCTCACGTCCCCCTGCATTCACTCCACTGTCTTTATCCCTTCCTTTTTCTCTGGAATATGTTGTATATAGGGATAAGTTCCCATTCCTGCTATTGTTAGATCCAGGCTCTGTTATTGCTAGAGCATAATTTTAGCAGAGGTTAGTTTGCGTTTGCCTCCAGAGTTAAGCCTTGCCCCGTTTTGCAGCAGTCACTGTGCTGTGTTCTGAGATTTAACTGCTCAGTCAGACACTTGGACACCTGCTGTGAAAAGGTAAGTATGTAAAGCAATTGTGGGCATTGGTTAGGGAGTTATTATGCAAAGTGGGTAGGGTGTGAGGGGTGCCTGATGAGTAGGTTGCCAGATAAGTAGAGTACACGATAAGTAGAGTGCCAGGTCACCATCCGCTTTGGGTAATAGGTAGGTAGGGTGCCAGATGAGTGATGGGCTGCTTAGGTTAGGTTGGCTGGGTTTAGGGTGGGATGGTGTAGATGTCAGGGGCAGCAATGGGAAGAGGTGTCAGGCCCTGAATCTTCAGGCTGTAGGAATCCTGTTAGGTTGGGGCAGGCTGGTTGTGGGGAGTGATTGCCAGGGGTCCAAAAGTATGGGGGATTATGTAGTTAGTTGTGGGGTCAGCATAATAGTTACTTAACAGTTCAAGTAGGCTTTTAATCTTCTCACTCTCTCTTCCTTGCAAGTTATTGATGCAAGTGGAGCATCCCAAATTCTCCACCTTGAATGGACTCTTTTGGAGCATTCCAGTCATGAGATTTGCCCATTGGAGTTGTCAATTTCACGGGTAATTCCTTTGCAGTCAGCCACATCTAGGATTCTTGTACAGTCCTGACCCACAATTCCAGTCCATGCTGCTCCAACGGCTGTCTAACCATGGGAATTTCTGGACTAATGTAAGCCCATGTAATTGTGTGTACCTGCAGATTACTCGTCTAATTTGTAATTGTCCATCCATTTTGATGTACACACTCCAGATACGCCTTAGCGTACTTTGTATTTCATCCTGCCTGATCTATTTTGTTTTCGACTGCTCATTATCCGAATATGTTGACTTCTGCCAAATCTCTCCACTCTTTCTTCCATGTCTCTGATGTTTTATCCTGGTCCTTCTCCTTATCCAATTTAAAACATCCTTCACATGTATAAAGAGATTAGATTAGATAGTTTCAGAGAGAAATCGAAGATAAATTGAAAAGACCCATTAAGAATAGGGAGGTGCAGTAAGATGGGGTGGCAGGCGCATAACAGCTCAACTGTTTCATTTATTTTTACGAATCCTGCACTTAGGAATGGGGAATACATTGCAGCTACCTCCTGCATCACAGCTACAGGCCTGGGTCCAATCCCAAAGTGCTAAGGTCAGCACTAACCTGAATCCAAACCACAGCTGCTCGAACCAAGTCCAATACCACAACTGCCAGACCTCATTGATCCAGTATCACAGTTGCTATGTCAATGGGTTTAATACCACAGCAGCAAGTGAAATTCCAGTCCACAAACCACTATCTGCATCAGAAAATGTATTCTCTCACCCACTCCCAAGTAACCATTTGCCAGCACTTACTGAAAGTAAGTTTTTCTTTTCAGATGTTGCGATTGGAGCGCCCAATGAAAATGATTACCGTGGAGCTGTCTACATTTACCATGGAGATGCCGCTGGAATAGTCTCCAAATACTCAATGGTAATTGTTCATTCATTTTCTTTTATCCTGTCATTGGATTTGAGCATTGCTGGCTTGGCTTGCATTTATTGTCCAACTCTAATTTCCCAGAGAGCATTGCTGTGATTCTGGAGTCGCACGTAGCCCAGACTGTGTGACAGTAGCAGATTTTCTCTCCTTACATGAAGCAGATGGTTTTACAACAATGGTTACATAGTAGCCATTTGACAAGCACTGTTTGTCATTCCAGATTTTTATTGAACATTAGCTTGAGCCTCAGGGTTACCAGTCCAGTAACATTACCACTACATAGCGACCTCCCCAGCGATCAGAAACCCACTTCTAGTGATGACAGTTTGTGACATATTTTCCTCTTATGATATGACAGATTTTGGGCAAATTTGAGGGTCTGGATTTTCATGTCAGGGTGAGAATTCGGACTCATGACTGATCCTGCATCCCTGTTCTTGCCTCTGCCTGCACACTACAGGGATGGATGATTTCCTGGGAGCCCAAGTCCCAAGGGGCCTGAAGACAGGTGGGTTTCCCAGTTTTTCAGTGAGTCTGAGATATAGACATTGCCATAGTAGAAAGGAGATCCATTCAATATCTGTAAGTGCCTAATTGATGTAGGGCAACTGTCTTGAGGATTGGAGGGGTCTGCCAAACAAAAGGTTTGAGGACAGATAGATACAGTGGGTTGGGGGTCGTTGGTAGCTCTAATGTGCTGAGGCAAAAATGATATGTTTCTGCTTCAATGTCACAGAAGACAAGCTGACTACTATGGATGGATTGTTTATTGACATTTTCTCCTTGGCCATCCAATATGCATTGTCTTCATCACCAATCCGACAATTTATTAAGTAGGAAGCTGTTCTCTGGGGCCATACAAGACCTTATCATGGTGGGCACAATGGTTTGGGAGGAGGCCTGGGGAGGAAATTGCAAGGGAAGGGCATCATGGAGTTGGTTGGGAGGATATGCTTCAAAGAGAATAATGATTATACGCATTAATTCACAGATCTTCTGAAACTGACCGGACAGCAGAACCCTGCTCTGCATATGGCCATTTTGTAGCTGAGGAGGGATCAGTGTTGTGGGGCACAGAAGCAGCACCAGCAGGCACAGGCTACAGACTAGCCTGCAGAGGTGTAAGATCTGGGTTACCATGGTGACAATGAGCATTGGCCAGAAACTATATCCACACATGTTGCTGCAGTGCAGAAGGTGGTCAGGGTGTCCCAGGAGTTTGTTTCCTTCATCTCCCAGCTTCTAGACAAGCAACAGTGACTGCCAGAATGGTTTGGCTACCCCCCACCCCTCTCAAAAGGTTACAATGGCTCTGAAACAGAGCTCGTTTCGGAGACCCACTGAGGAGCTCTGAGGAATTTTCCAGTCAGGCTATTTTCAAAATGAAGCTGAGAGGCGACCAATGATCTGTTTGTTAAAATATGTGAATTTGTGTTCCTTCCCTTAGAGTCAAGCAGCCATGCTGGTCAGGTTTTCTGTGATAGTTCATTTTCCCACGAGTACAAGACCCAATCAATTGCAGCTACATTGCAACAGCCACCTGTATTCATCAATAGGAAAGGTTTCCATTTCCTTAATGTACAGTCTGCTGTCTCCACACCATTCAAATATTCTGTGTCTGCACTTGATATTTAGCAAGCTGTCACAACTCCCACGTTCTGCAGTACTTTCAGGCCCCCCCCCCTCCTGGTTACGGTGCTGCTTACACAGAGGAGCTACCCCTCACGATCCAACTTATAACTACAGTTCTCTGACTGATATCAAGGAGAGGTACAACATTATTCCAATAGGGCTATTGTTGAACAAATCGCTGGACTGCTCAGAGACAGAGATTCCAATGTGTTGACTGCTCAGGTAATGCCCTGCAATGTACACCATCTGCATTATCATGGTATGCTGTGCCCTCCACAGCCACACTCAACAAAGGGGGGATATCTTAGAGAAAGGTGTATGATGTCTCCTCAAATGAGGAAGGGGAAATAATGTGTCATAATGTGGGTTAAGAGGTGAGTCACCAAGAGGAAAAAGTCAAGACAGTGGTCTGATGAGGCAGGCAGACCCACAAAAACCTTTTGGCAATCGGAATCCAGGCCAGTTAAGCTTTCAAGATGTGCTTGGTTTTGTTCTTGGAAACCACTGGTTTGGAGCTCGCTGTTTCCTGTTTGGGTGGTCATGCTGTTTCCTCTTTGAGTCATGGATAATTGATTGAGGACTTTTTCACTTTACTCTGTTAGTTGAAGTAAAGAATATTTCATTGTGCGGGTACTGTGATCACTTAAGTGTCAAAATGTGTGAACAAACCTAACCTTTGGACAAATTGCTTGCAGCTGTACATGCACAACACATTATAATCCTGTGACAAAGGACTCCCAGAAGGGAGCTTGATTATGGGCCTTACCTTCAGAAAAGAGGAGGCAGATTAGGTCAAACACACCCTGGAGAACACACTCCCCTTTACCTGCATCCTGGCTGATGGTATTCATTGCCTAATTCCCTCATTATCTGGAGAATATTTGTCTCCTCATCTACACTGGTGCAATCAGTGAGCATCCTTCATGACTGCTTCCCCACCTTAGGGCATGATGAATCCAAACAATCAACTCTTATTCTAAGAATGTTCTACATTTGTTTACTTGATAAGAGGATATACAAGAACAGTGAGTTGATAATGAGTACAAAAACCTTTAAAGGCATTAAATTTAATACCACATATTAACCTTGTTAATGCAATTAAGTTCATAGGGTGAAAGGTACCAAAGCATTGTGATTGTAAAAATAGTTCAGGAATAGAAAACAGATTTGGGAAATAGTTGTTATCTTTTGAATGTATACAGTGGAGTCCCCAAGGTTCAGGCTATGACCATTACTGTTCTCAGAATAATGACTTGGACTTGGGTACACTGAGCACAATTTTCAAAATTGCAATACCATGAAACTTAGAAATGTAATATCAAGAGAACATGGACAAGCTGATGGAAAACGTACAAAGAACAATACCACACAGGAACAGGCCTTTGGCCCTTAATGCTCACACTGATGGAGTTTCCTCTTCCATATTAAAACTGTAGAGACATGGCAGATGAAATTCAGTACAGAAAAGTTTGACGTTGATAGATTTTTATTGGAAAAATGAGAAACAATAACATAAATTAAAGATCTATTTTGATAGAGGATGGGGTAACCATGCACAAATATTTGAAAGTTGTAGACAAGTTAAGATAGCAGTTAATAAAACTTAAGGGATTTATACATGGAGGCATAGAGTACAAAAGCCAGGATATTTGCCAGGATGTTACCCCAAACCTCCAAAGAATGCAATTCAAATTCAGCTGAAGTAAGTGTGGAAGTTGTTAGGAGGGTGTAAAACTTTGAACAGGGGACAGAAGAAATTTACACTAAAGTTCTGGGATAATGGTTCTGAATTGAGGGATTACAATAATGGGGATAGACTAGAAATGATGGGATTGTGCATCTTTGAGCAGAGGCGAAGAGAAGATTTCTTAAGAGGCAATTACAATCCTGAATGATGTAAACAGAGACAAACTCTTCTCACTGACTGAACAATTGATAACAAGAGAGCCCAGATTTAAGATAATTAGTGGAAGAACTTGAGACAACATGAGGGAAAACATTTTTGCACAAAGTGGTTAGGAATTGAATTGCACTTCCTGATAGGATAATGACAATAGCTTCGATGTTGGCCTTCAAGATGAATTTGGTCAATTTTTTTTAATGTGAAGAGAAAAGAATTGTAGGGATATGGGAAAAGAACAAAAAGATGGACTAACTTGACTGCTTTTTGAAAGAGTTGACGTCGTCCTTCTGTGAATTCTGATTGAAGCTGTTGAAATCCTATGAAGAATTTTGTTTCTAATTTAAGGTGCTGTTTGATTGAGCAGAGCACACTGCAGGGTTAAGTTTCATTTATTGCCAGACAAGAAATATGAGTGTGTGTCTGACCAGTTTGTTTGACATCTTGTCGGCTTGATGTCAATGAGCACGAAAATATATTGTGATGCAAAATGGGTTGCTGAACTGTTACTACTTTCTTGTCTCGCTCTCAATATGATTTCCCAACATTATTCATTTAATCAATGGCTTTGAAAACAAAATATAACTGCTACTCAGGATGAGAGGAATATTCAGTTATAAATGTGCTGCTTTATAGACTTCAAAGCATTTCCCCTGATTAAGTTTGAAAAAGAGATTGTATATCACTGCTGTCAAACAGATGACATTTATATTTGTTTGAAATTGTCACCTTGTCCTATTTAAAGCTCATAGATTTTGAATGACAAGCCCCCATATATAATTAGAAAATACTTCAAAATTATAGCACTTGGGTTCAGTAATGACAGAAGGTAAGTTGGTAAATTAGATGTTTGCCGTCTTACTCAGAGATATGCTGTCTCAAATCCTTGACTGGAGTCTCATGCAAACTCCAGCATCAGATATGTTAAATGATGCTAGCTTAATGTCTCCTCTGATGCAAGAAATTTTCTGTTCTCTCCTGCAGTTTTTCTAATGTTTTTTTTTTGCTTCTTCCTCCCCCACCTCTAGAGGATTTCAGGACAGACAATCAATCCAATATTGCGCATGTTTGGCCAGTCAATATCAGGAGGAGTGGACATGGATGGAAATGCTTATCCAGGTATGTGAGTTGAAAGCCATTTTGGAAAATGTTTTGTTGTATCTTGTCTCTTATCCAAAACTTGTCAAGGTTAGCCTAAGCTGTTTGATTTCAATATGTCGGTATGCTTATGTTTTTGGCTACATGTTCTGCAGCCGATTGAAATTTGGCTGTAGTTTGTTTCCATTATAGGACATGTTTTATGTGCATTCTTTCATGCTGAGGCATTTTTCAGCATGTTAAGCCTGTTTTGAGTACAATGGTTACTTAATACAATGTAGGCAGTATTGAATAATAGCATGGAAGAGATTTATGGTTTACGTTACAGTCTGGACTGTAACATATTTCCATCACATTCAACCTTTGCTCAATTCAATCATACTTTTGTGAAAATGCCTGCTATCCTGAGTGCCTTTCATACATATTTCCAATATATTGAGTTGATACATTGGAGGAGAAAGTGAGGACTGCAGATGCCCATTCCTGAAGAAGGGCCTGTGCCCGAAACGTCGAATCTCCTGTTCCCTGGATGCTGCCTGACCTGCTGTGCTGTTCCAGCAATAAAGTTTCAACTTTGATACATTGGATCAAAGTAGACTATTCAGCCCCTTGGAGCTGTTCTAGCAACCAGTTAGATTAATGGCTGACCTGTCCTTTAAATCAATTTATTTGTTTTGGGACTATAATCCTCGATAGACTTGCCCAACAATAAATCAATCAATCCTAGCAGGTTTCTGCCCTTGTTCCTAGTGTCTTAATTTTAGTTGGCAGAGGTTAACTTTTTCTTCGGGAATGTGGGGGTGGCCCAAGGTGGGGTGAGAGATAAGTGGGACTGGAGGGAAGGTAACTGGGAGTGTCATGTAGCTGGATGCATATAGGGGTGGTGGTGATAGATCTCAGCGGAAGGTGGAGCAGATAGTTGGAAAGGAAGATGGACAGGTAGGACAGTTCATTGCCACCCTCTGCTCTGAACCATCACCGCCCCCCCCTCCCCCATCTTTATCTAACTATCCCAGCTACCTTCTCGCCAGCACCACCCCTCCCCCCTCATTTATCTCTCAGACCCTTTGGGGCCTCCGCTCATTCCTGATAAAGAGCTTATACTCAAAACGTCGACTCTCCTGCTCCTCGATGCTGCCTGACCAGCTGTGCTTTTCCAGCACCACACTTTTTTTGACTCTGATCTCCAGCATCTGCAGTGCTCACTTTCTCCCGGAGGATCAGGGTGTGGGTAATAAACCCATATCCTGCACTCTCAATGTGGCTGGCTTCATTGCAAGGTTAGCCACCTCCTTGACCTCTGCAATTTTCAAGGAGTCAACAATTTCATCATGTCTCTCAGTTCACAGATCTCAGAGACTTGTGAACCATAGCCTGAATTTAGAAAACATTTGAAGAGTAAACTCAAAAGTATTATTTACATCTCTCGTTCTCTTTTGATGTTCCCCGTGATCCTTTCATTTAACTGAGTGTCAATCATCCACCAGTCCTGCTGTTTGCAATAGCCTCTCGTGATGTCCATATTAACTCATGTTCCTCCTTGGCCATTCACCCAGTATGTACTATTTATACAAAAACACACAATACAAACAATGGCAAGTGTGGAACTGATGAGAGAAACTAAAGTACCTGTTCACTAATGTTTTTATGAAAGAGAAAACGCTGTTACTATAACCCTTTAAAAGTGTCAAACAGACAGACCATTGAACTATCAGGTGGGCTGCAAATACCCACACCTCTGAATTATCTCAGAAGAATGTCCAAATAACTACAGAGACATTGAGGAAAGAGTTTACAGAATAAATGCCACTGAATATAACTGCTAAAATATATCAATCCAGCTGAGTCAGCAGTTCACCTCCTTTGTCAAAAGTTCAGAAGTATTATTCATTCTCCCTTCATGTTCCCCATGATTCTTCTGTTCAACTGAGTGTTAACTCATCCACCAGTCCAGCCTTTTACAATGGCCTCTCTTCTGAGCTAATACTTTTATTGGCCTGGAGTCCAATCAAATCTCATTATGCATTAACCCCTTAATAGGTGAAAATGAGGTGGAATATGACAAGAACTGACATCCATGGCAGTTCCATTCTGACTGTATAGGGAGTGCTAATCTATAATGTTTATCTCATAATATTCATGGAGAGTATTAGATATTTTCTGATCAACCTGTTCAGAAATGTTATAACACCTGTGAAACTGATGGGACTTGAACCCAAGATTAGGTTATCAGATGTAGGAACACAATGCCCCACTAGACCTCTTCATGGTAAGGAATATAATGATACAGTTATGGGTATAACACAAACCAGTTTTTTTGAAACCATGATTTAGTATTCAGTGTGACATCTTTAAAAGCTTTTTAGAAGTAAATTAGTTAGCAATATTGGGGGGGAAAGTCTGAACAGGAAGCAGAGGCAAAATTATTATGCCATTTTATGACTACAAGTAATAGCAGTAATGATTTCCAAGAATATGTTCCGGATGCTGCTTTGTTTAAGCTATTTTCCCTGGAGTGTCAGAGGCTGAGGGGTGACCTTGTAGAGGTTTATAAAAATATGAGGGGCATGGATTGGGTCAATAGACAAGATTTTTGCCCTGTGGCGAGGGGAGTCCAAAACTATAGGGCATAGATTTAAAGTGAGAGAGGAAACATTTAAAAGGGACCGAAGGAGCAACTTTTTTCTGCGGAGGGTGGTATGAGCTGCCAGAGGTGGTGGAGGCTGGTACAATTACAACATTTAAAAAAGCATTTGGATAGATGTATGAATAGAAAGGGTTTTGAAGAATATGGGCCAAATGCTGGCATATACAACTAAATAACTTTAGGATATGTGGACGGCATGGGTGAGTTAGACCAAAGGGTCTGTTTCCATGCTGTACATTCTCTATGATTCAGCATGGCTTAGTGATGTGAGCAAAGGATTGGAGTCAATGTCCTCCTTCTTGGCAAGAGGTTACAGAGGGTTTTTATCAATACCATTCGTGCCAGTACCTACCAGAATTATATTGGGAATTGAAGAGCAACATCTGGCTCTCCACATTGGTTGAGAGAAAAATAGAGGGAAAAGAGCATTCCAATGTAGATGACAACTCCTTAACAGCTAAGATCATGAAATTAGCATGTAGTGAAAGGAAGTGATAAAATTACAACAGCTAACTTGAAGATGGAATTAGACATGAGGAGCTTTGCTTTTAAGATTTTTTGCATTTCTCCATGGGTAATTAAGATATGTTGTGGAGCACATGTACGTCAGCAGACAGCATGGTAGATCATGTGGAGCGTAGAGTTGCAACAACACAGTCAGGTTGACTGTGCAAAATAGGCTGTTTGCACATCTTTCACAGTGCCAGTTCCTGATAGATGATAACCAGTTTAGGAACCAAGAGAAGGCCTGAGTGCATCTGCAGAGAATGAAATAAGACCATGTTTGGGGTCCAATATGACTCTTTCTTGGAACTAGTGGAAAAGTGATGGGTCTCGTGCTGCAGGTAAAGTTGGGGAAGAACAAGTGAAACAGAAGGGAAGATTAGAGGCCAAGCCAGATTCGAGGTCACAAGTGTTAAGAACAGAAGGCAAAATGAGTGGCAATGGTTGTAGAAATTGGAGATAGATCTAGAATAGGTGCTGATAGTAGTTGTTAATGGCAGAATCTAGATTAACTGTGCTGAAAGCAAAGCTAAGAAAACCAGACATATCAGGCATGGTTGGGGGAGTGGAGGGTGGGGAAGCATTGGAAACAAAATGACAGAGTTCATGCTCAATGTTGAACTCAATGTCGAACTCTGTGACATGTCTAGAAGGCTGCCAAGTGTTTAAGTGGAAAATGAGGTGCTGTTTTTCAAGCTTGTATTTTGCTGGAACACTAGCAGACCTGTGGCAGAAGTGTGAGCAATAAGATGGTCTATCGAAGTGGCAAGCAAACAGAAGGTTGGGGTTATGCTTGCGGACTGAGTGGATGTGTTCAGCAAAGTGGTCACCCAGTCCATGCTTTTGACTTCCCAAAACAATAAGACTTCATGTTCAGCATTGAAAACATTAGCCCAGGTTTACTGTCCTTCCCCCCCCCATCATTCACTGTAGGATCTCTGAACAGTCATCTAGACTCAACATTTGCTTGCTTTCTCTCCATGGATGTTGCCTCAGCCATTGTGATCTCCAGCACGTTTTTGATTTTATCACCATTTACTGTATGTCTGCTTTGCTTGGCTTTACTTTCAGCAGAGCTGGCCTATGTTCTGACTTAACACTTACAATTAGAACCTGCTTTGGGCCAAATCAGGAAAATCTCCTCTCAGAAATTTCTTGCTGAACGTTATTCAAAGAAGTTTGAATGTGTCTTTGAATGGAAAAGCACAGTGAATGGTGAGGATTTAGAAAGCAGGACTGTGAGTACATTGTAACTTCCAAAGGGAATCTGGATAATTCTTTGAGGGAATAAAGCATTTGTAGGGATCTGTGGAAAGAGAGCGAAAGAGGACTGATAAATTACTTTTCAAAAGCTCAGACTCAATGGACTGATTGACCACCACCTGTGCTGTATTTTCTGTGATTCTATAACTGGAAATGTCCTTCACTCAGCAACTTGACAAATTTCTGTTTAGAGCACAGACGGTCTGGTAGTCTGTTCCAGAGAATGATGACTCTCAAGCTGACTGTCTGTTTAACATCTTTGAGTTAAAAATAATCTTTTCAATTGGACAGAATCTAGTTTTCCTCATTTTAATAAGCTCAATATGTCGCTCGATTCCTTTTAAAAAAATAAATAAACAATATGAATCCTTGGAGCATGTACTTGCAATTTGATAGCCTTCACTGGCATCTTCTCTACAACCCTAATATTCTTCATCTTGTTCACAAACCAATACTGGAATACAAAACCTATGATATCCTAATCTGGTGATCTGAACTGTACTCGGATGCTGAGATAGAATACCACTCTACCCTGTCTTCTCCTTGATCTCTAAACCAATACGTTATCTTGTAAAAATATCTCAAGGTTCCCCTCTTGGTGATCAATTTGTGACTTCGATACAGGTTTTTTTCAGAACTGTGACGAAGAGAAGACCATGATTGTAAAAATTCCAATGTGTAGCTATAGGAAAAAAGGGCATGGATTTGGGAGACGGTATAAAAGGGATGTTGCAGAAGAGGGTCAATCTTAAATGGGCAAGTCAATTTTATCTGTTTGACACTCTCTCATGATTTATTTTTTCCATTCATGTTCTATATGGCACTTTGTCAAATACATTTTAGTAAATCTCTGTATACAATGTCAATGGGTTTCCTGAAACCAATGTTGGAAATCCTTAAAAATCCATTAGCCTCCTTGAAGTGGTTGTAAATAACATCCCTACAACTGACGTCAAACTGTCAGGTTTATTAGTCACAGAGTGTGATTTCTTTATCTCAATAAATAATAGGACCATAGACATCTTTCTCAATCTATTGGAACACATCTAGTTGTTAAATATAAGAGCCACTGGCTCACATCCAATATTATTCATTTCCGTATACACTTTGGAGCAGATGGAGCTGAAAATGTGTTGCTGGAAACGTCGATTCTCCTGCTCCTTAGATGTCGCCTGACCTGCTGCGCTTTTCCAGCAACACATTTTCAGCTCTGATCTCCAGCATCTGCAGTCCTCACTTTCTCCTTGGAGCAGATGGAATCAGGCCCATCAGCATGATCAACTTTTAAGTGCCTGAATCTTTGCTAAGACTACTTCTGTACTTTCTTCTATTGAAGCAATTTTAATTGTGTCTTTAGCTTAAAATACCAAGGCTATAGTACCATCTTCAGATGTGAAAGTCTTTGCAGGTGGACTGACCATTACATGTGTATATTTTCTTTACATTTCTTTATGCTACTTCCTTATGTGGTTAAAACATCGGTACCTCATTTAAATAGTTACAAGTCGTTTGTCTAATAGGGAGTGAGACTGTGGTGACTTTACATTTTTACAACGTACATTTTAAAAGATTTGAATGACCTGAAACTGGGAAGCATTGTGACTTGAGAAGGAGATGGTACAGAGCTTCAAAAGAATGTGGAGAAATTGGTAGAATGTGTGCACAAGTGACGGATGGAATTCAGTGTGGAGAAGTGCACAATGATTCATTGATTGGAAGACTTGGATAATATGAAATATAGAGCACATTCTAAAGAGGATGTATGAACTGAGAAATCTATATGTATCTGTGTAAAGCATTGAATGTAGCAGAATAGATTAAGTGCTTCATGAACATACATCATCAAGATTTATTAACGGGATGTGGTTTAAAAATGTAAGGTGGTTATGTTAAACTTCTGTAACATACTGGTTCAGCCTCAGCTGGAGTATTTCTCAGTTCAGGGCACCACACTATTGGAAATATGTGAGAACCTAGAGAGGGTGGAGAAAACAAAATCATGATGATGGTTCCAAGGATGAAGAACTTTGTTTAGGTTTGAAGTTGTTCCATCTGCTCCAAAGTGTATACGGAAATGAATAATATTGGATGTGAGCCAGTGGCTCTTATATTTAACAACTAGATGTGTTCCAATAGATTGAGAAAGATGTCTATGGGATTGTTTTCATTGGTGCAGAGAAGATTGAAGGAAGATTTGGTAAAGGCCTTCGAAATCATAAAGAATCTTGGAAAATCTGTTCTTACTGGCAGTCGGTTTGAGAATGAGAGGGCACAGCTTCAAGGTAATTGGCGAAAGAAGCTTTAAAGACATTGTGAATAATGACAGTTGAGAATGTGCTACATAAGAGTGTGGTGAAGGCAGGTTCAATTAAGGTATTCGAGACAGAATGGGATTATTATCTGAGAAGGAAGAATATGTAGGCTAGTGGAGAATATGAGAATTACAAATTACTCATATGGAGACACAGTGCCAACTCAACAAACTAAATGGCCTCCTATGCTCTAGGGATGGAACTTATAACCATATATTGTAAAGAATATATTGATACTGAGAGCACAGATCTCAAACAAAATATCACATGCAGCAAACAACAAATACTGCATTTTTGCCATAATTCTGTACTTGCAGTTCCATTGCACCGATTCTTGCCACGTACAAGGATTATAGACTAAGAAACTATAAGCTATGCCTCAGTTGGTAGCAGCCTTGAAGGTTGTGGGTGTGAGGTCTGCTCCAGGACTTGAGCACAAAAATCCGCAGTGACATCAATGCTATGAGAAGGAGCATGATGAAGGAGCGTCGCTCCGAAAGTTAGTGTGCTTCCAATTAAACCTGTTGGACTTTAACCTGGTGTTGTGATTTTTAACTTTATGCTATGAGAGTTATGGTCTCTGAGATGAAATGTTAAATTGAGACTGCGTCTGCCCTCTCTAGTGAATATAAAAGATCCCCAAGGCACTATTTGAAGAACTGGAACCTTGGTCAATATTTATCCTTCGCTCAACATTACAAGAGTGCATTACTTTGCCATCATTCCTATTTGTGGGAGATTGCTATGTGTAAGGTGATGTGATGTTTCTTACACAACAGTAGAGAAAGTGCTTCATTGTGTTTTCATTTAGATGGTTAGAGTGTGGTGCAGAATAATGCCAATAGTGCAGGTTCAATTCCCATACTGGCTGAAGTATATTATGGAGGTCTTCTTCTTTAGCCTTTAACATACTTGATGTGGATTGATGCTTTGCTAATATAGAGAGATTTCTGTGTCTCCTGGACTATGGCCAATTACCACTCATTGGCTATAAAGAGCTTTGGGATGTTTGGTGGTTGTGAAAGACACTATATAAATGCAAATGTTTTGTCCTTTCCCTCTCTGTGATTGTATGTGTATTAAGTTTAATGGGTAAAATGTTGAGTTGATGGACATATTTCCATGGATTTAAGATTTGCAGCTCACCTGATATGGGCCAAAAAGTAGGTGAAATAAACTTAGATGCTTGAATCATTGGACCGCTTTGATTAGGTTACAGGCTAAGACCATACAACTGCTTGAGTGATTTGTTAATCTGCAGAGAAATTATGGTGAAATTCAACTTTGCACAGAGTCTGTCAATTCTTTTTTTCAGTCACTTGTGTAATCATTAAGTGAAACTTCAATGATGTTTTGGGAAGACTGTACCTGATCTACATGACCTGAAATTATTGGTACTTCAATAATTTTTGAGACATTAATATTGTACATTCCACATGACTCCCTCCCTTTTTCTAAATTATACACCTTTTTCAGGCATCTCTGTATTTTCTTTTTGTGAATCAATCTGTTTGGACATGTGGTCATCATACTTTATGGCAAGTCTTGAACCAGGACCTTTTGTTTGAAACGTGGGGACACCATGACTATTGCATAAGCCCCTAGTCATTCTCGGCTTCCCACTATTTTCTAACAAGTAACTATCAATCTTAACTAGATACAAGTACGCATCCAAAAAAAAGTGTCCTTACATTGAGGAGCAAATTACTGGAAATGCTGGAATCTGTACTGAAACCAAAAAAAATCCGGAGATCACAGCGGGTCAGGCAGCATCCATGGAGTGAAAGCAAGCTAACGTTTCATGTCTAAATTACTCTTCATTAGATCTGGAGTTTGGAGGGGGCAGCATTTACGCAATGGGGCGGGGAGCTTGGGGGCCTGGGGTTGGACTGCTGGGGCAGAAAGGATGTTGATAGTTTAGATTATGTGATTGGAATGTGAGAATGGCAGAACAATGGTGTGCCAAACTGCCAGATGGGGAAGTCCCACTGGAAGAGGAGAAGGGACATGATTGGAAGAGAACAGAACAAGCTAAGCTAAAAGAAAGGGAAGGAATGGGTTCACAATTTGAAGTTTGTAAAGCACCTAGTTGTTGCCCTTTCAGTTTGTGCTGTGATTGCAGTATGTTGAGGACAGACAAGTGGGCACGCAAGCAGGCCGCTGTATTAAATGACTGGCTTCGAGAAGGTCAGAGGTATTCCGTAAAGCGATCACCCCATCTGCGTTTGGTTTCTTCAATGCAGAGTAGTAGGCCACATTGGGTGCAGTGAATACAATACACAAGATTGGAGGAGGTACAGGTGAAATGCGGCTTCACCTGGAAAGATCTTGAATGGTGAGTAGTGGGGAGGTGAAGGGGCAGGTGTTGTACCTTCTGTGGTTACATGGGAAGTTGCTATGGAAAGTAGCGGTTGGATTTAATGGTCGAGGAATGGACTAGGGTGTCCCGATCCTGGTGAAATGCAGACAGGGAGAGTGAAGGGAAGAGGTGTTTGGTGGTGGCGTTCTGCTGCGGTTGTCTGAAATGGCGGAGAACGATACTTTTGAATGCAGAGGCTGGTGGGATGAAAATGAGAACATGGGGGGCCTGATCACACTGTTGAGTGATGGGACGGGGCAAGAACAGGTGCATGGGTGATAGGTCGGATGCAGTTGAGGGCCCTGTCAACCACAGTGAGTAGGAAACCATGGTTATAGAAGATGGAAGCAATGTCACCAGCGCTGTTTTGAAAGGTGGCATCATCCAAACAGATACAACATGGGTTAAAAAAAACAGAGAATGGGATAGAATCCTTGCAGGATGTGGGATGGGAAGAGCTGCTGTAGATCTCTACTTCACCAGCTCTGAAGAGTCATCTAAACTCAAAATGTTAGCTTGCTGTCTCTCCATGGATGCTGCCTGACCCGCTGTGATCTCCAACACTTTTTGTTGTCCTCATCTTGCCCCTGATTTTCTCTGCATCACTTGTGGAAAATACTGCTAAGGCTATCACCACCCTTCATGTCTGGATGGTGTCAGGATCACTCTTTGTTGAGAATCCCTGGTACTAACCTTCAGTCATCCCATATCCATAACATATCAGTATCATAAGGAACTGGAGGGAACAACAAGTTGGAGATTTCAGCTGTACAAACTTGTCTTAAATTTCCCCAGTCCCAACCACCCCAGTTCTTTTGAAGTAGAGGATTCCAGATGCTTATCAGATGCCTTGTGTTTTCCAACTGATTGAACTCTCCATTTTTAAGAGATAATGTCCATTAACCTGGATTCCTCCATCAGTTAGAAATAGTTTCTCTGTATCTATTCTATCAAATCATTTCTGAATCTGTTCTGAAGAGGGGTCACTGGATCCTAAACATTCACTTTGGTTTCTGTCTACAGATGCTGCCAAATCCACTGAGATTTTCCAGCCATTTCTGTTTTTGTTTTAGATTTCCAGCACCTGCATTTCTTTTGGTTTCCTATCATAATTTCAATGATTCCTAAAAGTTCCCAACTCATAGAAATACAAGCCATGGTTATACAATCAGTCTGGATAATTTAACCCTTCATGCCCTGTTCTCATTACGGTGAACCTGTATTTTATCTTTTTCAAGGTAGACGAGCAGGAGACTGGAAGAACACAGCAAGCCAGGCAGCATCAGGAGGTGGAGAAATATCTTTTTCAAAACAGTGCTGGTGACCTGGACTAAGTTACCATCCTCCGGATTGAGTGTGATCAAGATGTCCTTTGCGTGAAAAACATGAAAAGTTATCAAAACAATGCCACTCGAGTGATTTAGTGGTTAAAGAAAAATGCCTTACTGCAAAAATGTGAAGTTCTCATGATGAGAAAGAGTACTGGGTTGGTAAATTATCAACATGTCTTTTTTTTTCTTCCAGATGTAACCATTGGTGCCTTCATGTCAGACAGTGTGGTCCTATTGAGGTAAGAACTATTTATTTTCTATCTTTAAAACTAGGTTTTTTTTGTACAAAATGAAATGAAAATGTTGGATATCTGAAAAAAAGTTGAAAATGTGCAGCAGGTCATTTGAAGAATTGACTTTAATGTTTCCGATATCAGTTGTTTGGCCGAGTAATCTTTCATGGGAGCTACAATCAAAATGCTTCCCGTTCTTGACAGAAATTCATGTACTTACTGTATATTTTCTACTTTTTGTGAGACATTACCTCATGTAGTGTCATTTGTAATAGAACTACAGAGGCTCAGTATGCCTGTCCCCTCAAGCATTATTTTAGAAGGGTGCAGAGCAGGGCCACCTTGCGTGTGCCAGATAATGTGTCACCACTCAACTGCTGAAGAGATGCAGTATCCTCAATGTGGAGAATGTACAGGCAGTGATCATACTTAGCACCCAGAATTTCAATGTGGTTGATGGAGAACAGTCATCTTAACTCCAGGACATAGCTGCAGGAGTTCCTCAGGGTTGTGTCTTAAGTCCAGCTATCTTCAGCTGCTTCACCAATGACTTTCAAATCAAAATAAGGCCAGAAGTGGGTATGTTTTTTGATGACATTGCAGTGTTTAATACCCTTTATACCTCTCAAACTGAATACTGAGTAAGACCTGAGCAGCATTCAGACTTGGACTGATGAGTGGCAATTCACTTCACAGATTTCACATATACCAGACAATAAGCATTTCCAACAAGAAACAATCAACCAATCATCCTTGATTATCAATATCATTACTATCGCTGAATGCCCACCCCCTTCCCCCCAACCATCAAAACCTTGTCGGATACCATTGACCAGACACACAATTGGATCAACCACATAAGTACAGTGGCTACAAGAGCAGGACAGAGGCTGGGAAATCTGTGGCATTTCACTCATGTCCTGACTCCCTAACACTTACTTATCATCTTTAAGGCACAAATTAGGTTATTCATGAAATACCCTCCACTTGAATGGATGAGTACAGCTCAGGCAATACTGAAGAAGTTCAAAATCACCACCTTACGTATTTGTTCCCTCCATGGCAACAATGTGTGCAGTCTGCAAAATACAATGCAATAACTTTTGAAGGTTCCTCAAATAACCTTCAAAACCCTTGACCTGTACCACCTAGAAAGGCAAGAGCAGTAGACACATAGAACAAAACCACCTGCAAGATCCCCTTTAAGCAACATTCCATCCATACTTGGAATTATATTGCAGTTCCATCACTGTTATTTTTTAGTCATGGAACTTCCTTTCCAACAATACTGAGAATATACCTGCATCTGCACCAGATCAAAACCAGTGGTTAAAGAAAATTGCTCACCACCATCTTTTCAACAGCAAATTGGCATTGCCAACAGTATTGGCTTTACCAGTAGTGCCCATATCTTATTAAAGAATAATAAAAAGGCAATGTGTACCTTCATTAACCTACATTCAAGTGCAGAGATGCAAGATAAGCTCTGCACTAGCCTTCTTTAAATGACCAGGCACCTAAATTGCAGGTAGGATGATTTTTGACTTTTTCCATTCTAAAGTGCTTGGAAGCACTCTGCAGTGTTTTTGGCATGTTTTTGAATTTGGCAATGTGTTTGTGCATTCTCCTGTGCTGTAACTATTCTGTGAACTTCTTTATGAAATCAGTCAAGGTATATGCAGACTTCAAAACAGCACAGCTAAACCAGTGCCAGTATGATTGATTTATGCTGTGGATATGCAAAGAATCTTTGTAATTCTTCAACTTGATGCTTTTCAGAGAAAAAAAACTCTTAAAAAGTAAATCTATCTGAATAAAAGTCCAATATTGTTAATTGTATAATTCAACACGGAGGGTAAGAGTATGTGCAAAGTTTAAAATAAATGTTTCGGTGTTGGCCTTGGCGCAGTTGACAGGAGACCTCCTGAACTAGAAATTTGAAAGTTTAAGCTCCGTCCCAGGTCTGCAGTGTATTATCCAGCCTGACACACTGATGTCAGGTACTGAGAAAGTGCAGTATTTTTGGTGGTGCTGTCTTTCATTTTGAGTTGTTAAGGTGATGACCTATCCGTTCTCTCGGGTGGATATTGGGTCACTATTGAAAGAAGAACAAGAGCAGATGGTAGGATGATATGCTGGAAGGATCATCAAATGAGGCCACATGAGTATAACTGAAAAACAAAAATAGGGCAATGACATTACTGGAAGCATTTTATTGATCCCCAAATAGTCAGAGATAAAAGAACAAAATTTAGGTCAACTTTTGACAATTGGCAGAAACAACAAGACAGTAACAGTAGGCAATTTCTCCTAGCTGAGTAAGGATAGGATAAATAGAAGGAATAGAGGCACAGGATTCTTTAAAATACATTCATAAGTACTTACATAGCCAGTGCTTAGAAGGCTTGATGGAGAGTTGGTGGTCCTGGACTTAATTTAGTAAATAAAACTGAGCTTTTGGAATGAATATCAGAGGAGATCCTTTGCATGTTTATAGTACAGGTAGATTTAATATAATTTTTAAAAAATGGTAAGACCAGAAGTGAGAGTACTAATTGAGAAAAGGTCAGTTTTACTAAGCTGTGATGTGATTTGTGAATCAGGGCTGGAAACAGTAACTTGAAGGGAAATGAAGAGAAACATATTCAAGGGAAGGATGTAATTTTTAAAAGAAAGTGTTCACATAAAGGAAAGAGCAGTGCACCCAATTCGAGAACCTCCTTGAATGGTCAACAGCAATACAAGATTGGATAACGCTTATGCCAGATGCTGAAAATGCAGTACCGCAGAATACGTTGTAGAATGAGCAAGGTAAAATTACAAAGATACTGAGGAAGAAAAGGAGAGAATATGAAAATCTATTGGCAAGAATAAAACTAAAGACATTTATAAATACATAAAGAGCAAGGGGGTGACTAAACAAACGGTAGGGCCTAATGAAAATCTAAAAGGTACCCTGCATGTGACTGGTGGAAGAAGTAGGTATGGTTCTTAATGAATACCTTGCATCTGTCTTCACAACAGAGGGGAATGATGCAGGATGAAGACATTCTAGTTAAGTACAAAGGGATATTGGACAGAATGCCATTACTGATAGAGGAATAATTATCATTATTGAAAGTACTTAAATCATTATGCTTGAATTAAATACTTGCAGATTGTTTAAGAATATGTAAAGAAGGAATGAGCAGAGGTTCTGCCTGTCATACATCAATCTGTTCTGAAGTAGGCTCACTGGACCCGAAATGTTGATTTGCTTTCTCTCCACAGATGCTGCCAGACCTGCTGAGTTTTTCCAGCAATTTCTGTTTTTGCTTCAGTCCTATCTAGTTACAGGTATGGTGTAGAAGAATTAGAAGTCTGAGTATGAGCTATCATTTTTTTTAAAAAAAGGGAGAAAGAGACCAAGCTGTCACCTTAAAAACGTTTTGGAAACAATATTGAGGATGATAATAATCATCACTTTGAAATATGTAGAATAATTAAGGACACTTACCATGAATTTATTAAGGGAGCCTTGTTTCTACTACCCTTACTGAAGTTTTGCACAGGAATCCAGTTCAGGGGAAATGGATTAGCCAAAATACAAGGTTGAGAACTCATGAGTGATGTTAAGGTAGTTTATTAAGAAGCAACAGTTTAGATATGGTGGTTAAGCAGAATTGAGAAGAAAAGCATATGACCTGTGATAGGAGAGAGCAGTTTACTGATACTAGAGGATGAAAGCATTGACACTACAGAGTGTGTATCTCTGTATGCAGTGACTGGAATCTTCTATTCACTAATCAATGTGTCAGGAAACTCTTTACTGGCCTTGATCCGTTTTTCCTGGTCATCTGCTATGCTGTCTGCCAAGGACTTCCCATAAAGCCCATAGCACCAGTTAAATAGTTTATTTTGATGGAATAGTTATTTATACTGACAATGTTCTGGCATTACACCTATTTCCAACAAATTATTAAGTATAATTATGTTCCATGTGCATGTTACCCTCAGTGCTTCTTTCAATTTGTGTTCAACATGGACGAATGCTGATTCATCAGCTAAGGGGAAGGAGTAGATTATCAACAGATGTTTCTTTGTCTTTATTTGATCTGTTGCCATGTGATGTCATGGGGTTTGTAGTCAAAATTGAGGACACCCAGGGTGACTATTGAGAACCACAATCCCCTTGCTCTTATTGGGTTTATCCTACCAGTGGGACATACACTTGGGAGGGTGATGGTGGTGTTTGGTTTGGTTTGTTTTCTTTAAAAAAAGGTTACTATGTTGAACAGCCCTCTCAGTTTTGACACACTCCCTAGATGTTGATAAGGAGTACTTTGCAGAGTTGACTATGGAGAGTGGTACCTCATATTGAGACTGGTTGGTTTATCCAGTTCAATTCCTTTTTGACTTTCATGTAGCTACTTGGTATAGCTGTGTGCTCTTGCTAAGCTATTTCAGAGGGAATTCTGGATTTGCGTGTAGGTCAGATAGGGTAAGGACAGCAGATTTCATTCTCTAAAGGACATTTGTGGACAAGTTGGGTTTTTATGGCAATCTGATGGTTTCATGGTGACCGTAACTGAGTCTAGCTTTTAATCCAGATTTATTCATTCATTGACTTTAAATTCCACCAGCTGCCTTATAAGATTTGGATCCCCTGAGCATTTACTACATTACTAGACAAACAACATCAACGCTATTTCATCAATGTAATATAATACACAGGACCCTTTTTTATGCAGGCAGAAGGAATTTGTGGATACAATACACCTTTTTCAAAAAGACAGGTCGTAGAGACAGTCAATCCTTGCTGTTTTGCCATGGTAACACTTTGCCCAACCAGAATCTACCAACCTGGCCTGAGAATTAAGATTGACAGGTAGCTGTTTCTGTTGCGTCTCAATGCCAGTAATGGCCCAACTAATCAGCACCCTCTTCTCATGCTGTATAACGTGGTGTGCCTTTTTCATATCTGTTTCATGTCTTAATGTGTACAGGACAGAAAGTATAAACTTCTTGTTTCTTGGAGCAATGTGTAAGTTCTATAGTACCAGCAATTTTTAATGATTGAGTGGATGATATTGTATGAAAAATCCACATTGCGGTTCTTAATCTGAATGAGCTCTTTGTTCTATTGCTGACTATAAAGTTGATTTTCGGTTACTACCCTGTTTTAGCATCGAGATCTAAAGGGTCTTGGTCTAGTGTGGTAGAGGAAAACCATTTTATAATCTAATGAGAAGAGTCTCTTATTCTAAATAAAATGCATGACAGCAACTTGGTACTTGTTCCGTTAATATGATAAATAATATTAGAGAATTTAAGGAAGACTCGTTGATGGCTCTTACTCTTTCGAAATCCTGAGCTGTTCTACCAACATCATCACGTTGGATGGTGCTTAAAACACTCCTGAACAATTACCCTTACACCTCTATATCAAGGGAGATAGCTGAATAATGAAATAATAGCTTACAATTTCCTCAATGGCCTTTGTGCTCATGCACAAAGTATAATCATTGACTAGCAGACAGACTTGAATAAAAGTTTTCTGGATAAGTTAATTTGTATATGAATTGGATAAGCATTTTTGTATAATTTGATTTCTAAAAGTGAAGTGTGCTGCTTCAGACTGAAAACCTAAGTAAAGGTCTGGCTTAGATTCTGTAAATACTACAGTATTCACGAGAACACTTGGAGATGCCAGTGGTAGTCTGCAGAGAATTATTCAATTCCATGGCATTTTATCCATTTAGATAATCTTCTATCCTCATTGAGGTCATCTTGTCTGAATCCTAAGAGTTCAGAGGGTAACTGTCCTCATGGGGCAGTGCAGTACAGCATTATCTCATGTCTGTAAAGGGCTGTGCATTTTGTGCAGGGATACCAGCAAACTCAGCTGGAAAAATTGCATTCAGGAGGGCCAAGTAGCAAGCAAATATGCTGCTCAAATGATATGGCCCTGATTCCTAGTATTCACTGCTTACACATTTTAAGGACAGCATAGCAATAGCAGAAAAGTTTAATGCCCTAAGCAACGCAGGCAAGATAATGTTTACACACTATGTGCCTTTCTTGCTTGTCCATTATGGATGCCACTCTGATATTTCCTGTGCTGATACTATATATTTGAAAAGATCAAGTACTTAAAAACAAAAGCAGGGCAACTTATGAGTGGCATGGTGGCTCAGTGGTTAGCACTGCTCTCTCACAGCACCAGGGACCCAGGTTCAATTCCCACCTTGGGCAGCTATTTGCACATTCTCCCCATGTGTGTGTGTGTTTCCTCTCACAATCCAAATTGGCAATGCTAAATTGTCCCATAGTGTTAGGTGCATTAGTCAGGGGTAAGTGTAGGGTAGGGGAATGGGTATGGGTGGGTTACTCTTTGAGAGAAAGTGAGGTCTGCAGGTGCTGGAGATCAGAGCTGAAAATGTGTTGCTGGAAAAGCGCAGCAGGTCAGGCAGCATCCAGGAAACAGGAGAATCGACGTTTCGGGCATAAGCCTTCTTCAGGAAGGGTCAGTGGAGGGTGACTCTTTGGAGGGTCAGTGAGGACTTTTTGGGCCGAAGGGCCTGTTTCCATACTGTAGGATATCTAATCTAATTGTCACTTTAGCAATGCAGACAGACGCTTTGTGGACTTGAATTAAACTGACAGTGTTATACAAATATGTATTTCAAAGACAGAGCTGCTCAGAGGGTATCAAGGCACCTCTGTTTAGCTATTGACATGATATGCATGTCTGATTTCTCTTTGTCCCTTTGTTACTGCTTCTCCTCCATAAGATATGCCCATGAAAGTTACTACACTTTTTCCAGACATACTCTCTGCACATTCGGAAAATGGGAATGATGGTTACCTTATGGAGATTATAGCACTGTTGGAACTGTGGGAGGTCAAATGTTAGTGTTACTGTGAAAACTTGAGTCTGGATTGAAAGAGTTTCTGTGAAGTCAGAAATCAGCAAGCAAAGTTTGGGGCACCCTCAGAGTTCACAAGCTGTTCACTTCTGCTGGAATCATGTTAATTTAGGGAGCAAATGTATCTGTTCTCTATCAGCCTAACTCGTCCAGAGTGCAGTAGTGATGTTGCAAGCAAGGCTTTCCTGGATATAGTGTCAGCAAGTGACTAGTACTTGATAAATTAACACTGCAATGTTTGATTCCTTCAGTCACTTTTAGTACAATAATGTGGAGCCAAGGGAACCACATATTTTTGAAATGGCGTGGAGGAGCTGGTGTTGGACTGGGGTGGACAAAGTTAAAAATCATACAACACCAGGTTATAGTCCAACAGGTTTATCTGGAAGCACTAGCTTTCAGAGTGCTGCTCCTTCATCAGGTAACTGTCCTGTCATCAGCTACCTAATGCAGGAGCAGTGCTCCAAAAGCCAGTGCTTCCAAATAAACCTATTGGACTATAATCTGGTGTTGTACGATTTTTAACTAGATTTTTCAAAGGCATTATGCCAATGCATTGTTCTTTTCACTGTCATAGAGTGTTACAGATTGGAATGTAATTCAGCGTCAATGTTAGATTTTTCTTTGTTTCCAATTGTCCCACAGATTATTACACCGAGGGAGAAAAAACTTGCATTTATACAGTGATTTTTAATATTCTCAGAAATCTCCACATTGTTAAACACTAATGCATTCATTTTGAAATGAAGACACTCTTGTTCTGTAGGCAAACACAACAGCAGATTGCATTCAGCAAGGTCTTTCATACAACAACTCAGTAGATAGCTATGTAGTTTATGCTGATGTCACATGAGAGATTGTAATGGCTGTATTGCCACGCAGACAGCATTTGACACCTCAACGAGCAGTGCCCAATGCATACTCTCTTATTCTTCAGAGAAGATTATGTTCTCAAGCCTTGACCTGAAACTCGAATCCTTCTCTCAGAAGTGAGCCTTCTCTATTAGTGAGCCAAGTGTGAAACCTAGTAAATAAACAGAATTAAAAGTTGCAAAACTAATATTAATTGACGAATTTTGACTTTATGAACTGACTAGATATTAACATCTGGGTAAATGTCAAAAACAAAAGCTAAATATGTAACTTTCATGAATAACCTCCAATGGTTCATGTGCATGTCCAGATGTGATGGCACAATCCTTCCTCCATCACTGTCTTTTTGAGTAAATCTCAGCATCTTTAAATTAAGTATTGGAAAATAGTTTATTATCATAAGAAACACTTAACCTAATCCTATATAAATAAAACACATAAGTCGTGGATAGTGGGTTGCCAAGAAAAATAGACAAGTAGCCAAGTGTTATTGATACATTGCTGAGATTCTCTGAAAACTTGGCCCACTTCTGTTTGTACTACTCTTTGTTCTTGCGATACTGCTCCGCCAAGATATACAGACATGGCATGACAAGCATGGGTCTGCAGGCGTGCTCCAAGTGTGCCAGCTATTCTGAAACTGAGAAGCTTGTGCTCATTCAGTAAACATAATGGAAGAAACATAGAGTCCGATTCAAATCAGGAGTATCTATTGCTTTTGGCGGAAAGAAAATTCCACTTAAAAGTGTAAGCACAACTGTGTTCTGGAAAAGACTGACTGAACAACAGCTAATTGTTGCTATTATTACTTCCTCTTTTTGACTGCATATATTCATTGAAACTTACTCAGCCTGTTGGTCTTGGCAAATCCATTTTGTTGATTCCCATTCACTGGTGACCACTATCTTTGAACCCATGTGATGAAGTACCAAGAGTTCCTAGCAGAGCAAATAGAAAGCCCATCTAAAAGCACAAGAACATGAAAATGTAAGAATACAGGAATAGGAGCCAGAGTAGACCATACGGTCTTTTGAATCAGCTCCAACATTCATTTATGATCATGACAGATCTTTGGCTTCGACACCACTTTCCTGCCCACTCCTAAAATCCCTTGATTCTAAAAAAGACCAAGTATTAGTCTGTCTCTGATATAAATATATGCAGTGATAGAGCCAAAACCAGGTAAGGTTCCATTAAATTGGAAAATAGTGAATGTAAGCCCTTTATTCAAAAAGGGAGGGAACCACAAAGCAGGAAACTGTAATCCAGTTCACTTAACATTTCCCATGGTGTAAGTGTTCCAGACTACTGTTAAAGACATTACAGCAGATAACTTAGAAACATTCAAGGTGATCAGGCAGTCAGCATAGTTTTGTGAAAGGGAAATAAAGTTTGACCAGTTTATTGGAGTTCCTTGAGGAAGTAGGTATACGATGAATTAAGGAGAACTGGTGGATGTACTGTACACTGATTTCCAGAAGGCATCTAATAAGATTCCACCTCAAAGGTCATTGTGAAAATAAAAGCTTGCAGTGTGGGAGTTAGCAAATCAGAAAGGATAGAAGATTGACTAGTTCATAAGAAACAGTGTGCATAAATGTGTCATTTTCTGTTTGGAAAAGTGGTGCTCCACAGGGATTAGTGCTGGGTCTCAACTTGTTATAGTATATAAATGAATTGGATGAAGGGACATAGAGAGTTGTCAAATTTGTTGCTGATGCAAATAAAGATGGGAAAGTAAATCATGAAGAGGATATAAGGAGGTTGTAAAAGGATATGTACATAGATTAACTGAGAGGACAAAGATAAAGTAATTGGATCAGATGGCAATGGAGCTGAACCAGTAATCTGGAACCCCAAGTTCTGGGAACATAGATTCAAATCTCACTATGGCAATCTAGAACTACAAGCTAGTCTGATGACATCCATTATAACCAGATTTGTTTGTGTTAAAAATAATCTTGTACTAAATCTTTAGAGAAGAAAATCAGTTGTGCTTACGTGGTCTGGCCTATATGTACCTCCTTGTCCATAATAATGCAATTGACTGTTATCATCTCTCTGAAGTGGCCAAGAAAGATAATCATTTTAAGAGTGACTGGCAAGGTACGACAAATACTTGTTTTGCCAATGACACCCACATCCCATTCAAGAAAAATAAATTTGGACTCTCACAAGCATCCACAAACAACAATGTGATTATAACTGATATAACCTGTTTTTGTGATGTTGATTGAGGCATAAATATCAGCTGGGGTATTCTTTTAACATTTATTTCATTGGGCCTCAGTTTACCAGCTTGTATGAAAAAAAACACACCTCAAACTGTTGCAGAATTTCTTGGCATTTAAAAATTAGCTTTTTTTTTGTGCTCAAATGCTAAATATGATTTAAATCTACAGGTTTCTGAGCCAAAGGTGAGATTGCTAACAACTGAGTTACAGCTGGCAAAGTTTTGTTTCTCTTGTTAGTTCTTTTCCACAGACCCATTATGGCAGATATGTCCTTCAGGATTTAGTCAGTAATGCAGCTGCTGGGCCATTCATGATGATATGTTGAAATATCTCATCCTGAATATAAACTGGGCCCTTATCATCAAAATGGTGTTCGACATTGAGGAATACCCCAATGCATTAACTGTGGGTAGGCGGTCAGCTGTACCACCAATGGTTTTTCGTGCTTCCTTGGTGATATGAAACTTCATGAGTATCGGTGCAATGTTGACAATTTGAAGACTCCCTAGTCACCACCTCCTGGACTGTGTACAACTAGACTGGGTGTATCGACAGATACAAATCAAGAAATTGGCCTGTTGGATGCGTGATATTATTCTGAGAGTATGACTAAACTGCGCTAATCTGGGTGGCAGCTTTTTCAATTTTGTTACAAGTCACCTGGTGAGGTGAAATTTGTAAAGTTCATTGGGCAGAATGCACTTTTGTTATGTCCTGTGCCTAGTGATTCATCAACTTTTGGTAAACTGTGTGCAATTCTGATCTCCCTTCAATAGGAAGGATGTTGTGAAACTTGAAAGGGTTCAGAAAAGATTTATAAGGATGTTGCCAGGGTTGGAGGGTTTGATCTATAGAGGGAGACTGAACAGGTTGGGCCTATTTTCCCTGGAGTGTCAGAGGGGTGATCTTGTAGAGGTTTATAAAACCATGAGGGACGTGGATAGGATAAATAGACAAGGTCTTTTCCCAGGGATGGGGGAGTCCAGAACTGGACAGCATAGGTTTAAGGAGAAAGTGAGGTCTGCAGATGCTGGAGATCAGAGCTGGAAATGTGTTGCTGGAAAAGCGCAGCAGGTCAGGCAGCATCCAGGGAACAGGAGAATCGACGTTTCGGGCATAAGCCCTTCTTCAGGAATGAGGAATCTCCTCATTCCTCATTCCTGAAGAAGGGCTTATGCCCGAAACGTCGATTCTCCTGTTCCCTGGATGCTGCCTGACCTGCTGCGCTTTTCCAGCAACACATTTCCAGCATAGGTTTAAGGTGAGAGGGGAACAATTCAAAAGAAACCTGAGGGGCAACCTTTTCACATAGAGGGTGGTGCGTGTATGCAATGAGCTGTGTAGAAGTAGTGGGGGTTGTATTATTATAACATTTAAAATGCATCTGGATGGGTATATGAATAGGAAGGGTTTAGATGGATATGGGCCAAGTGCTGGCAAGTGGGACTCGACTAATTTAGGATATCTGATCAGCATGGAAGAGTTGGACCGAAGGGTCGGTTTCCATGCTGTACATCTCTGACTCTAAGTTGTTCTTATCAGAAATTTTGTCACAGTTTAGTACAACTGACAGACTTGGTAGGCCATTTCAGAAGACAACCACATTATTGCAGTTAGGAAAAAGTGAGGACTGCAGATGCTGGAGCTCAGAGTCGAGAGTGTATTGCTGGAAAAGCACAGCAGGTCAGGCAGCATCTGAGGATCAGGAGAATCAATGTTTCGGGCATAAGCCCTTCATCAGGAATCCTGATGAAGGGCTTATGCCCGAAACGTCGATTCTCCTGCTCCTCGGATGCTGCCTGACCTGCTGTACTTTTCCAGCACTACACTCTCAACATTGTTGCAGTTCTAGAGTCACACAAATGCTTGACCAGACAACAACAATTGATAGCCTTCCCTGAGAGGCAGTAACAGCTACAATGGATTCTCATGACCATCCATTATTTTCATAGTCATTGCTACCCATACTTACAGTTCAAGATTTAAGTTTTATCGAATGAATTTAATTGGGGCCAAAATGTTTTGTAATTCCCTGAAAAGCTGATAAGATAATACATAATGTATCCTTCATTGTCATTGCAGGAGGGCCAAGTTATTTGGTATCAGTACTTTTACAACATCCACCAATAATAATTACAAATTGTAAACTTTCACATAGTTGAAAGAAGTGTATTGGTACAGTAAACCTCCTCTAAGGTGATGAATGGTAGTCTGTCACCACATCTCCAAGTTAAAATTCTATTGATGGATGATTAGATAATTTGGGAAAGGTGCTTAATGAACATCTCAAAGCAATGGATTGAAACATTGAAGAAAATTGGTTTACACTCTTCTGGTAAATACATAGAACTGTGTTGTCTATTCTTTTGGCTGATGCTGAATCCTGAAAAGACATGAAAATTATTGTAAAAAATAGAAACGTGAGTATTTTGTTGTAGTCTTTGGAATTCTCTAACATACTTTACAGGTTATAAAAAATATTGATACCTAGGAATTCTGTTCAGGTAAGCTAGGAATCTAGTTGACGTAGTGAACAAAAAAGAATCATGTTACACCTTTTGATACTGCTTTGAATCCTTCCCTTAAAATTGATCATTAGAACAGGAAAGCAACTGCTGGTTGTGAAAATCGGAAAATCCAGAGGAAAAGTTGTTTCCCTCTAAAAAGAAAGATTTGCATTTATTTAGCACTTTCCATGATCAGTGGACATCACAAGCACTTTACAACTGATAAATTTTCTATTGAAGTGCAGTCAGTGCTGTGAAAAGGAAACAAAAGTAGCCAAGTTGCACATGGCAAATTCCTACACAAACGCCAAAGTGATATAAGACAAGCTAATTAGCTTCTGTAATGTTGATTCCAGATAAATATCAATCAGGTCACGAAGGTTCACACCACAGCTGTTCTTCGGAGTTGTACTTTCACATCTATTTGAGGTAGGTAGGACTTTGGATTAAAATCCCATCTGAGATACAGCATTTCTGATGGTGCTGCACTTCCTCAGTACTGCACTGGAATGTTAGGGCTGCAGCCTCCATATTGGATCTTTGTGCCGATTTCACTGTTTCATGTTTGTGAAAAGGTTAGTTACCCACAACCCACAAAGGAGAGAAATCTCTGATTTATTTGGTTTCATGTTGAGAATGTTTCTTTTTATATTTTTACTCCTTTTCAGAGCTCGTCCGGTTATTACCCTGGAGATCTCCATTCTACTTCCTGACTCCATTAACATCACAGCTCCACAGTGCCATGATGGCATACAGCCAGTCAACTGTCTAAATGTCACCACTTGTTTCCGTTTTCATGGCAAGCAGGTCCCGGGTGAAATAGGTAACAGTCTGACGATTACTTTCTTTGTGATGCTCAGTTTTTCTTTGGTACTATGAATGTTTCCCAGGTTGACGAAGCAACGAGTTAACGGAAACATGGCCGTTTCTGCTTGACTGAATTAAGATTGAATGACTCTATTTCTTTGTTTTCCAACTGATTTCCCATCCACTTACAGAATGGCAGGGATAAAACAACTGACTGGTCTTTGCAAACCATCCTGACAGGAGTAAATATCCAATTCCAAAAAACATTGATACTATGGTTAGAGTTGCAATTCAATGAAAATTTAAAATTGTTGGACTAATTTGTAATCATTGGGAATTTAATTAAGCTAGAGAATCTAACCATGTGCTGTCTCTTTTAAAAGTTTTAAAATTATTTAAAATTTGGAAATACTGTTCAATTTGTACATGTCAGGTATGAATGTTTAGCGCCGATGCTTAAGCCAGATTTACTTTTTTTTCCTTTTTCATTAAAAGGATGAGTGACTGTCAAAATAAAATTAGAATAATATACAAGCACACTAAGTATTTGCTCCTAAAATGCACAAATCATAAAATGTACTCCAGTATGTACTGATTTGTGATTTAGATGCTATGATTAAGAATTTGTAAGCTTTAGTGTATGAAGAACATGAATCAGTGTTGAAATAAGATCTTAAACTTTGACTTGTTGTCCATATACTATTTTTAAATCAGTACCTTGAAACAAATAAAATTACCTTGTTCAATAATCCTCACACAATACTGAGGTTGAGTAAAATGTGAACAATTTATAAGACTTGAATAAAATCAGTAATTAGGAGTTAGCCAAACAAGCAGCATTTCCATAAATCCAAAGTCCAAAATGTGCAGGTTAGGTGGATCGGCCATGCTAAATTATCCCATAGTGTTCGGGAATGTGCAGTCTAGGTGTTAACCAAAGTGTGAGGTTATGTGGATAGGGTGGGTTGCTTTTTGGAAGGTTGGTGCAGACGTGATGAGCTGAATGGCCTGTATCTGCACTGTGAGGATTCTATGGTTTTATGAAATCATATCAATCCTGGTAGGAATGGTTGTTCCATTTATAATTTTTAACATTTAAGTTTCATACCATCCTGTCAAACTGGGGTCTCATTTTGTTTTATAATTCATAACTAGGGAGGGTGGAGTGCTTCAACATAAAATTGTATTTTTCTCCATCCCATTATTAGTTTTGGCCTGCCTCTTTATCAGGGATGTAAAGATTTGGAGAAAGACCATGGGAAAATGAAGAATGGTCAGGAACATGTATTTGGACTGGAGCAGAGTCTGATCAATGGCTACATCGATGTTGTTATTTCAGTGAAATTGTGACTAAACTTGATTTACTTGTCATGATTCCGTATCTCAAATGCTATAACCTAACCCATTGATCTCAGTTTTGAGATTTTCAGTTGATCTTGCATAAACAGTTTTTTGGGGAGACTGTTCCAGATTTCCTTTAATTGCTCCTTGTGCGAAGAAACACTTCCTGACAACACTCCTGAATGACAAAGCTCTTATTGTAAAGTTAGGCCTCTACATTCTAAACTCTTCTATCAGAGAATCATTTCATTCCATCTACGTTAACAAGCCCTTTGATTATCTGAAAGAACTCAATTGCAAAATCTTCTAGATGCAAAAGAAATTTCACCTGCCCTGATAATTTAACCATCTTAGTCCTGTTATCACTCATGTGAATCTGCACTACATGTGACCCCAAGCCAATATGTCTACCCTCAGGTTTTATACAGAACCCTGAACTAACGCAGGACTCAAAATGTGATCCAACCTGAGATTTATATAATTACAATCAGGCTTTGTATTCAAATTCTCTTAAGGTCTCACCCCACCTTTTGAAATTGAGCTCATGTATCCCTGTTTGGACCAAGACTAAATATAGAAACATAGAAAATAGGAGCAGGAGTGGGCCATTCAACTGTTTGGGCCTGCTCAACATTCAATATGATCCATTCCTGCTTTGCATACCCTTTGATCCATTTAGCCTGAAGAAGAATATCTCAACTTCTTGAAAAAATTCAACATTTTGGCCTCGACTGCTTTCAGTCACAGGGAATTCTACACGATTGCGAATCTCTGGGTGAAAAAAAGTCTTCTCATCTCAGCCCTAATGGCCTCTCCTGTATCCGTAGACTTTGACCCTGGTTCTGGACTGCTGGTAATCAGATAGATCCTTCCTACGTTTATCAAGAATTATTGGACCATACAGTCCAGAAGAGGCCTTTCGGCCCATGTCTGCCGTGACAAGATCTACTCTAAATCTACACTCATGCCACTTTCCAGGACTTGGATGAATACTTGAAATGACCTGACACTCAAGCCTATGGACCAAAGACTTTTTGAAGATTTTGTGGTTTCCCACCTCTACTGCCTTCCCAGACATTCCAGATTCCAGAAACTGCATTCTAGATTCCCACCACCTTTTAAACCTCCTGCCTTTCACCTTAAAATTGTGCATCCTTATTACTGACTGTTCAACTGAGCAGTTTCCCATCCACCGTATTCATTAGTGGGCGGCACGGTGGCACAGCGGTTAGCACTGCTGCCTCCCAGCGCCAGAGACCTGGGTTCAATTCCTGCCTCAGGCGATTAACTGTGTGGAGTTTGCACGTTCTCCCCATGTCTGCGTGGGTTTCCTCCGGGTGCTCTGGTTTCCTCCCACAGTCCAAAGATGTGCAGGTCAGGTGAATTGGCCATGCTAAATTGCCCGTAGTGTTAGGTAAGGGGTAAACGTAGGGGTATGGGTGGGTTGCGCTTCGGCGGGGCGGTGTGGACTTGTTGGGCCGAAGGGCCTGTTTCCACACTGTAAGTAATCTAATCTAATCATATCCCTCCTTGTTTTATATGCCTCACTTAGGTCCCTTCTCCACCTTCTCTGCTGTAAAGAACACAACCTGAGGTTATCTGGCCTCTCTTCTTTGCTAAATTGCTCTAGCCCAGAAACATCCTGTTGAACCTTTTCTGTAGTTGCAACCTTCCTATAGTGCACTGACCAGAACTGTACACAGTACTTCAGTTGTAGCCTAACCAAAGATTTTTTACAGCTCCAACATTAACTACTTGCTCTTACAATACATGTTGTGGGTGATAAAAGCAAGTGCCCCATGTGCCTTCGTAACCACTCTATTAATCCATCCTGCTGTTTTCAGGGATCTGTGGTCAAGCATCCCAAGATTCCTCTGTAACTCTGAGCTGTTTAATATCATTCCATTCATTGAATATGCCCTTGTCTTGTTCCTTCTTCCAAAGTGCATCACCTCACACTTAGCCCTGTTAAATTCCATCTACCACTGATCTGCCAATCTGACCAATCCATCCATATCCTCCTCTAACCAAAGACCTTTTTTCCTCCCTGTCAACTACTCTGTAAACTTGCTTATCATTTATATATATCACAGCCCAGTGCTGATCCCTGCGGTATATCATTGGATGCTGGCCTCCAAACATACAAACAACTTTCAACCACCATCCTCTGTGTTTTACCACGAAGCTAATTTTGGATTCAACTTGCCAAGTTACGCTGGATCCCATGTGCTTTTACCCTCTTTATAGGTCTCCCATATGGGACCTTGTCAAAGACTTGCTGAAATCAATAAAAAGTACAACTGCACTACTCATATCTACATACCTGGTTGCCACCTCAGAAAATTCAATTAGATTTGTTCTGCATAACATCCCACTGACAAAGCCCTGTTGGCTGTCCCTGATCAAACTTTGTCTCTCCACATTGAGATTAATTCTTTCCTTCCGAATTTTCTTCAATATTTCCACATCACTGATGTGAGACTCACTGGTCTGTGATTCCCTGGTTTAGCTTGCCCTTGAAAAGTGGACCCACATCAGCTGTCACCCAGTCCTCTGGCACCTCTCCGTGGCTAGACAGAAATTAAAAATTTGGATCAGAGCCCCTTTAATTTACTCCCTCATCTCCCACAATAGCCTGGGATACAGTTGATCCAGATCTCAGGATTTGTCCACTTTTAAGCCTGCCAAAATGTCCAATATTCCTCAGTCATGACATCAAACTGCTCAAAACCCCTCAGTCCCTCTTCCTGAATTCTGTACCGACATCCTCCTCCTCCAAAGTGAGGACAAATGTGAAATATTCATTTAATACCCTCCATGCACAAATTGCTCCTAATGGACCTGACTCTTTCCATGGTTAAGCTCTTCCCCCTGCTAAACTTATTGAATATCTTGGGATTCTCCTTTATTTTATCTGTCAGTGCTTTTTCATGCCACCTCTATGTTTTCCTAATTGCTTTCTTAATTCACCTCTGCACTTTCCATACTCCACTTGGGCTTCCATTGATTTGCTCCCTTTGTACCTGTTATAACACACACACACACATACATTGTTTGTAGACCATCTTTTACCTTTCCCATAACAAATTTAAAATGGTGTTATGATCACTACCACTAAAATTATCTTCCATTGCCACCTGTCCTGTCCTGCACCGCACTGTCCCTTATTAGACCTTCTACATGTTACCTGTGTCATTCTACTTGTTAGAAATTTATAGATTTCAGTGCGAACACCCCTTTCCCCCACCCTCCTCATTTTTGTAAACTCCAGTGAATATAATCCTAACTGATTCAGTCTCTCTTCATACGACCATCCTGCCATTCCAAGGATTGGTCTGGTAAAACTTTGTTGCACTCCTTCCATGCACAGAACATCCTTCCTCAGATAAGGAGACCAAAACTGCATACACTACCCCAAGTATGGTCTTAACAAGGCCCTGTACAATTGTAGCAAGATATCCTTGCTCTAGTGCTTCAATCGTCTCAGAATGAAATCCAACATAACTGTTTGCTTTCTTCACTACATGCTTACTTTCAGGGACAGATGTACAAGGACACCCAGGTCTCATTACACCTCTCCCTTTCCCAATCTACCACTTTGAGATAATCTGCCTTCCTGTTTTTGCTACCAAAATAGCTAACTTAATGTGGTCAAGACCTAAGTAACCATATTGGAACTGAACATCAGTGAGCAGACCAATTGATGAACCCTTCCAACACACTGCCAGAGATCAAGCTGGACTGGTAGGGGATAATGGACTGAGATTTGTTCTATTTCACAGTCAGGTAGATGCCAATGAACATTATGGTGTAGCTTATTATGGAGCTTAGCATTTCAGTACTTGGCTAGAATGTGGTCTGGCAGGTCAGGCAGCATCCAAGGAGCAGGAGAATCGACGTCGATTCTCCTGCTTCTTGGATGCTGCCTGACCTGCTGCGCTTTTCCAGCAACACATTTTCAGCTCTAATCTCCAGCATCTGCAGTCCTCACTTTCTCCTAGAATGTGGTCTGGGCCCATAACCTTTACAGTACCTGGTGCCTTGAGCCATTTTTTGATACCACATAGTTTTCAGCCAAATCGACTCAATCTAACACCTGTGATGCTAGAGACCTCGGGAATAGGCCAAGATGGATCGCCCTCTTGGCATTTCTGGCTGAAGATTGGTGCATCTTTTCCCCATTCCTTAATCATGTTTAGCCTGATGTCATGAAATTTCGTGCAGTACAAAGACAATGTTGAGGACTCTCAGGGCAGTTCCTTCCCAGTTGTATCCCTCAATGTCACCACATCTTCTCAGTCTTTGCTGTCTGCTAGGTTGGATCATATGCAGGGATGGTGATGGTGGTGGCTGAGATGTTGTTCGTTTGAGTGATGATTCTGTGAGAATGACTGACTATGTCAGGCTTTTTTTTGACTCTTAACTGTCCTCTGGGCAACTAGGAATGGGCAATAAATGCTGGCCTAGCCAGTGATTCCCTCATCTCATGAATGAATTTTAAAATAAGTTTTTTGTCTTCTCCCTAGTGTCCTGTGTTTTTTTTTCTTGCTCACAAACTTTTGAGGAAGAAAGGAATAAAAAGTTAGTGGTGGATTTAGATATGAAAAGGTGGGAAAAGGCGCAACAAGATTCCAAACACCTGCATAGTCCACTTGGAACAAGTGGCCCATTTCTGTGCTAGAAAGTAGTCACCGTATTCCAACTGGACCATAGGGCTTCTCTCTCATTAGAGAGGTATGACTGTTGGTGGTTTAACCTCAGGGCTACCATACCTTAGGAGGGTGGGGGGGGAGGTTGAGAAGGAGAGTTCTTCTTGGTACCTCAACAGTTGCAGGAATTGAACCCACACTGTTGGCGCCACTCTGCATCATAAACCAGCCATCAAGCTAACTGACCCATTTGGGCTATATATCCTACCTAATTCTGTGCAACAAGGAAAAGAACAGACCTACATAATACTGTAATGGTGTTGTACACCCAGTGCATTTGTAGATTGTGCGTATCATGGAGTGGTTTGATTAGATTAGATTACTTACAGTGTGGAAACAGGCCCTTCGCCCCAACAAGTGTAACCCTGCCGAAGTATAACCCACCCAAACCCATTCTCCTACGTTTACCCCTTCACCTAACACTACGGGCAATTTAGCATCGCCAATTCACCTAACCTGCACATTTTTGGATTGTGGGAGGAAACCGGAGCACCCGGAGGAAACCCACGCAGACACTGGGAGAATGTGCAAACTCCACACAGAGTCGCGGTGGGCGGCACGGTGGCACAGTGGTTAGCATTGCTGCCTCACAGCGCCAGAGACCATGGTTCAATTCCCGACTTAGGCGACTGACTGTGTGGAGTTTGCACATTCTCCTCGTGTCTGCGTGGGTTTCCTCCGGGAGCTCCGGTTTCCTCCTACAGTCCAAAGATGTGCAGGTCAGGTGAATTGGCCATGCTAAATTGCCCGTAGTGTTAGGTTAAAGGGGTAAATGTAGGGGTATGGGTGGGTTGCGCTTCGGCGGGTCAGTGTGGACTTGGTTGGGCCGAAGGGCCTGTTTCCACACTGTAAGTAATCTAATCTAATCTGTAAGTAATCTAATCTAATCTAATCGCCTGAGGCGGGAATTGAACCCGGGTCTCTGGTGCTGTGAGACAGCAGTGCTAACCACTGTGCCACTGTGCCGCCCGCGGTGGTATGACAACAAGGATTTGGAGGAGTAGCAAATGTGGGCAGATGAAAATATGAAGTAGTATGTGGAATGATGAGATAGAATAGACTTAAATGGCAGAGTGAAATGGGTTGGAGTTATAGTGACGAGCACAGCACGCAGTAGGTGAGGGTATTTGCCTTTTCTGACCTGGTTAGGTTATTAAATTGCTTCTTGCACTGAATTTAGAAGTAAGTCCAAATTCTCCTGCTGATCTTCAGGACCCCATAAAAAGTTATGCTTTTTATTTGGCAACTGTTACACAATCACGATAACTCAGAAGTCAAGCAATAATGTGGGGACTTCAGCAAAATGTGACTGAACAGTGCAGTGAACATACAATCGGGTTAACTCTTTGACATCAGATTCCCAGCATACCTCTTCATTAATATCAGGGCCATTGTTCCAGAAAACTGTCTCAGAAACAGGAAACTCATTACCTTTGGTACCAAAGGTATTCTGTTACTCCCAGTCTACTTGAAATTAAAGTATTCCATTGTCGCCACACTATTTTTGCAAGGTGTTTCTTTGATCTTTGTACATATCTCACAACATCAACACTGCTGCCTGTAGTAAACCCCTAGCAAAGTCTTACATTTGTTTTTTATTTATTCAGTTGTATTCTCTCTTGCTGATAACCTCTTTCACTAATATTATGTTAGTGCGTTCTTTTATCAACATTGCTATGTCTCTTCCTTTTCCAATCTTTGTTCTTTTTTCCAGGCTATCTCGTCTAGAGTATTTATCTTTTATTCATTTCCATTGTAGTCAGGTCTCAGTGATAATTAATACATTATACCCTTGAAACTAGATTTCTGCTACTATTAAGCTATTTCTATTGTACGTAAATATGTATATAAAACTTTTACTAGGGTAAATGACCTTAAATATATAAATAAAACTTTTAATTGGGTAAATGACTGCTTTTTATCCTTGCTGCTATTATTCTCTTACATGTTAACTTTTTGCACCATTGCTTTTCATTACTCCTGTTCTTATAAGTATTTTGTTATTTACATTTTTTCCTGAACTGAAAAGTATGCACAATGGACCTTCTAAAAGCCTCCTAAAAGTTACTATATAACAACCTTATTAGTAAGGTCAGAAAACAGAGTCCAGATACAAACAGCAGAATGCATGGCATACTGGTGAGAAAGTAGAGAATAGTGTTGTTTAAAAACCTTTAATCATCCAGGATAGGGAATCACTGGGATCAGTGCTGGATCAGTCTAATGTTACTCATCATTCACACAAATGATTTGGACTTGGGTAAGAAATATGATATCACTGTGTCGATGACATCAAGTTGGATGGTATGGATAACATTGAGAAAAAATGACAAAACACAAAAAGATATTCATTCGCTTCATTTGCCATTCGTAAATGGCAAAATACTTCAGTGGAAATAAATGAGAGTTGTGTTTCGGTCAGAGAAATGAGGAGGTCATCTACTTTGGGGAAATATGAATTTAAGTGGTGGAGGCTGGTACAATTGCAACATTTAAGCAGCATTTGGATGGGTATATGAATAGGAAGGGTTTGGAGGGATATGGGCCAGGTGCTGGCAGGTGGGACTAGATTGGGTTGGGATATCTGGTCGGCATAGACGGGTTGGACCGAAGGGTCTGTTTCCATGCTGTACATCTCTATGACGCCAAATGTGTTGGAGGCACAACAGCTAAAAAAAAGAGATTCACAAGTTATTAAAAGTAGTAGTGAAGGCTAAAGAAGCATTCTGGTTAATTTATACAATTCAGTCACATAACAGAGAAGGAGCAGAGTCAGTCCACTCTGTCTGTGCTGACTTTTTGTTAGAATTGCCAATAGACCCACCTCTGTGGTCTTGCACATTAAGTCTGTAAATTTTCCTCCTTTATTAGGTATGAATTTTCATTTGAAAGAGTATTTTTACTGGAACAGAATTAAAAACAGACAAGTTGTCCTAAAATTGTCAAATGAGTACTGTGTTTAAATCTGGTTTCCATATTACAAAATGTATTGCAGTATTGAGTAAACAGCAAGATCTGATTTACAAGAATGATTTCAGAAAGTGTGGATTCAACTATCAGTAAAAACTGAACAGGCTAAGACTTTTTTAAACCATAAGAACTAGGAACAGAAGTAAGCTTTTTGGCTCATCAAGCCTGCATTGCCATTCAATTGTATCATGGCTCTGACATTCCTCACATCCACTTTCTTGTCCTTTCCCCATAATACTTGATTCTCCTACTGATCCAGAATCTATTTATCTTAGCCTTAAGTATATACCAGGAGTCTGCCCCCACAGCTTTCTGAAGCATGGAGTTCCAAAGACACTCACCCCTTTGAGCAATGAAGTTCTCCTTCTCTGTCTTAAAATAGCATGGCACAGTGGCTCAGTGGTTAGCACTGCTGCCTCACAGTGCCAGGGGCCCAGGTTTGATTCCAGCCTTGGGTGACAGTCTGTGTAGGGTTTGTACATGCTCCCCGTGTCTGTGTGGGTTTCCTCCAGGTCCTCTGGTTTCCTCTCATAATTCAAACATGTGCGGGTTAGGTTAATTGGCCATGATAAGTTGCCCATAATGTTCAGGGATGTGTAGGCAAAGTGTGTTAATCAGGGGTAAATGTAGAGTAATAGGTTGGGCCAAAGGGCCTATTTCCATACTGTAGGGATTCTACTCTATGAAATTGGTGCCCTTTATTCTAAAATTATATCCTCCAATTGTAGACCCTCTGAGGGGAAACATCTTCTCAGCCCCTTAAGAATCATACATGATTTAATAAGATCACCTCTCATTCTTCTAAACTCCAGTGAGTAGAGTCCCACCCTGTTCAACCTTTGCTCATAAGATAATTCCTCCTTTTGAAGGATCATCGTAATGAATCTTCTCTGAACTACCTCCAATGAAATGATACCTTTCCTTAAATATGGGGACTAAAACTGCTCATAGTACACCAGCACATTGTACAGTTGCAGTAAGATTTCCCTACTAAGAAATAGACTGATTGTAGTCATATTTTTGAAGAAGTTTGATATGGCAGACATAGTGCGGATGTTTCCACTTCTGGGGAAGTCCATACGTATCGGACGGATGCCAATAAATGGAAAAGGAATTTAGGAGAAACCTCTTGGTGGTGGAAATGCGATACTCGATGCCACAGAGTGGTTAGATACCATATATGCATTGAAGCACACACCGGATCAGTACATGAGGGAGAAAGAGATTGATGATCTGTTGATGGAGAGAGATGAAGTATGGTAAAAGGAGACTCATGTGAAGCATAACCACTGAATGTGTTGAATTGTCTACTTATGTGCTGTAAAACTTTATCACGTACTTTCATTATCTTTAACACTTTTTATACACTAGGCTTTGCTTTCATTCCTTTTAACCTCATCTAATTTCCACTGTGGCTATTTAAAGTTGTTAGCCTTTCAAAAATACTGCCTGCATGGTTCTGGCTGGTTGGTTTATTCAATAACTAGTTTTGATGATTCTATAATACAAGTGTCATGATATTACATTAAGATATAAGAAAGTAATGTAACTTAGCTCCTAGGACTCCAAATAATTAGTTCTGGTTATCTGGTTGCTTGCCCAGCTGTGGAATCTGGACCATTCCAAGAATTCTAAGTTCTCAGATATTTTTTGCTGATGCTATTCAGCTGCCGTGGGTTGCACATGTGCATCCATTGGATCTGTAGGTGCTCCTTGTGACAGTTTCCCATGATCTTGTGTATTAGCTGCCTCAGCAATCTTTTAATGCTGTCAATTACTTTGGTTTGTAGATGTTTCAGCAACTGCATTTTTATTTACTTGGGTGTTATTTTGAAATTTCATCATTCCTTCACTTTGAGCTTTGACACATTCTATTTGTTCATTGACAGAAACAAGGCACGATTTCCTCTTCTTTCATTGGCTCTGCCTTTCAGGACTATTTAGTTTGAAACCATACAAATTAGCTTTGGGTTTTTACAATATCTTTCATATAATTAACTTTCAGCTACTTTTACTTTTATGAATATTTCTGAGTTGCGCTAATTCGTAGGACAGCTGTAGCTGACAAGCTAGCACTGTGACAGACATGACAGATCAAGTAGTCCCACACTATGCTGCAGTTTAGATATATATCTGATTTCTTAGAGCTAGAAGAACTGGATCATCACACATTAAGGCATGGATGTAACAAATCTGGCCCCAAGCTGCTGTCTGCAAACAGCCTCCAGAATATATATGTGCCGTGACTGCCTTACAAAAAATTAAATGCAAAGAACCAGAAGTAATCCCTAACCTACTTGCCGCAGGAATTCAAGCAGAGATTGTGGCTACTTGAAATTACTAGCAAGAAGAAGAATCCTCTGTTACGAGAAGAATAGAGCTTTATACTGGCAGAGGTGTGGGGGAGGGGTGATATGCAGCTAATGGTCCTTGTAGATGTTGAGGAACAATATAAAAAAGGCCACCCTACCAAACATATTCCACTTTATAATAAACACCCCTTTAATGAGTATTAAATAAATTACAGTTGCACACACATTAAAACACCTTCAGTTGTGCTACTGTCTGGAGAGAGGACCTTTATCTGAATGTAGTACCCTGTGCAGCTCTGTTAGTTCTGGATGCTCATTCATCTCGTCAGAAACATGTTACAGGAAACAGCTGGAAAATATAAAATTTGCTCGTAGGAAAACCAAACACAGCCCTGTTAAATCAGGGAACTCTAATTAAAACAAAAATAAAATGGAAAAATAAGACTTCTGATTTTATGAAAACTGTCATTTTACTTTTCTCCCTTGTGGTTATTGTGCTCGCCTCATCCCTCAGCGTGAGAAAGTTACTCTGATAGGACACTATGGAAGCTGATATTTAGCCTAATGGTTTGTTGTGAACCTCCAAATAGTAAGTCGTGTTTGGAGATGCTGGTGTTGGACTGGGGTGTACAAAGTTAAAAATCACACAACACCAGGTTATAGAACCTGGTGTTGTGTGATTTTTAACCAAATAGTAAGTGTTTTCCTTCTTTCCATGTACACACACAGGAAAAGAAGGAGGCCATTTAGCCCCTCAAACCTGCTCCTCAATTTATTGAGATCAAGGCTGCTCCGTGATTTATTGCCAGCAAGCTGTTTCACCCTGTATTCCTTTATACTTTTGGCTGATCAGAATCACTGACCAAACACTGCTGTTTGCGAAGAGAGTTCCCAACAAACCTTTTCCCCTTTGCATGGAGAAGTATTTCCTTAATCCTCAGTCTGTAGAAATAGAAAAGCTGGAAATCCCGAGATAGGAGGCTGAGAGGAGAGATCGTTTATGAGATTCAAGGAAGAATCCGAAAACAATTCAACCTTATGAAGCAAGGTCAGAGCTAACATGGGGCCCAGAGACCCATTTATGAATGATAAATTCACTTCAAAGTCAACCAGATAGAGGGTACTAACATTGGATTATTCTGATAATTCATCAAGTTTAAAAACTGACTTATAATTAATACGTAATGAATAAAACAAAGGAACAAATGAGCAAAAAAAAGGAGTAGAGCAAAGTAAAAGAATGGGAATTGAAACAGGTTAAAGAAAAGTTGCTAATTTTGACTTAACCATTATCCATTAGGTAAATACAAGGTGAAAGAGAGATAGCAGAGAATTTACTGCATTCGACTGTAGTGTGTGGGAGTTTGCAGAGAGTAATTGTTCCCACTACTGATCCATATTTTACCTTCTGAGGCTCTTCTGCACTGCCCTGCAAACCATTACAGAAACTTCTCCTTTTGAGGGGAATAGTCCAAAGCTGACTTGACTTTAGACACCACCCATACCTTGCCCAGTGCAGGTAGCCCTAACCCAAGGCAAGGACCCACTAAGGTGCGTCCATAGACTAACAAGCTATGTTAGTAACTGAATGAAACAACAGAGTGTCTTGTAGCCGGATTTATTGATGATGCAAGTATAGAAGGGAAAGCAAGATTTGAGGAGAGCACAAAGGGTCTGTATAGATAGTTTAAATGAGTTGCCAAAACATGAACAAATAGATAATAGTGTGAGAGTTTGTATGGTTCCACACTTTGGTGGAATAGAAAAGCAGAATATTTTTAAAATAAAAGCGACACTGCTCATTGTTGTTGTCCAGGGCAATCTGGATTTGCTTGGATGTGAATCACAGAATTCTAGTATGCAGGTACTGCAAGTAGTCAAGAAGGCAAATGGAACATTGGTATCAATTGTTAGGAGAATGTGGTATTCAAGTTGTGAAAGTGTACAGGACTTTGGTAAGACTGCAGCCAATGCACTACATACAGTTTTGTTTCCCTTACTTAGGGAGCAACAGATTTGCATTGGAGACAGTTCAGAGAAATAAAGTTGATTTTTGGGATGATTGTCCTCTAAACAAAATGTTGAACAGATTGGGCCTGTACTAACTGTGGTTTAGAAGAATGAGAAGTGATCTTATTAAAGGATGTAAGATTTTGAGGAGGCTTGACAGAGTGGATATGGAAAAATGTTTCCCTTCATAGTAGAACCTAGAACGGTTACAAAATAAGAGGCCTCCGATCAAAGATAGTGAGAAAGAAAACATCTTCTCTCAGAGATTTGTTTTGAGTAGTTTCAAGGCAGCAAATGTTCTATTCCTGCTCCTATTTTAGAATTGAAAAAGCAGGTGTAGTCAAATTGGAACTTTATACAGCTACAGCATACGACTTGTAATCTTCTGTATTCTAGTCTTCGATATATATATAGAGAAAGAGCGAGAGAGAGACCAGGATTCCATTATCCATTTTAATTGCTTTGGATCCGTTTATATAACGTTAACCTGCATGCACATAACTGCAAAGTTTGTTTCACCTTTGTTGTATCTTGCTTTTTACCATTTAAAAAGCACTGCAATCTATTCTTTAAAGTCTAACTCGGGCAATCACACACTTGCCCATCTTGAAATTCATTTGTAATTTTGTCAATTTACTATTCTCTTACCTTTTTTGTAATTTATGTATTCATCTACTCTATTCATGTACAAATTATGTATCTTTCTATCCCATCATCTAAGCTGTTATTGATTAATCTGAATAGTTGAAGCTTTAACACAATCCTCTGAGACATCATTTGTTACATCTGGCTAGTTAGAGTACATGACCATTAACCCCATTCTCTGTCTAGCCAATCTTGTAATCATTCAGTAATGTACTATCAATTCCATGAGTTTCACTTGAACTGTTACTCTCTGTTATGGGACATTACACAGATTTACAGAAGGCATTTGCTAAATTATATTTATAGGCATGCCCGTTGTAATTTAGTTATTGCTTTAGAAAGTAGTCCTATTTATCAGGCATGATGTAGCCTTTCCAGATCCAAGCTGACACACTCTGCTCAGCTGAAACCTTCAGTGTGGTTTTGATCTGTTTTTGATAGCTTATCTAAACTATTCATAAATGCAAGTGTGCTCTGTGCTTTAATCACTAACTCAGTCGTGCATTCCTGTCTCTCATATCTGAGCTTTGGTAGAATTATACACAGTCTCTTTCAAACAGTATAGAATTAAGGTTGCTTCAAGTTGGATAATGGCACAAAATCAAGATGGCAGTCTCCCTCAAGAGGCGGAATATAGGCTTGTGGTGTCCAGACTAAGATGACCAGTCAAAATCAAGCAGTGTAGCTTGCTGTGCTCTGTACACAAACTCAGCCTTGTCAGGACTTTTCTCATTATGGTGAAGTGTAACAGAGAAGCAAAGAAACACCTGAGCAAAAGTTCTTGTTCAAAACATTGAATAATTTATGGTCTGTTTCTACTGGATATCAAGTGTATCTGATAACTTTGTGTTAGGGTGATGCACAGGACACTGAACTGGAGGGATAAAGAATCTTTGAAGGCAAAGGAAAATGCAGATTTTTCTTCCCTCTGTTATGTCTGGCAAGGCATGAGAAGCTGTTGGATGAATGAGACAGCAGTGAAATGTCTAATGGAAAAATGAAGCAATTTTCTAATAACACTGATACTGATAATGCATTGCGAGGTGACTTTTTAAAATACTTCCTAATCACCCTGTTCAGAGGTGTTAATACACACCTCTGAAGTAGGTAAAACTTGAAATCAAGGGCTGCTGGCTCAGAGGTAGGGACACTACCACTCTGCAACAAGAGTCCCTCACTCTGACTCTTCTTAATATCCTGTGTGACTTATTAAAATTTTTGTTTTATGTCCAGAAGTGCTGTTTGTGTGACTTTTTAAGATTAAATATGATTTAAGCTGGTGCTGATACTATTATCTTTGATGTTCCTGTTTTAACTAGATTATCTTTGTTTGGTGTGCCTGAATGCTAGATGTGTACTATAATGACTTTACTAATACTTAATTCACTGCTTCGTTCCAGAATTGATTTACAATCTGACAGCAGATGCACTGAAGAAACAGAAAGGCCTGCAGGCGAGGGTTTACATTTATGCCAGTGAACCAATGAGCCAGGTCATGGAGAAAATTAAGCTGTCCTCCAGGAAAGAGAGCTGCAAGCACTACTTTGTCATTGTCAAGGTCAGTCCGCAATCCCATTTGACAATTAGATAGATTCTGGGGACATTATTGCAAATCTCTTGTCAGTTGATTTGATTTCTTTACTGTTTGAAATAAGGATGTGATTTTTATGAAGCAGAAGGTGAACGTCTCAATGGCCTCAGACTAGATCAGAAGTGGGCAGGTCCAGAATTTCCCAGTGCATGCTTATGTCCCAGCTTGTGTGTGTTCCTGCCTGTGGGCTTCTTTAGGAATAGGTGTTGGAAGGTACAAGTCACAACAACTGTTATAACTACCCACAAGTAGCGGGTAGCCAATTAAGGCCCTTAAAGGGCCAATTAGGAACATACTGGAGATGCTAATCAGCTCCTCCACTGAGGCCTAATCCTGGCCAGTGAATGGAAATTGCTTGCTGGTGGAAGGGGGTGTATGGGGTGGTGGCAGTCAGTATTGAAGAGCTGGTGACTGCTTCTTGTAATATTCTTTAATTCCCCATCCCTGCATCCTGTAGCTATGCCTGTAAGATGTGGCCGTAGACCACCATGTGGATGGACTCCTTATCTCGTGTAGCAATCTAGCAGCTTTATTTTTTGCCAGTTTTATTTTTGCCTGTTGTCAAAATCTTAGATAGGCATCTCCATTTTGATGCTTTCCCCACTCTTCTAGCTACATTGGCAACTTGCAACTCTGATGGTGAGGCTGTTGACCTAACCTTTCTGGAGAGGCTCCTTTTTAGGTCGCCACAGTCAGGAGCTTGCCCACAGTCTTTATGTAGAAAATGTGTGTGTGCCATCACTGGCCAGCTCGGGGGGGAGAAAAAAGCCATCAGAGCCTAATGCAGAGTTGGGATGCAGACATACTGCCTGACCCCAGAATGAAATTCCAACTTCGGCTGTTGACACGTAAAATACCTGTAATGCAGTACCAATAAGATGCTGCTGTTGGAGATATCATCTTTCAGATGAGATGTTGAATCAAGGTCTTGCCTTCCTGCTAGATGGACATAAAATTATCGTGAAGAAAAGTTCTGACCACTATTATCTTTCAATGAGCATCAGTAAAACAGATGGCTAGGAGTCTTTATGCTATTTGTGAAACTTTGATAAGCAAGTTGGCTACCTCGTTTCCAACAATGAAGACACATCAAAAGCCAGTTCATTGTCTGTGATGCAGTTAGGATTTCCTAACTTCCTGGAAGATGCCACATAAATTATATTTTTCAGTGACATTATCTATTTTAGCTAACTCCTTGCAGAATCAAGAAACAGTATATTTCCTAAAATCCCATGAAAAAGTGTGGGAGAAACTCAGGAGGTCTGGTAGCAGGTTGCAGAGAGAAGCAGAGGTAATATTTCAAGTTCAGCGTGACTTTTCTTCAACACTGGAGGACAGTCATACTGGACTCAATACGTTAACTCTGTTTCTCTCTGCACTGATGGTTTGATCAATGGTATAAAAGGCCACAGGCAGCTTGAGAAGGATAAAAGGGACTGTACACTGTGGTGGCAACAACAGATATTATCGGCTCATGACACTGATCGAGGCGGTTTCAGTTCTGCAGCAGCAGCAGGTAATTAACTCGAGATTCAGATTTAAAGGGCACGGGCTTGGAAGGCAACAGTATTTCAAGAAACTCTAATTGGAAAACAGGTTGGAGATGAAGAGAAAGTTCACAAAGACAGAAGGGTCGAGGATATATTATCAAGGCAGTGGCTGACAAAGGCAGATTTGAATGAACTCGAAATGAAAAGAGTGAGTCATAGCTGCAAGGCAAAGAATAGAGCACAAAGCAACCCCTACAGGATGCCAGGTTCTAGAAACACATCAGAGAATGATAAGCCGACAATCTTTTGGCCAGACCTGCTGAGTTTCTCCAACATTCTCTGCTTTGTTTTAGATTTCCAGCATCTGCATTTTAAAAAAATATATAACTGTCAATTTCCTGTATGAAACCTCAAGACCCATATTCGGTATGCTTGGCATCAGACTATCATGTAAATTAAACATAAATGTGAAGCTTAGATCATTTTTGTCCAGTTGTTATGTCATAGAGTTTGCTTTCCAATATTGTAGAAGTGGCTAGAATTTCAGACTATTTCGTTTACTGTAAAGTGCTTGGAACATCTTGAGGTTGTGGGTAGGTGCTATATAAAACCAAGCCAAACATTTGTTTAACTTTGGTTCTTTTTAAAACATTTTCTATTACTATAAAGCCCTGATTTGCCTTCCACCCCCAAAGTCAACACTCCTTTGATAACAGATTAAATCTTTTGAGTATCTCTTGGTGACTGTTTTGAATCCTTTCCATTGCATCTGCATTAAGTCTGCTAACTGTAATTGGACCTGTTTCCAGAAATGGATAATGGGTGGTCTCAGCAATTCTTTCCAGATTGTCGGCCTATCTTTCTTGGATGTGTTTCTAGAACCTGGCATCCTGTAGGAGTTGTTTTGTGCTCTGTTCTTTTGTCTTGCAGATATGACTCATTCTTTTCCTTTCGAGTTCATTCAAATCTGCCTTTGTCAGCCACTATCTCGACAAGATACCCTCGACCTTTCTGTCTTTGTGAACTTTCTCTTCATCCTATTAGAGTTTCTTGAAATACTGTTGCCTTCTAAGCCCGTGCCCTTTAAATCTGAATCTCTTGAATCCAGGACCGGATTCTGCTGCAGAACTGAAACCGCCTCGACCAGTGTCATGAGCCGATAATATCTGTTGTTGCCACCACAGTGTACGATCCCTCTTATCCTTCTGAAGCTGTCTGTGGCTTTTTATACCAATACTCAACCATCATTCATCAGCGTCATTCCTTTATTGTCTAATAAACCTGGTGTTCAGTCTCCTGTTCAGTTGTATCCACTGAAACTCCTTCAAATGTTTCTCAGCTCACATCCATACTTTTACACTTGGAAGAAGAATCCATGAGGTTATTCATTTTGGACCCTACCTAAATCTTCATTTCCTAGTCATTGATACAGTCCCTTTTCTTGGTCACTGTCAAGCAGAATAATATTTTTACCAAGTTGGCATTCTGTTTGACCCTAGATGGAACTGTTGATGTCATACCATCATCATTAAGACTGCCTACTGCCTTCTCCACAAAACCACCTGTTTCTGCATCAGCTCAGCTTATTTACTGCTGAACTCCTCACCATTGCTGCCCTTAGCTTCAGGCTCAAAAATTTCAATGCTGGAGTCTGAACCTCCGCTCTCCATAAATTTGAGCTCCTTCAAAACTGCAGCAAAATCTAACCTACGCCCATTCCCGTTCACCCATCGCTCCTGTTCTTGCTGGTCTATATTGGTCCAGTTTGAGAATTCTCTATCTTCTGTTCGAATTTCCCTGAGCTCCTTTTCTCACCTTTTCTGTAAACCGCTCCAACCCACTGAGGTTTCCATGTTATAATGACACTCATGTTTTCTGCATTCGCCACTTCCTTGGCCTCACCGTTAGTAACTATTCCTTCATTGTCTGATCCAAAACTCTAGAATTTTCTCCCTATATCTTTGTGTCTTTGAACTCTTTATCCAACTTCAGAACTCACTTTAACATCTATCATTTTTACCAAACCTAATGTATTGTATCAGTTTGGCATGTTACAACAGAGGTGAACCCTTCTCTTACTTAAACCCAAACACCCAGAAAAGCTTGTCTTGCCTCATAATCTGTTAAAATGAGTGACAGAGAACTCCCAAATTCTACAATTTAAAGGAAATAACATCAATTTATTTTTTAATTCTAAAAGTGAACATTAAACTACGACTGTTCACAACTCTAACCACCCCCTTTCTCTTAACTGCTATTATCTGCCTCCAACTCTATAACAATATGCTGTTCCAATAAGGCACTTATTAAAGTTACTTCAACTAATTTCAAAACCACACAGCCGCTGTTATCTTGTATGTCTGTCTTGTTTGTGCTGAAGATCTCCCTGGGTCATCTTTCTTTTTACTGAGAGCATGTTTCATATGAAAAATTACCTTTAATAGAGAGTGTTTCCTAATTTCTTGGGGAGCAAGATGTTAGTTCTCCATGTGATTCTGTCTCAACAGCAGTTGTTCTCTCTCCAATTTTCAAAATGTCCGCAATTTTATACCCCCAACATTGGATCGTCTCATGGAGCTGATGTTGGCAAAACCATAAAGTCAAACTGAATTGGGTTGTAGTATCCTGTGGCATAATTTAAACTGGTTAAATTCAAATTGTTGTCAAAACAGCAACCAAAACTCAGGTATCCTTTTCGCAGCCAAATATTACATATTTTCAATGTTTCTATACACTCTGGGACTGCCATCTAGTCATATACACAGATGCTTGTAAGCTGTCAGTTCAGAACAGCATTCTTCTCTCTCAAAGGTACAGGACATGCCTTCAACACTATAACAAGTACTTCTGCTTTCCTAGTCGCTGTTGTTCAAAATATTTGAGCAATTTTTAATTCCTATTTCTTCATGTTTTGATACTCTACCAGAATTTTATATTGCATCATACATTCATTAATTGTATTATAAGTAGTTAGCTATGGTCTTCAAGATGCACAATCTTACTCAAAAGCATAAACTTGTTCATGTCCTCAGTTGTTCTAAGTATGGCTTATTGATTTCAACTATGCTTTTAAAAACGGCAATGATTTGCAATTCAGAAGCTTCCAAAGTGATTAATAGACAGTGAAGTATTGTCTTTCTTAAAAGATGCTCACAGTTTTAATTCTGGGTATTAAACATGAATGCCAAATTATGTTCACAAAGTGCCACTAACAGCAGTAATAACTGGCCATATATTTTCTTTTAGAATAGAATAATAATTTATTGTCACATGTATTTTTACAAAAGTTCTAGAATTCGCCATGGCACCTAAATTAGTGACAGAAGTCATAAGGGAAAGTAATTAAAACTTCATCACAGTTCAGTTAATGACTTCTGGGTTCAAGGAATGCTGGAAATCCAGGCCAAGACCGCCCTGCCACGCTGAGATGAGACCTCCATGCTGGGACTAGACTTCCACACAGGGTCATTGGAAGACCCGGCAGCTGGCTGTAAAGCCAGGATTAGATTTCCATGCTGGTAGTGTTGCCTTGAAGGAAATGCGGGTTAGCGCATTGAGCTCTCTTGCTCTTCTTTGAATAGTTCCATGGGCTATGTATGTAACATCTGAATAGGTTAACGTGTTCTCTGTTTAATGATCAGGGAAACAATGACCATGTAGCACTCCCACAATACTGCACTGAAGTCATGGTCCAGAGTCATAGTCAAGTTTTTGATATGGGCACTGGAACCTACGGTCTTCTCATTTAGTTTATTAAAACTCACGTTTTTCTAAGGCTTCCTTCTGAAGGACTTGATCTTTATTACTTCATCAGATGATGATGGACAGATTGGGGAGAGTAAAATATTCAAATTGGTACAATTATAATGGGAAGTGTAGGAACATAGAGACCTCGGGATGTTGATTGTTGGGGCTGAGGCTCCATCTGCCTCAGCCCAAAATTCTGGAATTCTCTGTTTATAACTCTACCTATCAACTTCTCACTTCTCCTTAAAGGCGATCCTTAAGGCTTTGAAGGTTACAGGAAAAATTGTAAAGGCTGCCTTGAAAAAAAAATGGCATCTTTGGTTTATCAGTAGAGAAATGGAATATAGAAGCAAGGATGTTCTGCTAAAATTTCATTAAAGATTAATGGTTGAGTTGTTAGTTAGAGTATAGTATTGAGTTCTGTGCATCATGTTTTAGGAAGGATGTCAAGACCAGATGGGTAAAAGAAGAGATTGTCTCTGTCTCTGTCTCTGTCTCTGTCTCTGTCTCTGTCTCTGTCTCTGTCTCTGATGAACTTCAGTTATGGCAAGAACCTGGAAAAAATGGGTTCATCCTTCTCAGGGTACAGGAGATTAACAGGCAATTTATTTGACAGAATTACTCAAAGTAATGAATGGTTTGGTCGAGTAAGTAAAGAAAAATTGTTTCCAATGGTAGAAGCATCAACAACTAGAGAAAAAATATTTAGGATGATCGCCAATTTAGAGACGACATGAGAGAACAGTATTTTAGACTGTGAGTTTTTATAATACAGGAATTGCCTGAATAGGTGTTAGAAGCAGATTTAGTAGTTATATATTCAAAGGAAAATTCCTTTTCTGAGAAATTCCAAATAAAGAATTGTTAGAAATAAAAATTGAAAATGCTAGAAAAACTCAGCAGGTCAGGCAGCGTCTCTGGAGAGAGGAAGGGCTAAGTATTTAAGAGGAAATTTTCAGGCTGATGATCCTCCATCTGAACCATTGGGATAGATGACAGAACTCTTGGTCCACGAGTTGGTTGTTAAGGCTTCGAGGAAAACTGAGAGGTAAAGATGCTGAGAGTTTTAGGGAGGGAATTCCAGAGGTTTAGACCTAAACAGCTGAAGGTAGGGCAAAATGTGAAGCTAGGTCTTCTGGCATAATATATTGAGTGATGGGTACGCATATCTCGAACTTTGACACAATGATGAGCTCAGTCTATGTGATTTTTCTGGTGATTTAAAATTGCCAACTTGTTTGTAATGAGAGTCTAAAAGCATAGCCCATGCTCAGCAAGGTCACTATTCTATGAAATTTTGTGAGGAGACAGGAAACCATTGCTATCCCTCTTTGCAATGAGTGTTTTGATTTCCAAAACTCTGCTTCCTCCCTTTTTGTGATGTATTTAGTTTACTTAAGCAGAGAAACACTGGAACATGTCAATTCTGTTATAAGACATGAGTTATTAAAGCTTAAATGGACATATTAATGTGAGCATCTATCTTTTTGGACTAGCCGAAGGCGTCAAACCTCCAAATTATCCCAGCTCTGATCAAATAGTTATTTCAGAAAGATAAATCATTTGACTCTTTCAGGATTAAATTTCCATTTGTAATTAAGAATAGGTTTTCAAAAAGACTTTGTTAGTTTTGGATGATGGTTTTGTGTCAGTCAATGAAATAACCTAAGAGGATTATGTTGTGAGCCCATTAATGTAAACTAAATTTAGAGATGTATTGCAGCTAAAATTTGGTTATTGTAAGAAATCACTGTATTGGTTCCAGTCTAGATCATGAATAGGATTTCAATTCCAGAGACCTGAGCCCATAATCTAGGCTCATTCTTCAGTGCAGTACTAAGGGAATGATGAGCTACTATGATATAAATAGTTCCCATGGTGCTTTTGGAAAACAGGTGTCTGAACTAATATTTCTTCCTCAGCTTACCCTACTAAAACAGCTTTTGGTCATTAATTGTTGTTCATGCATTCCAGTTACGTGCCAGCTAGCTGGCATATTTCCGAGATCACAATACCTATACTTCACAATGCTCTGAATTGTCTATGAAGAGAGTTTGAGAATGTTCCAAGGTCATGTTTATTAATGCAAGTAAAACAACCAAACAGATGGATAAACTGAACTTCAAATACAAAAACTAATGCAAGTGGGGAATTTCACACAGTTAGGTCTGGATTTTAAACTGAATTTAACTTTCAAATTTCAGTGCAGAATAACACTTTGGATAAGTACTCAAATGCATCTTTCCACTTTCACATGTTCTTTCACTTGACAGCTTTCCATTTATTACAAGTAAATACCTGGTATCCATGTGATGTAATTTACTTTTTCAAGTCAAAGCACTGTCATTGCTCATAGTAGTAAAAAAGCTATAACTCCTATTTCAGCAATTCATAATGACTGAAGTAGTAAACTCATTTTGTGCTAATCTTTATTATGTTTCTTGCCTCCAAACCATGGTCCGCCCAATATTCCACAAACATTCACTGCTGCATCGTTGATGCAGAGTAACAGTAGTGCCTACAATCTACAAGTTGCCCTGTGGAAATTCACCAAGACTCCTTAGATGGCACTTTCCAAACCCACCACTACTACCATTTAGAGGGATAAGGGCAGCAGATACGTTGGAACAATACAACTTGCAAAATCCTCTCTAAGGCATTCTCCATTCTGACTTGGAAACAGATTACCATATTCTCAGTGTCGCTGGGTCAAAGTCCTGAAACTCCTTTTGTAATTTGTGGGTGTACCTACTGCAAATTAGTTGCAGTGGTTCAAGAAGGCAGCTCAGTACAACCTTCTCAAGGGCAATTAGGGATGGACAATAAGTGTTGGCCAAGTCGGTGAAGCTCACATCCCCTATATGAACAAAAAACATTCACGACATCTCTGTACAGATATCGTTGGCATCACTTGAAAAGATCCATCTACATCCATCACAATTATGGACATTTCAAAATACTTGCTCCCACAGTGGTGTCAGCAGTATCTGGCAGTATTGTGTTGGTTCCCAGCTTTCCCAATTTCCCATGCTATTGAATACTGCAGCTGCCGGAAATGGAGACAGGAAGCCTGAATTTGAAGCTCAGCAAAAATCTTTGCCTTAGTTCAGGACAGGAAAATTGGAGTTGGGAGATCAAGACCCTCCTAAACTCTTCAAGGGCTGGTTTGACAAGTGAGAAAAGCATTCAAAATCAGAGGCTAGATCTGGCAGAAGAGTCTTTTCATTAAAGGGTTCGAATAACATTAAATGAGAAACCATTTCAACTGGCAACATTCATGAGTAACTACAGAATGTAAATTTAAATAAATTATTAATAAAATCTGATGGGAAATCAGATTTATTATATGCAGAGAATTATGATCTGGATTGTTTTGCCTGAAAGGATGGTAGAACACATTGAATAATAACATTCAAAAGGGATAAATCATAGAATCTTACAATAGCTGAACATAAAAGAAGGTCATGTTGTCTGTTGGGTTTCTGCTGGCTCTTTAAACAAATAATTAAATTTGTCCTACTCCCTGATCTTTGTCCATGTTCCCGCAATATATTTCCTCTAAAGTTTTGGTCAATTATCTTTTGAAAGCACCCTTTGAATCTGTTTCCAACACCCTATTAGGCAGCGCATCCCCAATTCTAACTGTTCATACATAAAAACACTTCTCCCTATGTCACCTTAATTTATTTTGTCAGTCACCTTAAATGTGTACCCTATGGTTCTTGACCCTTCAACCATTGTAAACAGTTTCTCTTTACTTCTTCTATCCAAACTCTTCATAATTTAGAAGTCTGTTGGTAGACATCCTCTTATCTCTGCTGTAAGGTGAACATCTGCAGTTTGTCCAGTATGTCTATGTAACTCTCATCTTGTTTCCCTAGAACATTCCAGAAATTCTATTCTGCACTCTTTTCAAAAACTCCACACCTTTCTAAACTGTAGTATTCAGAATTAGTTCATTTCAGCTTGTTTTATACTGTTATTTTCTATAGGTTCATGATACCTTCTGGATATTTTACACCCTGTGCCTTTATTTATAAATGCCAGGATCCATATGGTTTTATGTTAGATGTGGTTCAGTTGTAGTACTCTGGCCTCTAAATCACAAGTTTCAAAGTTGAAGGCTTACTCCAGGACTTGAGCACAAAACACCAGATTGGCATTCTAATTCAACACTGAGTGTGTGTTGCTTTGCTTTGTTGGAAGCAGTGTTTTGGATTATGTATGAAACCACAGGCCATTTGCTTGCACAAGTTGATGGTAAAGAACCTGTGAAGCTATTTCGAAGAAGAAAGTACAAGTCAGTCTCATTTTCCTGGCCAATCTTCCTTCATTCATTCTTCAACATCCCAAAAAAGTAGTCATGATTCGGAGATGCCGGTGTTGGACTGGGGTGTACAAAGTTAAAAATCACACAACATCACCTGATGAAGGAGCGTTGCTCCGAAAGCTAGTGTGCTTCCAATTAAACCTGTTGGACTATAACCTGGTGTTGTGTGATTTTTAACAAAAAAGTAGAGCATCTAATTTTTATCATGTTGCTCTTTGTAAGTTTTTTGCTGCACTCTTCTTCAAACTCCTGTATTTTCTACATTAGAATGAAATGCTGTCACTTGTAAGGTTCTTTAAGATGCTTAAGCATGAAAAATGCTCATGATTGTATTTTCTTTAATGATGAATTACTTTGTTCATCTTCCCTACTGCATTCAAAAAGATAACTAACAAACACTACATTCCCTTTAAAATTTCTTGCATTCCCTTTAAAATTGTTCCATTTAACTTGTATCTCCTACCTGAATGTACCACTTCATGCTTCTTACACTGGATTGCAACTGCTCCCTGTTTGCCTATTCCATCAGCTTGTTAATGTTCTCTGCACTTCTCTTTCTCACTGGTTATACTAAATTTCTAATTTTTGTCATCTGTATGCTTCAGAATTGTATCTTGTACCTTAAGTCCTGAATTTTGAGGAACCTCACCATTTACCATCCCCACTTTGTAAAACCATGCACCAAAATGCTCTGTTTCTATTCTTTAATATCTGCTGCTTCCCATCATTTCCCACACGTGTCATTTTTGCTAACATGCTAATGTAAATCTGTATCAAAGGAAAAGGAAACATTTGCAATAATATGGGGAAAGAATGGTGGACAAATATTGATTGAATAACTCTTTGAAAGAGCTGACACAGACTGAATAATGTTCTTCCACTCTATGAATTGATGAGTGACATTTTACCAAGCCCTAGGTATCAACATGTTTGGGACAGCCCCAAGTCACAGTACTGCTGTTGGGCTATTTTATCAATGGTTGGCAGGTAGTTCTGACCTAGATTTGGGTGGCCTACATTTAGGGATTTAAGGCCATTTTCCAAGCTGCAGGTTGGGGGAGCTGGTATTTCAATGGTTTCCCAATGGGTGGATGGGAAATGAAGAGCATCATGTCTGGAGGTTACATGATGCAGAGTGTCCACCACCCACACTAACCCCAGATGACAGAGTAGTCCTGATGAAGCTGTTATAAGGGTTTTTCATCCAATTGCTACCTACCAGGACTTGGTAGAAAAATAACTTTTCCAACTCTCTCTTGTGAGAGAACATTGAAATGGAGATACCTGTATGTTCCCTTTGTAGCCTCAATAATGACCACTGAGACTGTGGACCTGCTTGTCCTCTGATTGGACTTACGGTGTAGAAAATTCATCCACTATTTTTGGATTAATGGGACATTGGGCCCAGTGGTGGACCATTGAGAGAACTTGGAACCTGCACCTTGTCCTGACTTTAGATTTGCATCTTGCTAATAAAATCACAGCTGATATTTCAGTAATAATAACTTGCTTTTAAATGTTGTCATTAACATATTAAAATTACCAAAGGTACATTGCAGCAACATAATTGAACAACGTTTAATGAAGAGCCAAATGGAAAATGTTACTCGGGTAAAAGGAGATGGTCTTGGCAATGGAAAAGATTTGGATTTTAGTTTTTCCAAAATTCAATTGAGGTAAATTTATCATCAGTGCAGATAAATCAGTTAACATTCCTGGTCAAGTAGATGGAGGTTCCTGATGAAGGGTTTTGCTCCTTGGATGCTGCCATTTCTGGTCAAGTGACCTTTGCTCTGAACTGCTGTGTTCTCTCTGTGAATTTTTCTCCACAGACGCTGCCAGACCTGGTGAGCTTTTCCAGCAATTTCACTTTTTGGTATCAAAAGTTCTTTTGGGTGGATGTAAAAATTTCCATAGCAATATACAAATAAGTGCAATGCAGTTCTCCTTTCACCTTAACTAATCTAAATCAACACTAACAAAGAGAGAGTCATACATCATTTATCTCATCCTGGTTATTGCAGCCTATCAATTGGTACTGCATTTTCCTGCTACCACAGCAGTGACTTAACACTTAAAGTAATTACGTTAAGGTAACATACATGTAGGATGTCCTAAAGGTGTGAATGTTTCACTATAATGTGAGTTATTTCATTCCCATAGTACCAGAAGTAAACGGTTTACAGTATTCTCATATTTGAAACTGGGTCTACAGCTCCAGCTGAACATCCGATCCATGTAAATTTTACATGGGCTTGTACTCTTAGCTCAATTAATCAGAATTGCTTATAGTTCTGGCAAAAAAAAATGACTCTAGAAGCAGTTTTAAGTATTGTTGACTAATGCTCAGACAAGAGATTTTTCATGGAGTTACCCCTGCCTCTCAATTGGTGGCTTCAGCTACACAACCATGATATTTATTATTGTTGGATTGAGAGTAGTGCATTTCTTGTGCCTCAACTGGCACTGTAAATTTGGAGGTTTTATTGTTTATTGGTCACAATCTGAGGATATGGGGTAAAGTATTTAGGAGTGAGATGAGGAGAAATGTTATCATCCAAAGAGTGGTAAGCCAGTGGAATTCACTACCACAGAAAGTATTTTAACCAAATCATTGTATGATTGTAAAGGTTTTGATATTGTTTGAGAAATTCTTTGTAAAGAGTACAAATATAAATTGCTTCTAAAATAATTATGAAAGTGTAACTTGGGAGCTTTTTGTTGCCAAATTACATTGTGAACATTTGTGTTCTTCAAAATGTCCTCCAAATAGAACCACATACTAACTATAAATCAGCTTTACTAGCAAAACTAAAAAACCTTGGTCCCTGGTTTCCAAAGTATTCACAGTAAATTACACTGTTTGCAAGAGATTTTGAGGTAACATTGCAGGCTTTTTTAGGAAATATTAAGCAAAATATATTCAAGAGGAACGAGAATATATCTTGGAATGTTGACACATTTTGGAAAAAAGCCACCATGCTGTACAGAAATTTTCTAAGAAGTATACAGGTAACAATTACTCTTTTGACACCCGCACCTAACAGACCTAAATGTTTTCTCTCTCCCATAGGACTTTTCATACGGCAATTATCAGATTTCATCTTTTCATTTGATCTCAATATCAGCAGTGTGATCTGATGAGCAAACAAAAAGCAGCCGTGTGAAAGAGATATTTGGAACAATAGACTTGAGTTTCAATTGAGATTTGGGGACTTGACACCCAGATAATTTCTGGGTCCCAACGCCACACTGCATCAGTGTCACCGACTCAGGGCAAGACATGATAAATGCAGGAATGATGTTCCTGATGGTGGGGGAATCCAGAACCAGTGGTCACCATCAGAAGATATGGGGTAAACTTTAGGGCTGAGACGAGGAGAAATTTTATCATCCAAAGAGTGGTAAGGCAGTGGAATTCACTACCACTGAAAGTATTAGAAGCCAAATTATTGTATGATTGTAAAGGTTTTGATATTGCACTTGGGGCTAAAAAATTTGGGGAAAAAGGCAGGAAGAGGCTATGGAATTCTGAGAAAGTTTTTTTTGACTCCCTACAGTGTGGAAACAGGCCCTTCGGCCCAACCAGTCCACACCGACCCTCGAAAGAGTAACCCACCCAGACCCATTTCCCTCTGACTAATTGACCTAACACTATGGAGCAATTTAGCATCGCCAATTCACCTGACCTGCACACCTTTGGACTATGAGAGGAAACCGGAGCACCCAGAGGAAACCCACGCAGACACGGGGAGGATGTGCAAACTCCACACAGACAGTTGCCCAAGGCTGAAATTGAACCTGGGACCCTGGTGCTATGAGGCAGCAGTGCTAACCACTGAGCCACTGTGCCGCCCGTTATTAGATCCAAAATGTTGGATCCAATCCAACTGTGATTTCTCTTCACAGTTGCTGCCAGATCTGCTGAGCTTTGCCAGCAACTTCTGTTCTTATTATTGAATTGTTGAGTTGAATGATGTGCCATAATCGTAATAAATGGCAAACAGGCTTGAAGGACTGAATGGCTTACTCCTGCACCTACTTTCTGTGTTTCTATCGCAGAGTTATTTCAGTCCAGACGGGTGCTGTTTGCTCAATTGTGCCTAAACAGACTCTCTGAATCAGCTTTATAACTTAGTGCCATCCTCTGCTTTCTCCCCATGACTCGACTTTGGAATGGAAAGCCATTAGTTAGGTCATAGGTGAACATGGCACCTGATTAATGGCATTAGGCACTGCATAGACATGGGAACTGGCTCTAGATTTAAATAATCAAAAGGCAGATGTCAACCTTGACTGGGAAGCAGTAAGGAACAGGCAATAGATCAGATACCCAGTAGATTGATAGTACATACAAGTCAAACAGTTGGTCAGCAGATCTCTTACCTACTCTGTTTGAAGCACTCTCTTTTTTTGTTATTTTTAATCACCAATCGCCTTACTCCTGACAGCTGAGCACATGTATGCACCAGCCTATTTGTTTTCCAGTATTTAAATTTGAATAGCTCCCTCCCCTTCACTCCCAAGTACCCTTCCCTTATAAATGTCAGCATGTTCCAGAGGCATTGGAAGATTGACATGCCAACTGAAAGCTCTCTTTTCAAAATGAGCCTACACTGGAATTCCCCTCCTCAGGTGTTTGCAAGTTAAGCCGAGCATTTACTGTTGTGCTTCAGAATATACTTTTAAAGCTTGAGAAATGGCAATAAATTCTGAGGTTTGTTACCATTTCCAGATTTCTTTTTCTCTGGTGTTTGATGGAGATATGGTAGAAATCTGCTGTCGTGTTTTTGGATGGAGGTAGCCAGAGTCAAAAAGGTATAAGTACATTACAGGATAATTTTCACCATTCAGTGAGTATGAATATGCTTTGAGGTCTGAATATAGATGAAGTCAACCCTGAAGCTAATTTTGAGGTTGACTCCTGCACCAGCTCACTATTCAAAGTAGAAGTCTGATTAACATTGAATGTTTCAATCCATCCAAACTGGAAGGGGTAGAATTTGGCTGCTGATGCTGGCACCCAGGACTGTGGAAGAGAATGGACTCCATGTGGGCCCTGAGGGATCTTTCCTGGTTTGAAAGAATTCCAAATAAAGTTACATTTTTAGACTTCGCTTGGCCTTTTTTGACCATTCCACATCTCATGCAGTGGTTCATCTGGCAGGGTTAGAGCTACATTGGCTTCTCACACATAGAATTTAGAGCAGTGTGAGAGGGCTGCCAATATCATCTAGTTTAATGAGGTGTATTAAATAGATGGGAATGGAAAAGCATTGGGATCAGGCTGGGTGAGTTGTGTGAAAATCTTTTTCACATACTGGACTGCCATAGCAACTTGTGTACGCAATGGTAAAGCAACTAGATGTAAAACAGTGACATAACCTCCAAAATCCACCATTGATGTAATGGTGTGCAATGCTGATTTCCAACCTCATTCAATGAATAGCTCTAGTTGGTGAAATGCAGTCTACATTCCAGCCCATGTGTTATTTATGCAATGCCCTGTGCGTGTGAAATTGATACAGAAATGCTGCCAATAACAACCTTTGGAAGTGATTTGAGTAACCCTGTTGCTTTATTTGCCTACACTTTAAGTAACACAGCCTCAAGGCTTGAAGTTACTGAACTTGCCATTTGTGGACACACCTGTAGACCACCTGCATGTGGCCTGACCTTCAGCTGCAACTAAATCAAGGCCTTTCAGTATTTGTTCAACAAGTCACCTGATCCACAAGCTTAAATGAAGTGGAACAATTTCTGTATAAACAGCAACTATGTTGAAAAACTGAACAAAATTGTACGCCAACAATATATGCCCACATAGTGGGATTTCCATGATGACTGAGAGTTTTCACACTGTATTTGGCCTCCAGATTTTTGTTGTTCAAAACTCTGGTTCTCATTAGGTCATGTTTGTACAAACTAGCCCCTGCCCTAAAGTGCAATCAGCCAGTCAAAGGTAGCACAAGAAAGATAGATATGGATAATTATAATAGACAAGTGTAGATGGGGGAAAAATCAAAATAGTTGGAAGGCAAAGAGTCAAATGAAAAATTACAGAAAACTCTCAATTCTTCCGACTAGACGTCTTTGAGCATGCAATTAATGAGAGGACAAGAGCAATTCAATTGAAAGAACTTTGATTTCCAGAGGACACTTAATAAAGGTCTCTTGAGGTTTTCCCAAAATTAAAGCTCTTAGAAATTAAAATGGAAATAAAAACTTTGTCAACTGGATCCAAAAGAAATTTACCAATAGAGAGAAAGAGGATGATGATAAAAGGAAAATCTTCAGTCTGTGAGGCACTGATTAATAGAATTCAGCATTGAGCTGGCCTGTGTCCCCAACTATTAACAATAACCAGGAAAGATATACACAGTTGTACCATAATAACATCCGATTTGTGTCCAAATCATTGGATTAAGGGATACATTAAAAGGATCATTTTGCTCACTTCATGCTTTTGGGACAACTCTGTACATTCAAATAGAAATGTACCTATTGTCTGCTGAGGAAATACAGCTGAGTTATAAAATGAATGAATGAAACAACAAACATGAAGAGTGACTAACGCAATGATTTGCAACTGGTTACTTTACTAGAGAATATCTTCCTTGATTTACTCCTTCACCCACAGCACCAAGTAACTTTTGACCCTCAATGATTTTAATTTTCATCTCAAATTGGATTACCCTCTCCTGTTGGTTCATTCCCTCCTGCCCTGCCTTATCCTCTCCTTTCATATAAAAGCACCTTTCATATGAGTTGCTGTATTGCATCTTTACATGGGATGCATTGCATCTGTGGTGCAGTGATGAATGAAGTGAATGTTAAAATTTTAATTCCAAAGATACAGTTTTCAACATTTTTGGCAGACCATTGGTATAACCATATGTTGTCAGAACTGACTGGACTGTAGAAAATGTTTTTAGATCCGATTCTCCCCTCTCAAAAATGATCATTAGCAGATGATTACCTTGAAATGTAAAGGAGACTTTTAGCTTCTCTTCCGTAGTAACAATTATTTCTTAAACTTCTCTGCTGTCTTCATGCTCACCTCTAACAATATGTGCAATAAACTAAACTACCTCTGCACCATCTTTCACTTCTGCAATCCACAAGACCCAAATTCCCTAATTGTTAATTATCACATGCTGTCTTATCCCTGAACTGGCATTGCCTCCAGTTTCTCATCTATCTTTGCTCATACCCTTTCGGAGTACATTTTCCTCATAAGACTCAACTCCTGCTCTCTTGACCATATTTACACTAAACTGACCAAGCAACTTCCTTCCTGTCGCCAATGTTAATTAATGTTAAGTGAAAGAAATCCAAAATCCCTGTTCCCTTCCCTCATGATTATAATCAGTGAGCTTTGATTGGAAGATGAATGTTTTTTTTAAAACTGCTCAGTAATATGTACATTTTGAACAAACAGCAGCAAGATTTTATTAGAGGATTGTGTACAATTTGAGCAAACAGGAGCAAGTTTGTATTAGAGGATTGCTTTCCATACACAACCCACAATTAAATGCAGCGCTTGCACTGTCTCTCACACATAAAAAGTACAATTTAAGAGAGTAGTGCTAGTTATGCTAGTACCTTGAGGTCAGTTGGCAGTAATGGTTAACATAATCGGAATAGCTTTGGAAATCTTATAATAGTTCACTCTCTGATTCTTAAAGGATAGATTTTATTGCCTTTTCAGGTGCTACTGTGTCTTCTGCAGACAGCAGTTAAAGCTAAAAAAAAGGGAGACCACAATGGCTATCCCATCACATGACTTTTCATGGTTTCCTTTTATAAATGTTTTTTCTGAGCTTTAATATCCTGTGTTATTGTTTGAACTTATTTATCTTGAGGGTGATTGAGACAAGCACCATATCTTGGGATATGAGTCACTAACACCTTGTAGTCAGGGCTTCGTCCTTTCATCCTGAGTGATGCATTTTGACTTCACAAACCAGGTCAGATGATCCCCTTAGCTGCAACCCTTGCAGCACATTTTTAAAAGAACAGTTGGTTCCAAAAAGATTCCACATTGAATAAAGTTTGGTTTTAAAAGCTGTGATTCTGATATGTCCTTAATAACAGGGCAGGTTATGGTTATCAATTCCCTCCCTTTGGTTATTATCTTACTCTTCTTAAAATCTGCCACCATCACCTTTCTCCTTCTTAAAAACAAAAATACCTTTGACTCCTCTGTCATCTGATGTGCATGTTGTCATATCTCAAATCTCTTCCCATTTTCCCATAGCTTTCTGTTTTTTATTATCTTACTCTTCTTAAAATCTGCCACCATCACCTTTCTCCTTCTTAAAAACAAAAATACCTTTGACTCCTCTGTCATTTGATGAGCATGTTGTCATATCTCAAATCTCTTCCCATTTTCCCATAGCTTTCTGTTTGAATTTCTTTTAAGTTTCTGCTCTTACCTCATCTTTATCTATACACTTGAATCCAGAGAAACAGCAATGGCTTTTCTTCTCACTTTCATGCTGTTAGCTCTAACATCCCCAAAAGATACAACTTCTAGTCCCTCATATATTTTTGTTCACAGTCTGCATCTTTGTGACATAATTAGACAATTATGTCCAATTCCACAAGTAAACTGACGATACAAATCTCTGTCTCACTGCACAGTATGACACTCACTATTGGATGAATAATTGAATGTCCAATTATGTTGAAGATCTAAGTTATTGACTCTAACCTGACCACTGTCTGTTAGTGAATCAGATTGTCTACTGCAGTATCAGCAAGCTATTTTACTGTAACCTTGCGTTGAGTTAATAAACCCAAATATTTTGCCTACTTATAACTGAAATATCATCTTGCCTCAGTGCCTTTTCTGCTGAACCCTTCTTCAAGCCTCTGTTACATTCCAATCAGCTCTTCCATGGCTTCATTGGCTGGTCTCCCAACTTTTATTCTTATTAAGCTTGAAGGTTCATTGCCATACATGAACTTTATACATTAACTCTCACTAGGTTCCATTAGCCCACCACCCTTCCTGAGATTGGTCAGTGTTGGCTGCTGATCCAACAGTGCCTCAAATCAAAACCACTTGTTTTACTATTCAAATGCTTCTGTGTTCCTCACTCCTAACATATTGTGCACCCCCTTTTCCCTCCCTCCATCATCAGCAGCTGTACTTATAGCTGTATTGGCTCCAGTCTCTCATTACTTTCTCCCTAATTAAACTACCCTGCCTGACTTCCTATCTCCTCCAAAAAGATACTACTTAACATAATTAATTTTCCAGCTTGATGAAAATGCAATTTTGCTGTATTTAATACATATGAAGTAGATTGCATGTTTTCCCATTCACCGAATGAAGCTAATTCACGTGGCACTGAGTCAACAGGTTTAATATTCGTAATGGATATATTTTTAGAGTATCCTATTGTAAACTGAAGCAGCTTAATTTAATTCATTGACATTTACATTTCGAGTTTGTTTGTTCTGTCACTTTGTGAATAGTGTGTCACGGTTTGATGATTAGCACTTATAGTTATTAAATTCTCCATGCCTGCTCCTCACTGATACACTCAATGGTTGATAGGTTACAAAGACAAAACACGTACAGGTCAGGCTTTGGGGAGCTGCTTCCCTTGAGTTAGAATATTGCGGGTCAGAGCAATAGTGAGGTTTAATTGCATTATTTCAATAGACATTTAATCAGTAGCATTTGATAAAAACAGATCACTTATATGCTGTTTTTGACATGCTGATACAAAAATGTTGTAAACACTCAACTCTCAAGGTATTACAAAATGAGTTTTGATAAAGGTCACTGCACTTGAAATGTTAATTTTTTTTCTCTACGTATGGTGCAAGGCTTGTTGAGTTTCTCCAGCACTTTCTGTTTTTGTTGTACAGGTTGTTCTGCTGTAACACGCATTTTGTTTGCGCGAATTCACGATAACAAGATTGACGAATTGGGGACACTGTTTCTAAAGCGTGTACTGGTTATAATGTGATTCTGGCCCCATTAGTTTAAATGGTGCTGCTATTATGCAATTTTCTTAAGACAGGATTGCACAAGAATGGAACGACTGTGTTTTAGCAGAACTGACTATATGATATGAAGTGCTTTGGTATTTGTGTCAAATAGTTAATGTAGAAATGATGTTACTATAATTTTAACTTTGGATAGCTAGGACAAGATTTGTATTTCTGTTCCAGGATAAAATAGGATTGGGAATTTAAAAAAAAATGGGGCTGTGACTGACCAAGGCTGAAGTCCCAGCCCCAGGTTATTCTCTGGGTATATCCAGCAGAGTGGGAAATAGGATACATTGGAAACATACTGATAAAGTCATAGAGACATACAGCACGGAAACTGACCCTTCGGACCAACTTGTCCATGCCAACCACATATTCTGTATAAATCTAGTCCTAATTGCCAGCATTGGGCCAATATCCCTCTAAACCCTTCCTTCCTATTCATGTACCTATCCAGATGCCTTTTGATTGTTGCGATCAACCAGCCTCCTTCACTTCCTCTGGCAGCTCAGTTCATACACGCACTACCCTCTGCATTAAAAAGTTGCCCCTTAGGTCTGTTTTACATCTTTCCCCTCTCACCCTAAACCTATGCCTTCTAGTTTTGGACTCCCCCACCCCAGGGAAAAGACCCTATCCATGTCCCTCATGATCTTATAAACCTCTATAAGGTCACCCTTCAGCCTCTGACATAGCAGGGAAAATATCCGCAGCCTATTCAGTGCCTCCCTATAGCTCAAATCCTCCAATCCTAGCAACGTTCTTGTAAATGTTTTCTGAGCCCTTTCAAGTTTCACAACATTCCTCCATTAGGAAGGAGACCAGGATTGCACGCATTACTCAAAAACCAATGGCATAAAAATTGTCCTGTACAGCTACAACATGATCTCCCAACTCCTATATGCAATGCACTAACCAATAAAGGCAAGCATACCAAACACCACCTTCACCCTGCCATCCAACTGCAACTCCACTTTCAAGGAGCTATGAATTTGCATACCAAGGTCTCTTTGTTCAGCAACAGGACCTTACCATTAAGTGTACAAGTCCTGCTTTGATTTGTTTTTCCAAAATGCCGCACCCCACTTCATCTGCCACGCCTCAGCCCATTGGCCCATCTGATCAAGATCCTGTTGTACTCTGAAGTAACCTTCTTCGCAGTCCACTATACCTCCAATCACGGTGTCATCTGCAAACTAACTAACCATACCTCCTATGTTCACATCCAAATAATTTATACAAATGACAAAAAGCAGTGGAACCAGCACTGATCTTTGTGGCACACCACTGGTCACAGGTCTCCAATCTGAAAAACAACCCTCCACCACCACCCTCTGTCTTCTACCTTTGAGCCAGTTCTGTATCCAAATGGCTAGTTCTCCCTGGATTCCTAGGGATCTAACCTTAGTGACCAGTCTCCCATGAGGAACCTTGTAGAGTGCCTTACTGAAGTCCATATAGATCACATCCACTGCTCTGCCCTCATCAATCCTCTTCATTACTTCTTTAAAAAACTCAACCAATGTTAGTGAGACACAATTTCTCACACACAAAGCCATGTTTAGTATCCCTAATCAGTCATTGCCTTTCCAAATGTGTGTAAATCCAGATTCCCTCCAACAACTTGCCCACCACTGATGTCAAGTCCACTAGTGTATAGTTCCCTGGCTTGTCCTTATCACCTTTCATAAGCAGTGGCACCATGTTAGCCAACCTCCAGTCTTCCAGCATCTCACCTGTGACTATCGATGATACAAACATCTCAGCAATCCCTTTCCTAGCTTTTCAGAGTTCTAGGGTACACCTGATCAGGTCCTGGAGATTTATCCACCTTTTTACATTTTAAGTTGTTCAGCACCTCCTCTGTAATATGCACATTTTTCATGATGTCACTATTCATTTCCCCACATTCTCTATCTTCCATATCCTTCTCCACAGGAAACACAAAAACCAATGGCATAAAAATTGTCCTGTACAGCTACAACATGATCTCCCAACTCCTATACTCAATGCACTGACCAGTAAAGGCAAGCATACCAAACACCACATTCACCCTGCTATCTACCTGCAACTCCACTTTCAAGGAGCTATGAATTTGCATACCAAGGTCTCTTTGTTCAGCAACAGGACCTTACCATTAAGTGTACAAGTCCTGCTTTGATTTGTTTTTCCAAAATGCCGCACCTCACAGGAAACACTGGTGCAAAATACTCATTTAGTATATTCTCCATCTCCTACAGTTCCTCAAGTAGGTAGCCTTGCTGATCTTTAAGGGGCTGTATTCTTTCCTTAGTTAGTCTTTTGTCCTTAATATATTTATAGAGTCCCTCTGCATTCTCTTAATCCTGTTTACCAAAGCTATTTCATGTCTCCTTTTTGACCTCTTCTTAAGTATAACCCTACTGTCTGTGTACTCTAGGGGATTCACTCGATCTATCCTGTCTATACCTGACATATGCTTCCCTCTTTTCTTTTGACCAAAACCTCAATTTCTCTAGTCAGCTGCTGCTTGCAGCAGAGAACAGCGGGTGCTGGGCAGAAGTGAAGTCGGAGCGCAAAGCCGGTCGGGAAGGTAAGTGATTGTTATTTGAGTGGGTGGTGCTGGAGCCTACCAGGGAGAAGGCAATTCTGAATTTGGTATTGTGCAACGAACCAGAATTGATCAGGGACCTCGAAGTGAAGGAGCCATTGGGAGGTAGTGACCATAATACAATAAACTTCAATCTGCAATTTGAAAGGGAGAGGGTACAATCGGAAGTGACAATATTTCTGTTGAATAAAGGGAACTATGGAGCTATGAGGGAGGAGTTGGCCAAAGTTTAATGGTGCAATACCTTAGCAGGGATGACAGTGGAGAAATAATGGCAGATATTTCTGTGTATAATGCAGAAGATGCAGGATCAGTTCATTCCAAAAAGGAAGAAAGTTCCTAGGAGGAGGCATGGGTGGCCGTGGCTGACAAGGGAAGTTAAGAAACATATAAAGTTAAGAGAGAAAAAGTATAACATAACAAAGATAAGTGGGAAAACGAAGGACTGGGAAGCTTTTAATGAACAACAGAGGATTACTAAGAAGGAAATACGCAGAGAAAAAATAAGGTACGAAGGTAAACTGGCTAATAATATAAAGGAGGATAGTAAAAGTTTTTTTAGGTATGTGAAAGGCAAAAAAATGGTTAAGACTAAAATTGGGCCCTTGAAGACAGAAACAGGGGAATATATTACAGGGAA
>NC_057713.1:105260602-105305196 GCF_004010195.1 Chiloscyllium plagiosum | reverse complement strand
CTGGGACCGCAGCTTTTTATAATATATGTTAATGATATAGAAGATGGTATTAGCAGTAACATTAGCAAATTTGCTGATGATACTAAGCTGGGTGGCAGGGTGAAATGTGATGAGGATGTTAGGAGATTACAGGGTGACCTGGACGGGTTAGGTGAGTGGTCCGATGCATGGCAGATGCAGTTTAATGTGGATAAATGTATGGTTATCCACTTTGGTGGCAAGAACAGGTAGGCAGATTACTACCTAAATGGAATCAATTTAGGTAAAGGGGCAGTACAAAGAGATCTGGGTGTTCTTGTACACCCAGTCGATGAAGGTAAGCATGCAGGTACAGCAGATAGTGAAGAAGGCTAATAGCATGCTGGCCTTCATAACAAGAGGGATTGAGTATAGAAGCAATTTAGGTACAGGGCCCTGGTGAGACCACACCTGGAGTATTGTGTGCAGTTCTGGTCTCCAAATTTGAGGAAAGACATTCTGGCTATTGAGGGAGTGCAGCGTAGGTTCACGAGGTCAATTCCTGGAATGGCGGGACAACCTTATGCTGAAAGACTGGAGCGACTGGGCTTGTATACCCTTGAGTTTAGAAGACTGAGAGGGGATCTAATTGAGACATAAGATTATTAAAGGATTGGACACTCTGGAGGCAGGAAACATGTTTCCTCTGATGGGTGAGTGCTGAACCAGAGGACACAGCTTAAAAATACAGAGTAGACCATTTAGGACAGAGATGAGGAGAAACTTCTTTACCCAGAGAGTGGTGGCTGTGTGGAATGCTCTGCCCCAGAGGGCGGTGGAGGCCCAGTCTCTGGATTCGTTTCAGAAAGAGTTGGATAGATCTCTCAAGGATAATGGAATCAAGGGTTATGAAGATAAGGCAGGAACAGGATACTGATTAAGGATGATCAGCCATGATCATATTGAATGGTGATGCAGGCTCGAAGGGCAGAAATGGCCTACTCCTGCACCTATTGTCTATTTATCCAGCATTCCGTAAACCTTTCAGCCTTGCCCTTCACTTTAACAGGAATATACTGTCTCTGGACTCTCGTTATCTCATTTTTGAAGGCTTCCTATTCTTCCAGCCGTCCCTTTACCTAAGAACATTAGTCCCTAATCAACTTTGAAAGTTCTGGCCCTTTTCCAATTTAGAACTTTAACTTTTTGGATTTGGTCTATCCTTTTCCATCACTATTTTAAAACTAATAGAATTATGGTCACTGGCCCCAAAGTGCTCCCCCACTGACACCTCAATCACTTGCCCAACCTTATTTCCCAAGAGTAGATCAAGTTTTGCACCTTCTCTAGTAGGTACATCCACATACCGAATCAAAACATTTTTTTGTGCACACTTAACAAATTCCTCTCCACCCAAGCCCTTAACACAATGGCAGCCCCAGTCTATGTTTGGAAAATTAAAATTCCCTACCATAGCCACCCTATTATTCTCAAAGATAATTGAAATCTCCTTGAAAATTTGTTTCTTGGGGTGGGTCTGCACTACGATCCCAATAAAGTGATCATCCCTTTCTTATTTCTCAGTTCCATCCAAATAATTTTGCTGTTTGTATTCTCAGGATTATTCTCCCTAAGTACATCAGTAATATTATCCTTAATCAAAAACACCACTCCCACCTATTCTCTTGCCGCCTCGCTTTCTATCTTTCCAAAGCATCTAAACCCTGGAACATTAAGCTGCCAGTCCTGTCCATTCCTGCACTACCTCTCTAATTGCTATGCTATTCTAATCCCATGTTTCCAACCATGTTCTTAGTTCATCTTCCTTACCTGTTAACCCTCTTGCATTGAAATAAATGCAATTCAATTTATCAGTCCTACCTTGTTTTCTGCTTTGTTCCAATTAAATCCAGAGCTAATTATTTAAACTCTTTTCATTACTGTTTGTTCATTCTTCATGGAGTAGCACAGCCATCTGTTTGGCTGTTCAGAAGCATTGACAGTTATAATGCAGAGTTTGTTTATGGGACAGTCCTCAGGAACATGAATTTGATGATGTGTCTACCTTCAAAAACACAAATGGGTTTTCTACTATAGTGTTTCTTTACATAGCCATTCAGGGTAATGTAAATTGGTTTATTTTGCCATTGTTATGATGTGGATATTGCATTTTTCAAAACCTATCCAAGTTGGAAATAGAATTAGATTTTATTGTCACGTATACTCAAGTAAGGGGATAGAGGACCACAATGAAAAGTATTCAAAGTCACCATTCCCAGTGCCATTTTAGGTACAGCAGTACCTAGGTGCAAAATCTTGGGTACAAAGTAGAAAAAATAAAGAAATAAATTGAAAGTTAAACATTACAGTTCTTCTTAGAATAAAGTGTAATAATAAAGAAATAAAATTAAAAGTTCATTATTACAGTTTTCTGTAGCCATAGGCCTGCAGACACTCCACACTGGGCTTTCCCCACAAGGGCACGGACTCTCCTCTGTGCTGGACTCAATCATTCCACTGCGCTGGGCTTGATCTTCATTTTGTTAGATTGGTGAGCTTCATATGGGTATTTATTCATAGGACAAGATTTTGGTTTGAAAACGGGAGCTGGCTGAGTGGGCTAATGCTGTAAGGTTTAAAGGGTGGCTTCTAATCTGACTGCTTCAGCATTGGTCTGCCTCTGGTGGCAGGACAGATTCCAAGCTACGACCCACTCCAGGAAATGAAAATGCTTTCTGTTGGAACTGCTGAGATGGAGGTGGGGTAGTCTGACTCCCAAATTCCACACTCATGATGAAAATCTAGCCCCCATTCCTTGAAATGTCAATGATTAATTGGAGTGGAGTTTAGATTCAAACTCTCAAGAATGATTCTACAATCTTTGTTAACATGAAGAAAGGTGCGAGCCTCTCGTATGTTGCTGATGTGGATAACTCTGATGTAAACATTCCATTGAACTTTGACAGTAATCACAGCTAATAGGAAGTAAAAGAACAGTACTAGAAATATTGAATATGTCAGGATTAATGAAAGGACAAACATGAGCTTTCAATGAGATGGCAAACTCAAGAAGGAATACATTCAATATTGTGTTTCCAGAGGATCTCACTCAATTCCAAAGCCTCTGGAAATCCTTGTATTTTTCAAATAGAAGATTCATCAGGAGAAAACTAGGAATCTATTCACCTCAAATTAACATTAAATTAATGCGCAATAAAAGCTTGTGGAGCTTGTAATAGGACGTGGAAGCAATTTTCAAAACTAAAATTACAAAACTGCAAAGAATTTTACAGATGAGAATATTTTCTTTTCCCACTATGGGTTTAGCTGCAAGCGAGAATATTGTTTGTCCACTTGAGGTTTCTGCCCCTCTGAATTCCAGCCTCCTGTCTTTTACATGACAGTGACAGTCCCTGACATGACTGATGTCTACCTTTGATACTCCTGCTGTAGCAGGCAGCTCCCTTATGGAGCTCGATCCTGCTAATTCTGTGGCAAATTTGCCTCTGGTCTAAATAGGGCATTGCTCATTTGAAGCATTCTTCAAATGTATCGATGTAGGTGCGATGTAGGGAAGGCCATGGAAATTATCTGGTGTGGGTTGAGGTAGGACAGGATCCAACCTTTCATATTAATGGTTTTTCAACAGGACTGCAAATGGAGAGAGTTTAATGTGAAGTTAGAGGTTTGACTTCTAATTGGAAGGGACTTAGTTTGTGTCTTAAGTCTGAAAGAGTCCTGGTGACATGTTTGTTTGCAAGGATGATGAGCTTTGAATTATCGCATCTCAAAGTTCTTCTAACTTTGGCAAAGAGTATCATTGTTCACTTATGAACTGCTTAAGGGCCAGGTGTCCCTGATGTCACAGTGACCAGAATTATATGTAAGTCTTTGACTGACATTGTACAATATAACCTGTGAACATTTAAACTCAACTGAGATAATATTAGAATTGAACATCCAAATCCTTTGTTTATTGGCAGCCATCTCTCTATGGTCCTGATGAACTCTGAGACAACTCATAATCTCTTTCAACTTTTACTCTGGGCAGATTAAAATTTGCCAATGTGATTTTATTTTGAATTTCCACAATACATATGGAATACGTAGAGGTTGTAACAGAGAAACAGGCCTTTTAGTCAAACTAGCTTTTGTTGGTTTTTATGTTCCAAGCAAAAGTCAACTCTTGTGACTACCATTGCGCTTAGGCAGTCTAGCATCTGGCCTCTTGCCTCATGCTGGATCACAAGTATTCTGATTGTGAAACATTGGCAGGAGGATACCTCTTTGTATTCTGAAGGAGTAATAACAAAATACATTTTAACTTGGCACATGAGAGTTTTGGAATCACTAGAAGTCACAGAAAATTTTGTTAGGGAGAAGTTATTTTGTTGCCTCATTTGCCAATCCACTCAGAGTTGAAAGTAGTTTTAAAGCATGGTGATTTAATGGGCCAAATTCAACAAGGCTGTGTTCTGCATTGTGGCTAAGCAGTGGAGATGCAGTTCAGGGAATGGAGTGTGCAAGTCAAGGGGACCAAATTTATACGGTACCACATCTTTTTTCCAGACTAATACTACTTTTAGGAATCCGGTGGCCCCACCAATTGGATTCACTAAATTCTGTCTAATTCTCTGATCCCTGTGCTGTTGAAGAACAAGGAATTGGTGTGCTTTTTGAAATTGAACTAACTGATCATGAATTTTCCTAACCTGTGTGTCAGTCCAATCTTGCTTTGACCTTCACCAAGTTTCCTGAGTCAACATGCAGGGTAAGTTGTGCAGAGCAAATACTTAGTAATGTTGTAGTGAAGAGATCTTTGGGCATGATTTTTAAACCATTAAGGTGGGAGAGAAGGCTACAACTATACAAGGTGCTGGTGAGACCACAGCTCGAGTACTGTGAGCAGTTTTGATCTGTGTATTTAAGAAAAGATATTATTTCATTGGAGGCAGGTCGGAAAAGGCTCACTTGGATGATCCCTAATATGGAGGGATTACCTTATGAGCCAAGGCTAAGCACATTGGGAATCTACTCATTGGAGTTTAGAAGAATGACCAGTGATCTCATTGAAACATTTAGGATTCTTCAGTGGCTTGAGAGATTTAAATGCCGAGAGGATATTTCCCCTCATGGGAGAGTCTAGGATCAGACGGTACGGGTTCAGAATAAAGGGGCACTAATTTAAGATTGAAAGGAGGAATTTGTTCTCCAAGGGTTGCGTGTCTTTTGAACTCCTTGCCACAGAGACTGTGGGGACAGAGTTCTTGTGTGTATTAAAGGCTGAGATAGATTCTTGATCAGTACAGGAATGAATGGTTATGGGAAAAGGGCTGGACAATTGACATGAATGTCAGACCAGCTGTGATCCATTTGAATAATGAAGCATGCTTGTGAGCCAAATGTCCTATTCCTATTACTATTTCTTATGGTCTGAGCACAGGTGGAGGTAGGCTTCACCACCCCATTCTCCTATGGTTTCTGTCACTGTCCTGCTTTATTTGGAGTGGCACAGTGGAAGAAAATTCAGGTCGGCTCTGTAATTGTAATTTTAAAATGTGACCAGAAATTTATCATGTTCTGGATCAGCTGCTCTGTAATGAGTGAATTATAAAATGTGAAATGGTGTTTTTTTTCTAAAATGAATCTTGATCTACTTGCAATATTTTCATAAGTATTGTATATCTCACACATTTGTCACAGAGATTACACTGATTCAAATAATATATGTAAGGCCATGTTTACCATCAGAGAATGGATAGGGAAAATCAAAGAAAATTGTCAGTTTCCAAATGTCTAAGTTTTAAAAAAAAACTGGCCAATTATTCTTATACTAAATTTTTCAATTCCTTCCTTTCAACATGCAGTCAAACTATCTCTTTGAAATACCAGCCTAGCCAGTAACTGCAGAGAGATAACATACTCAGCTATAAGTTTAATATTTCCCTTCATTTTGATGGGATGAACTGCAGTTGAACTGAAAGGTTTGGAACTGAGCTGTTTGAGTGCTTCAGTTTAGCCAATAATAAGTAGATTTTGATGCAATTAAACTTACTCAGATGCAATGATCGAAAGTTTGTCCTTCCATTAATGGCACAGATTATTTGTCCGTGACACACATTGGTTTGGCATTAACATCACTCTAAATTCATGATCCTGTCATAAGTAGATTTATTTTATTTGTGGTTATACTTGATGGCCTGGAGATCCCAGGGTCACTGCTCAATTGAATTAAGAGCAGAACCCCTACCCACACTTGCCGCAGGCTGGGAACTCCTTCTGAGATCACAGAGAAAGAGTAATTTGCCTGTCCAGACTAGCTGTCGGTACCTGCAAAGACATATAAATGCTATGATCTGCCCTTCTAAATCAGATTTAGACTGGTCAAATTACCTTAGGCAAAAGTTCATTGGATAATGGAATTGAAAATGATAAATCCTAAGTTGTCAATTTATTCTGAGCTCATTTCATGCTTCTGGCAAAGACCAGTTTAGGCCAATGTAGGATACATTGGAAAGCTCCTGAAAATGGGCAGATGGATCGTGATGTGTGATTAATCCACAGTCCCTGATAACTATACTGGCGGCATGGTAACTTTATAGCTTTCTTGTGGGCAGATTTCCTACTGATTTAATAGTTGACTGGGCAATGTGCATTCTAGATTAGAGTGGTGCTGGAAAAGCACAGCAGTTCAGGCAGCATCTGAGGAGCAGGAAAATCGACGTTTCGGGCAAAAACCCTTCATCCTGATAAAAGGCTTTTGTCCAAAACATAGATTTTCTTGCTCCTCGGATGCTGCCTGAACTGCTGTGCTTTTCCAGCACCACTCTAATCTAGAATCTGGTTTCTAGCAGCTGCAGTCCTTGTTTTACCAATGTGCATTTTGTAAAATTCAACCCAATGTATCTACTATTTTTTCCCCACTTGAATCCATTCTGTACAAGTTTTGATACTGGTCCATCTCTCCATTTATTGAGGTTTTTGCCTGGGAGACATACTGTCTACAAATGCCCACAAATTGTAGTTTACAAACAATGTTAACTGCCAATGGGGACACAGCAGCTGAATGTTGAGGATACAGAATCCTTTATGGTCCTAGAAACGTATATGTTTGAGTTAATGTGGAGTTTGCAAAATTGTGTGTGATTGATAATATCCTGCACAATAGGAAGCCTGCAATTTAGTGTTGTCACTCTGCCGATTTTTCATTTGCAAGAGAGAATCTCATGTAATGAGCTGTGTTTGATTTCCTTTAAGTAACAATGGATGATAAACTGCTAAGTGCTTCAAATATCTCCAGTTCCAGTTTGGATGCTATGATCTGAACTTCTCTACAGTTCCCTTTTACTTGGTAATGTCATTCTTGCCCTGTTCTGAGGTGACAACTGACAGCACATCATTATTGAAACACAGACATCACACAAATTCATTCTCGCTGAGTTACATGTTCAGAGACCAGCATTTGAACACTCAGTAGATATAGCCTTTCACTGAGAGCTATTCTTTCCCTTTTACTTTCTTTTCGAGCAGCTTGAATGCCCCCTGTCCATTCTCCAAATCATGCTGTATTACAAGGGGAATCCCTTCTAGTATGCTCAAATCTGGGGCACATGGTTTGTGGAGAAATTTGACATCTGCAAAAAAAAAAGACTTCAGCACCGACCACACCATTTCTGGAGACTTTTGCAAAATGAAACAAGTAAAGATTGCACCAAACTCTTGTAGAATCACTGCACCTTCCATAAGAAATTGATGAATAATTGAGTTGTAAGCAGTTCATGATCTCTGTCGTTGGGTTTGTCTTGTGTCTGAATGTGAGTTCAGCAGTGGAAGGTTAAGAGAAAGTATAAGTTCAGCTTGAAATCGGCAACATTTGCCAAATAAGTGTTGGATGCTGGTTGACATCATCGTCTGCTTACCTCTGATAGACATTAGTTGTATGTGCACCAGTACCATCACCAAAATGTGATCCAGCACAATATACTCCAAGGTTATGTGTGTTTGCTGCAGGTTTTAGAGCCTACATCAAGCAGAAAACTGGAACGATCTGGTGCAATTCACCATTTTTATGTTTTCTTGTGTAATTTATGTTTGATGCTGGATTTCCTTGTATATGATACTGTGAACTTTTTAAGAAGTCTCTTTTAATAAGTCCCTTATCAGTCACTGTTTAAAAATTGGCTGATTGGACTTCCTTTTATTTGATGAGGTTAAATACCACGTTTTTGAATTCATAGTGTCTGATAAATTCCACATGTTTCTGTTATCTTTCACTAGTCCTGTTCTATTTGTGGTGTAATGAGTACTAAATTTAAGGCTATTAAATAATAAATATTTTATCCTTGTTCAAGATCGCAGATGGCCTATTGGTAGTGAACAATAAAAAGTGGGAGCTATTCTCTTTATGATAAACTGCTAATTTCTTTTCAATGTACTTTGTTTGAAATCAAAATGACTTGTAGTGACAGGTTGTTAAGTATCTTTTTGGGATTCTGTGTTTATGGCGTATCTTTAGCTTTCTAAATATGGGATCAGGCATATATATTTTTCATATTTTCTAACAACAGAAGGACCTGTGGAAAAAAAAGTCCTTTCCTGCAAAATATATTTAATATCAGGCACGTGTATCATGTTGAATGGGATGGTGGCCTCTGCATCAGGAAAGAACAAACCATATTACAATGCAAAATTGATTACAAGATTTGCTGAGAAGAGGTTCTTAGAATGTGAAGAAAGTTTTATACTAAAAACTGTTTTCACTTATCTGATGGCTATCAAAATTATTTTCCTTTTGCTGGAGATTCAGTGACCAGGACAACTGTGCCTTGGTATATTATTTCACTTCTAAAGCTTGATCTGGAACAGGTTATAAGAAAGGACAAACTCTTACAATGTGGAGACATCCTAAAGTTCTCCATAATAAATCGAAATGCACCTTTTATTTCCAATCACTGTAGTAATATAGGGAAATGTGGTTCCCATATTCATAAGAAGCTGATAAAGGATGCTGTGTTTGGCATATCAAAAGGAGAGATTTTAGCACCAAACAGGGGTTTTCACTGCTAATAAATACAATGTGGCTGATTTTCAAAATGGAAATTTGCTAAGTGTTAACATTAACAGCTTGAAGAAATCATTTCAGTGTTTGCATTTGTATAACTGGAGAGGAAATTCCAAGTTTGTCTGACAGGTTCTGCCAACTTTTTAGAGACAGGCATTAGAACATAGGACATAGAACAGTACAGCATGGTGCAGGCCCTTCGGCCCTCGATGTTGTGCTGACCTTGTATCCTACTCTTAAGATCAGACTAACCTATATACCTTCCATTGTACCCATCCATATGCTTATCCAAGAGCCGCTTAAATGTCCCTAATGTATTTTACTCTACTACCACTACCGGCAGTGCATTCCACGCACCCACCACTTACTGTGTAAAGAACCTATATCTGACATCTCCCCTAAAGCTTCCTCCATTTACCTTAAAATAATGCTCCTTTGTGATAGACATTACTGCCATGGGAACATGTCTCTCAGTATTCGCTTTATCTACGCCTGCCAACATCTTGTACACCTTTATCAAGTCACCTCTCACCCTTCTTTGCTCCAATGAGAAAAGCCCTAGCTTCCTCAACCTTTCTTCATAAGGCATGCCCTTCAGTCCAGGCAGCATTCTGGTAAATCTCCACTGCATCTTCTGCAAAGCTTCCAAATGTTTCCTGTAATGAGGCGACCAGAACTGAACACAATATTCCAAGTGTGGTCTAACCAGGAATACGTAGAGGTGTACCATAACCATTAAGGATCTTAAACTCAATCCCCCTGCTACACATTATTAATGTGTATTTGTTTTATTCATTCACGGGATGTGGGCATTTCTTACACTTCCCTAACTGTCCATAGTATATTAAGAATCAACCATTTGCTGTAGATCTTTGGTCATGTGTGGATCAGACCAGGTCAAGATGGAAGATTTCCTTCTATTAAGGATATTAGTGAATCAGATGGGTTTTTAATGACAATTGGCAGTTGTCAACATTTGGCGAGCTTTTAATTCCAAATTATTTATTGAATTTAAGTTTCACAATCTGCTATGGTGGGTTCAACCCATGTCCCCAGTACAATTGCCTGAGGCTCTTGGTAATTATTGAATTGAATTAGCTTTAGTGTCACGTGAATGACACGAGAGTACAAAAGAGTACAAGGAAAAGTTGCAGTCACCGCATTACCATGCCATCTTAGCTACAAAGATATCTAAGTACTGATACTTAAAATCAAATTCTTAGGAAATAAAAAAAATTGAAATGTAAAGAAATAAATATTCCAACATTATAGGTCATAGGAAATAAATTAGAAACATAAAGAAGCTAAGAAGTTCAGAATATCAGTTTTTTTGAGCCAATGCATGCTGGCACCTTGCCTGCAGGGAGACCTCCACTGCTTCACCACTGCCTACGCAGGATCCACCAATGTAGGATTCGCCCCACTTTAGGTGCCATCTCTTCGCTGCTGGGCCCACTTCGCTGATGCTGCTGAGCCCACATTCACCCCACAACGAAGAGTCAATGGCTCTGCTGCCAGGCCAGGCTGCTGCTGGGTCACAAGTCCCGCTTCAGCTGCAGATGTCATCTTGCCAGTGCCACCATCTTGAAGAGTCCTTTGCCCTGATCACTCATCCAGTGACATTACTGCTATGCTATGGCTTCCTCTGTATTAATTACCTCTGAACTGTTTAGTACTTTTAATCACACATTGTTTGTACTATACATTCATTTAATTCACTATTTGTAATCAACATCTATCTTGTTTCCTTGTGAGACAGTCTCAAAGACACATTATAGAAAATGTCTACTAGGAATTACATAAAATCGTAAAACAAGAGCAGGAGTAGGTCATCCAGAGCGTCAAGCATACCCCATTATTCTATAAGATTGTAGCTAATTGCCCAGCGTCTCTTTTATGCCAGTTTCTCATAGCTCTAAACTTCTCCATATTTCAAAAAAATCTATCTACATCCTCTTTAAATTGCTTCAGTCATCTAGTCTCCACAACCTTTTGGGATAGAAAATTTCAGACATTCACTGTCCTCTGAGAGAATAAATAGTTTGCATCTCAATTTTAAATAAATGTCGCTTTATTCTGTAACTATGTCCCCTAGTTTGAGATTCCTTCTCTAGTGGAACCATCTACCCTGTCAAGACCTCTCGGATTCATGTATGCTTAAGAAAGATTGCTCCTTATTCTTACAAACTCTAATGAATACAGGCCTAACCGTTTTAACCATTCTTAATAATTCAGCCCCTTCATCCCAGGAATAAGCCCAGTGAATCTCTTTTGAACTGCCTGCAATGTTAATTCTGAAAGTTCTTAAGTACGGAGACCAAAACTGTACACAGTATTCTAGATGTGACCTCACCATCACCTTGTACAGTTGTAACACACCTTCCCTATTTTTGAGCTCCAACATCCAAGCAATAAAGGCCACATTTCCATTTGCATTCTTAATTAGTTGCCGCACTTGCGTGCTAATCTTTTGTGTTGCGTGCACAAGAAACCAATGCTTTTTTGGAGTCTCTCTCCTTTTAAAAAAGATCTGCCTTTCGGTTCTTCACAGTGAGTTGCATGATCTCATGCTTTCCCACATTTATCTCTATTTACTAATGGTTTTCTATTTCACCCCACCTATCTATACCCTTTTACAACTTTCTTAAATCTTCATCATGAAATACCCTCCCACCTATTTTTATATCATTAGCAACTTTAGATACATTACACTCTGCAACCTCTCCCCTCAAAGTCATAAATAAAAGGGTAGCAAATAATTGATGACTGATACTTGTGAAACTCCAATAGTTACATCTTGCCAACCTGAAAAGACCCGTTAATCCTAAAACCTAGTCTTCTGTGTGTTACCCAATTCTCAATCCATACTAATATGTTACTTTCAGTGCTGTACATTAACCTTTAATGTGGCTGTGTGTCTCCTGGATACCCAAATACCCTACATGCAATGCTTCCTTTTTATCATTTCTGCTTGTGATATCCTCAAAGAACACTGGCAAATTTGTCAATCATGCCCTTTTCACAAAATCACTTTGGCTTTGATAATTAAATCTGATAAACTGCTCACACTTTCATTTTTGTATACTTTGGACATTTTTCTGAGAAATGTAAGCCTCATGCTATTATAAAATTATGGGAGCTGCAGTTAAAAATATCTACATGATATTGAAATAGCCCTATAAAGTAAGGATTGTACGTATTGTGATTAAATGTTAACACTTACTTTAAATTGATCCCCAAAAACATTATTAGACCCCTCTTGAATAAGTCCTGCTGTTATAGTTTTGCCCTCCCTCAAGTATATTGGCTAATTAATGCCCAGTTTGTGGAATTGCTCTGTTTGAACCAGTACAGTGAAGATGCGAATCCTCTGGAAATGAAGTACATTTCTATTGAACTATGGAGAAACAAATGTGTTTCCACAGTTCTTTGCCACATGTGTGGGACTGGAAGGATTGAATTATAATGAGTGTGTGGATAGGCTGAGACATTTTTCACTGGAGTGTAGGAGGTTGAGGGGCGACCTTAGGGGTGAATAAACTAATGAGGTGCATAGATAAGGTGAATAGCAAAAGTCTTTTTCCCAAGGTAGGGGAGTTCAAAACTAGAGGGCATATTTTTGAGGTGAGAGGATAAAGATTTACAAGGGACCTAAGGGGCAACGTTTTCACACAGGGTGGCTTGTATATGGAATGAACTGCCTGGGGAAGTGGTAGATGTAAGTACAGTTATAACATTTAATTGATATTTGGACAGGTACATGAATAGGTAAGGTTTAGAGGAATGTGGATCAAACACAGGCCAATGGGACTAGTTTGGGAAACCTATCAGCATGGATGAGTTGGACTAAAGGGTCTGTTTCCGTGTTGTATGCCTATGTGTAACTGATATTGGTATTTTCAGCTTTAGACTATTGATGGTGGAGGTCCATTATAATGAGCATTGTAAAGTGAACAGCAAGGAAAATTAACAGTCATAGGCATGCAGTGCAACTGATTGTATTCTGTTAACACCATTTAAGCCTTAGAAATCTATCCCGAGTGATAGGGTCAGTTGATCAGTCATCTGTTGTTTTTTTCTAGCTTGGATAGTGGAATGTATTGTTTGAAGACAAGTACAACAGTGTGAATCTTGTGTGCATCTACATATTGGGAAGATATTTACAAACCTGCAGTTGTTGGTCTGTAAATTTAACAATGTGTCTATCAACTATAGGGAAGGATGCCAACAAACAGAGAGGTCTTCCTGTAATATGTTGCTGAATGATATTCTCCTCCTTCATGATCATGGACCAGATGAAGCAATATTTGAAAGATAATCTAGGTTATTTCTGCCTCAGAACACCAGTACATTTCTTGGAATTCTGATGTTTTAAAGGGGTCTCACCAAGTTAATGGCAGTGATTCGGAACTATAGATAACCATGGTCTTTACTTTCAGGAAAGGGACTGCAAAATCAAAGCTAAGTAAATGAAACTTTAATTGCATACTTGTTCAATGTTTACTTTTTGGAGACAGCATAATAATACAATGTTGGTGCAATGTTATTGTACATTTAAAAACTATATTCAGATTGTTTCCCGCAAGATTAATGATGCGATTATTCAATTTGAAGGTTAAAAATCATGTCACAGTAGATGGTGATCTAAAAAAAGAGAATGCTTTTAAAGCAATTTTCGGTAAGGTTGTACTTTTGCCCAATCAGGTCCAGATGATTGATATCTTTGCCCCTGTGAAGGTTGCTGCTTTCTATAAACTTTAGCCAATAAAGCTTTAAAATTGCAACTTGCTGACTGGTACATAATTTAAACAAGCAACCATTTTAATCTTATAGGACAGTTCCTGGTGGTGCTCTGGTCATTTAAATATAAACAGCAGAGTGATATATCCCAGCAAAACTTTGCTACTGACTTAAAACAATCACAATGAAATACGTTCTGTGAACTTGATAATTACCAACATCTCAACAAGTTAAAATTCTAAAATCATCAATTAAACTTTTCCACTGTAAGCAATTGTAGTTAACCTGTTTTGAATCAGTTGAAGATTTTTGAGTTTGGATCTTCCTGTCAGAGAAAGGATAAGTGAGTCAGACTGTATTCTGCACACCAAACCTGCCTCCATCACAAATCCAGAAGAGACAGCGATTTTTCTTCAGGTTGGGGCTTTGATTAAATAAGGGATAGAGCTGTCATCTGATTAGCCTGGTAGGCCCTGGTAGTAGAGACAACCGGACACCAGAACCAGCAAGATACAAGGCCTGTCTCTGGTGCCAATGTTGGGCGTGCATTATCTTGTTTGCTTATCAGTGCTTGCACAGGATCTTTGGGAAAGAGAAAACATTGTTCTGAAGCTTTTCTCCTTATCGGCTGTTTCTGAGAAACTCTGCAAATTGGTCTCAGGTAATGAGCACCAAATTAATTGGCAACAATTTTGAAGAGTCCATTGCTTTGAGCCCTGGCTTTGTTGGCTCAGAGCCACTTTATAAATACAGTCAGTGATGGCCCTTAGCATTCTCTTTTCTCTCCTAATTGTGTGTAAAGGAGGTGCATTGGAGCAGATCTGTTACGTTGAAATGTCTCTCCACACATGTGACCTTGAATACAAAAGTCTCTCCCATGTGCAACTTACAACCATCTGAAAGGTATGAGGAAACTGAATGTACAATATCTAGGACACTTCTGAATTTACATCATTCCATGGGGATGAGGTACTCAATGAGACCTAACACTTAGAGTCATAGAGATGTACAGCACGGAAACAGACCCTTTAGTCCAACCCTTCCATGCTGACCAGATATCCCAACACAATCTAGTCTCACCTGCCAGGACCTGGCTCATATCCCTCCAAACCTTCCTATTCATATACCCATCCAAATGCCTTTTAAATGTTGCAATTGTACCAGCCTCCACCACTTCCTCTGGCAGCTCATTCCATACACGTACCACTCTCTGCATTAAAAACTTGTCCCTTAGGTCTCTTTTATATCTTTCCCCTCTCACCCTAAACCTATGCCCTCTGGTTCTGGACTCCTCCACCCCAGGGAAATGACTTTGTCTATTTATCCTATCCATGCCACTCATGATTTTTGTAAACCTCTATAAGGTCAGCCTCCGATGCTTCAGAGAAAACAGCCGTAGTCTATTCAACCTCTCTCTATAGCTTAAATTCTCCAAAACTAGCAACATCCTTGTAAATCTTTTCTGAACCCTTCAAGTTTCACAACATCTTTCTGATCGGAAGGAGACCAGAATTGCATGCAATATTCCAACAGTGACCTAACCAATGTCATGTACAGCCACAACATGACCTCCCAACTCCTGTACTCAATACTCTGACCAATGAAGGAAAGCATACCAAATGCCTTCTTCACTATTCTATCTACCTGTGATTCCACTTTCAAGGAGCTATGAACTTGCACTCCAAGGTCTCTTTGTATGCCCTAGGACCTTACCATTAAGTGTATAAGGCCTGGTAAGCTTTGCTTTCCCAAAATGCAGCATCTCACATTTATCAAAGTTAAACTCCATCTGTCACTTCTTCGCCCATTGGCCCATCTGATCAAGATCCCGTTGTAATCTGAGATAACCTTCTTTGCTGTCCACTACACCTCCAATTTTGGTTTCATCTGCAAACTTACTAACTATATCTCTTATGCTCACATCCAAAACATTTATATAAATAATGAAAAGTAGTGGACCCAGCACCGATCCTTGTGTCACTACACTGGTTAAAAGGCCTCAGTCTGAAAAACAACTCTCCACCACCACCCTCGGTCTTCTACATCTGAGCCAGTTGTGTTTCCATATGGATAGTTCTCCCTGTATTCAATGAGATCTAACCTTGCTAATTAGTCTCCCATGGGCAACCTTGTTGAACGCCTTACTGAAGTCCATATAGATCAGATCTACTGCTCTGCCCACATCAATCCTCTTCATTACTTCTTTAAAAAAACTCAATCAAGTTAGTGAGACATGATTTCCCACGCATAAAGCCATGTTGACTCTCCCTAATCAGTCTTTGCCTTTCCAAATACATGTACATCCTGTCCCTCAGGATTCCCTGCAACAACTTGCCCACCACCGAGGTCAGGCTCACTGGTCGATAGTTCCCTGGCTTGTCCTTACCACCCTTCTTAAACAATGGCACCACGTTAGCCAACCTCCAGTCTTCCGGCAGCTCACCTGTGACTATCGTTGATACAAATATCTCAGTAAGAGGCCCAGCAAACACTTTCCTAGCTTCCCACAGAGTTTTAGGGTGCACCTGATCAGGTCCTGGAGATTTATCCACCTTTATGCATTTCTAGACATCCAGCACTTCCTCCTCTGTAATATGGACATTTTTCAAGATGTCACCATCTATTTCCCTACATTCTATATTTTCCATGTCCTTTTCCACAGTAAATACTGATGCAAAATACTCATTTAGTATCTCCCCTATCTCCTGCGGCTCCACACAAAGGCCGCCTTGCTGATCTTTGAGATTAGAATGGCGTTAGAAAAGCACAGCAGGTCAGGCACCAACCGAGGAACAGGAAAATCGAGGTTTTAGGCAAAAGCCCTTCATCAGGAACGAAGGGCCCGATTCTCTCCCTAGTTACGCTTTTGTCCTAAATTGATTGTCTTTTAAGGTTATCAAAATCAATGTGGAAAAATGCCCTAGTGACAAAGGGAAAGCAGTTGGTCAGGAACAATGTTGGACCTCTAAAGACTGAAAGTGGGAATATTGACAAATGGGAAATAGAAGATGTGTTGAATAATTACTTTGCGTCAGTATTTGCAGTAGAGAAAGAGAATTCCTTGTTAGAAGTCATAAGGAAATTAATATTGGATCTGGGATAATACTAAATAAAAGTTAATGTAAGTGAAACATTGATAATGGGGAAATTAATGAACTAAAGAGTGACAAATCCCAGGACCATCAAGGGTGTTAAAGTGAGTAAGGGAACACGTTGTAGCTTCCCTAACAATAATCTTTGAGTTTTCTAGATTCATGAGTCATCATTGGATTGTAAAATTGGATATGGTACTCTGCTTTTTAAGGGTGAGAGAGGACAATCTGGGATTTACAGACCAGGTCTCCTAACATCAGTGGTGGGGAAATTGTTGGAGTCTATAATCAAAGATAGGTTAACCGAACACCTTGAAAGGTTTCAGTTAATCCGGGAGGGCCAACATGGATTCATGATAGGTAAGTTATGCCTGACAAACCTCACTGAGTTTTTAAGAAGTGACTAAGATAGTGGACAGGGGGAGGTTTATGGTTGTTGTTTATCTGCTCTTTGAGAAGGTACTTAAGACACTGTTAATCAAGGTAAAAGTTCAGAATTGAGGGCAAATTACTGACATGGCTGGGAAATTGGTTGAGTGGCAGGCCACGGAACATATGGATAGATGTTTAACTTGATAGGATATGACCTAGTTGTGTCCAATAAGCATCTGAGTGAGGTCCTTAATTGTTCATATTATTTATTAAAGACTTTGTAATGGCTTAGAAAGCCATGTATATAAATTTGTTAATGACACAAAGTTAGATGGCATTGTAGATGGTGTAGATGATAACATGAAAACACAAAAGGATATTGATGGACTATGTGAATGGGTAAAACTGTGGCAGATGGTTTTTCAATGTAAATGTGTGTGACATTATCCACTTTGGACAAAAAAAAAGTGATTGAGTACTTTCTAGATGATATGAAGTTACATACAAGATATGTCCAAAGAGACTTGGAGGTTCAGATGCATAGATCTTTAAAATGACACAAACAGGTGCAGAAAATAATCAAGAAAGCTAATGGCCTTTATATCTAGAGGACTGGAGTATAAGGATGCACAGTTATGCTGCAGCTATATAAACCCTGGTTAGATCCCACTTGGAGTATTGACAGCAGATCTGGGCAGTTACACCTGAGGAAGGAAAAATTCTTGGAAGGAGTACAATGTAGGTTTACAAGAATGACACCTGGAGAATTATGATGAGAGATTACACAAATTAGGCCCGTTTTCTCTAGAATTTAGAAGGTTAAGAGGTGATCTAATCTAAGTCTTCAAAATAATATCAGGAAAAAACAGGGTATACGAAGATAAACTATTTCCACAGGTTAGAGATTCTAGAACTAGAGGCATAATATAAAATTAGGGCCAGAGGAGATGTTAGGAAGCAGGTCTATACACCATTTGGTTTGGAACTCTCTCCCACACGTGGCAGTAGATACTAGATCAGTTGTTAATTATAAATCTGGGCTCGATCATTTCTTATTAAACAAAGGTATCAAGGGATATGGGCCAGAGATAGGTACAAAGAGTTAGGCCTCAGATCAACCATGAACTCATTGAATGGTGGAACAGACTCAAAGGGCTGAATGGCCTACTCCTGTTCCTATGTAGTCTGCTTCTGTCTCTCACTTCATTTCGCTGACTGTACCGTTTGACGTCATCTTCAATTAACTTTAAATTGTCCTGAGTAACCTATCAAAAGCCTCATAATAAATGTCTCCCCTATTGCTAAATTGAATGTTATTAGCATTTTGAAATGATTAAATTTAACACTCTTGGAACTGAATGTGTCCTGAAGGTTGTATTCTCTGAATGTTGAAAATTGACTTCATCGTGTTGTTAGATATGGTTTGTAGTGTCAATAAAGTGCATCTTGTAAATATTATTAACTGAAACGATAGTAATGCAATGGCAGATCAAGTGAATGTTTGAGATGGCCAAAGGCTGGGCAGGTATGTCATAAATGGTGTCTAGTTTTCTGAGTGTTGTTACAGGGGACCATGTCAGAAAAGAAGCTAATTTGTTGAGTTCCATAGAGTCCCTTGTGAAACTGGAACACAGAGGTTATGATGGTAATTTTAATATCACCTATTTGGGAAGAAGTTAACAACTGTCTTAGTGACATCCCTTCTGAAATGCAAAATTACATTGATTGGGGGTGTGACCCAATCCCATCATTTTCTAATGTTCACGTTAGGTTAAAGTTATTCACAATTTTAAACCTGTTTCTTTATAACAGGAAGACAATGAGTAGAAGCTAATTTTATCTGGCAAAACAATAGTCCAGGAATGGAGCTTTTCTGTTTTGGAGAATAAATATAAAGTTACTGAACCTCACAATAATTTCCATTCTATTAGGGGTGGAAAATCAGGATTTCCTAATGCAACTGGTATTCCCACTGCAATGAACTGTAAATTTGTAAACTTGGCCCTTCAAAGCCATTAAGTGTGTTGTACCTATACCTGAAATGAGAATCCTTTTCTTTTATATTTTTACCTCAATGACTGAACACTGCCGCATATGTTTCATCTAAATGTTTGAAATAGTATGTAGCTCTGCCCTATCAGGATGAAGTAATGACGTACATGGAAACACATTATCTGTTTCTTTGTATCACTCAGTGAGACCTCCCTTGGCAGGTTTTGTGATTGTTGACGAGATTGTAGTAAAGGAATAAGCATTTCCTGAGAAAATGGACTGATGACCCTTCCCAGGAAACAAGCCACTTATGTGCTGCCATTAAAAGCACACTACATGTTATCTGCAGTTTGTGTATTGTCTTTAACAGATTTCAGTTCAAACTGTGTACTGGAAACTTCAGAGAGCTTGATAATGCTGTCATGATTAGAGCACAAATCTACCGATATTGTATTAAACTCAAGTGTAATTTGTTTCAGTTTGCACACTATCATCATTTCTGTGACATTTTGTGAATTATCATTTTGAATGCTTTACTTTTGTATGGATTTAGAAGAGTGTCTCAGATTACCTCATCCAGCCTGCATTATTAAATCCCTCGACCAGTTGTCTTCTTTTTTGCAATGTGTTTTTTTTGCTGATTCAAGGGTCTAACTTGTGTCAAGCTGTTGTCTAACATGGAGGGCAGGTTGATGAATCTTTGATATTGTTTGTTAGAGCGTGTGAGAGAACAACAATCTCTGATTTAACCTCTACACCAAGGAAACAAAACCTCCTTTTGGCTTCTCAAGAAACTCAACTGACTACAGTGAATTACGTTAAAGAGAAGTGTACACCTTCAATGACAGTGAGCAAATGTGTACAAGGATTAATGATCTGAAAGTGGAAGAAGAATGTATTGTGTGATTAGCAAAGAAGATTTGAAGCTTCATGTGGAGACAGTCATTATAAGTTCCCTGTTCTGCAGAGTTTCATTAGGATAATATCTCCCAAGTACTTTACACATGGTTACCACTGTTATCATCACTGTACAGGCCTCTCGGGGGAGAGGTTCCATGTATAGCATGGAGAAATAAAAGATTGAATTTAATCAATTGGAATCTTTGCTTATCCTTACTCATAATCTCAGATGACCTTTTGTTCTTATCCTTTTAAGAATGTATGCATCTCTTCCACAATACCGCAGCTAAAACAATGAGAACCTTTGACGTGTTGATTTTGATGGATTAAGTTTGAATTATAAATAGTAACTTCTGCTTTGCAATGTCCTAGCAATTTTGAGTGTTTTTTAATCCTTAACATCCACTTGTTCACTCCTTGCATCTAATTTCACTGCAACGTTTATGCTGCAGTAGTCACACACAACAAGATGCAATGGCTCTCTTAACTCCTTATCCTAAATCCATCAGAGAAGGAGCCAAGTGCTGTTGGCCTTCCAAAACCAGTTATGAATTTTGGATGTCTTTCTTAAAAAAAAAATCAACAGTTGTGCTCTGGTAAGTGTCTGCCCTTGTGTCTTAAAGCTGAGTTCAGATCCAGGCCAACTGACAGATGGAAGTTTCCTCCATCTGCTCATTGGAAGGATCATTCATAATATAAGTTTGGGAAGTTTTTATTGGGCAAGAGCCCATAACATAAAACTGTTCCAAATTTGTTTTGGTTAGCAGTATCATTTAGGCAGCCTTAAGGATAATTAGTGTGCAAAATAGAAAAAGTGCAAAGTGCTTAATTTAACTTGGGACTGAGCCACACGGTTAAGACAGAATATAAGGAACTTTCCTATGCTTCTGCCTGTGGTATTCTTTATTTGGGATTGCTTGACTCTGCCACCAAATGGGTGTCCATATTGGGATGTGTTCCATTGCTCAATGCCAACAGCCCTCAACTCAAGCACAAAAATCATATCCACTACTTTGATTCTCAGTGTAACAATTTGCCATTCAACAACATCATTTTGTGCATAAGATGAACTGACATATTCTTTAATCTTGCAGTCCTGTACAATTCGAGTTCTGCTACTTCTGATTTCCATCACACTTCTCGATGATTCCTAATGGACTCTGGAAGCTGAGCTCGGTTCCGACAGGAGCCCTACCTCTCTCTAAAAGAGGAAAAAGTTTAACCAGTTGGACCAGTTTAACCAGTTAAATGCAGTGATTATATTTATTCCACTCGCAAAATTTGCAGAAGTAAAATATCATGGAAAAGTACTTCCAAATGGAAGGCAATATTATCATAGATGAGTGATTCCTAAATGTTTTCCTGCTGTGACCTATTTTGAGGCTTGTGAATTGTCATGATCCCTCCGTGAAAGGTGAATGTGTGGGAGGACATCTGTACAGCTGTTTCAACTTTGTCAGAGTTCAATGGCAGCCATAGCAGCCTCATAGCCCATGACCGTATAATTTCAGCTCCCGACCCCCACGTTAGGAAGCCATTCACATTTTAAATATTTTGGCATAGATATATGTTGTCACTGGATCTGAACTACAGCTATGAAATGGATAGGTGAACATTCAGTGTGGCAGGTTGTGGAATATTCTGCGTCAAACCTGTCCAATTGATGAGGGCTGATTGAAAGGAATGCATTCTGCAGCCTGAGCTTTTGAGGAGTTTGATATGAGATTGTAGATGGTTGCATTTTGCTGGAATAGGTTTGTAGTGATAGGAGTCAAGTTTGTAAACGACAGTTAGTTTTAGATGAACTATTTGTGTTATAATGTTACTGTATACGCTGGTGTAAAAGTCAAATTTTTTTTAGACTATTTTAAAAGTTTCAATTTATAGTGTTGACTAATACTCTAGTTTTGAGGGGCTGAGATTCATGCTGCAATTTGAAATACCATGTTGTTAGCAGAAGTTGATTTGACCGTACAACTAATCCCAGGTAAAGAAATAAAACACAATGAATGACAGTAAAGGTAATTACCAGATAAAAGCAAGAGAAACAAGAATCAATTATTGGGAGTAAATTTTACTTATACATACTGGTATGAAAATTTAACATGTCAAAGATTCATTGAAATCCTGAAAAACCACACTGCTCATCTTGGTCATGGCCTGGTATAATGGCACACTTAAAATGAAACATTTATTAAATTCTGAATGTGTAAGCGTCTTGAAACTTCCGGCCATATTCTTTCATTTCCCTCCCATTTACTCCCGTAGATTATGAACCTCAGCATCATTAACAGATTTGTCAAAAAATTAAAGATATATGTAGCCAATATCTCTTATTAAGATATAATGGCACAATTAAAATGATTAACTTTTTAACAATATTAACTTTTGGATGTAAAGTGTGCTAAGTACCGATAGACTTAGCCCTGGTCTGAATGAACGAATGAATCAAAACATGTTGTAGTAAACTATGTGGGCTAAGTAGATTTATGAATGAATAAATGAATAGGGACACAATATAGTAAACAAAGAGTGAGAACAATGAGTAGAGTTACTGGTATGAATGAATGAAAGTGATGTCGTTTATGAGAGTTAATGGAAACATGCAGTTTCCTTTGTAAGAGGGTTGACTTTTATACAAGATATATGGAACATACAAAATCTTTTGGCTAAAAATAAGGGGTCACCTTTTACATCAACTTTTACACGAGTATATACAGTATGTTCATGATTTGTGTGCAAATCATACAATGTAACTTTGAGTCTAAGGAATTCCTGACAAAGTTTTATTCATGAGTATTAATTGATTTTTTAAAAAAATGTTCATTCGGTATGGGTGATGGTGGTGATGTCGCATTTATTGCCTATCACTAACTTCCAGGAAAAGATGAGGGTGGGCTTTCTCATTGTTGCTGCTGCAGTCCTGGTTGGTGTATGTACACCCATGGTGGTAAGAGGTAGGTTTTCCTTGTTTTTTTTTTGGATCCAGTAATAATGAAGGATTAATAAAATATGGTAAGTTAATGTGGTATGTGACCTGGTGGGGAACTCAGTGTTGACTTATTGCTCTCCTTCTAATGACAAAATGTTGCAGGGATTAGAAGTGTTTTCAAAGTAATTTTTATGAATTGCTGCAGTTCACACTGCACGAGTAGTGTTGATTGGTGTGTTGAGTTCAAATGGCAGTGATGGAGTGGGTACCTCTGTCTTGAAGTATGTCATGCTTCTTTTGAGAGCTTACCAACTATACCTCTTTGCACACTTGTCTTAAACACCTCTCTTATCTGCACCATTTACCTTTGAATACAGTCTTATTCTCCCCTAGAAAAAAGAGGAACATTCTCGACTGGAGTCAGGGACCCTTGCTCATGTTATTTGACTACTACAGGAAGACAAAGGATGGGAGTAGTTGTAAAAAGAAGCACTTGGACAAATTCAACTTCACACAGGGATTCAACTCATCTAATTGTAAATTCAGGGACAATTATTCCCTGGAGTGATCCCATTGAATCAAGAAAGAAGTAATCTTATAAGGAAAGGTCTGTGACTTACTTGTGGGTACATAGGTTCTGATTGGCAACATAAGAATGAGAACAAGCCCCATTTATATTCATTCTGACAGAATAAGAGCTGGCCATCTTATCTTAGTTCAGAACAGGTACCATCTCTCTGGCTCCAGCCACTTGTTGATTTTTTAATGTCCAACAAATAGCCTTTCTCCCTTGTGAAGCTGACTTGCCTGATCAGACCTGATCTCTCACTCCTTGCTTAGTCTGAGGGCAGACATTAATGTTCTTCCCCCACACCGAGGTGGGTGTGGGAGGGCAGCCTGTACAGCTGTTCCATTAGTGCAGTTAAGAGCAGGTAGGGAAGTCTTATGGATATCTTTCTCATCAACCTGTTCAGAGGTGTTATTAAGTACCTCCGGAGCATTGAGATTTAAACCTGGGCCTCCTATCTCAAAGGTAGTGACACTATACCATATGCCACAAAAGGTCACCCCTCTCTGTAGTGTGCAATTAATGCCCACTTCTGTGATCAGACAGTAGTGGATGGCACAGACCACCATGCTGGAGCCTGAAAGGTAAACCCAAGCATTGTGGGCTGGTGTTTATGACTAAGGAGTGCTTAGAGGAATGGTGGGTATTGTTTGATGTCAGACATTTTGTCCCTGTCTCAGAGGCCTGGCATCAGGCTGTGGAGGGGGCAGGCCGGGGGGTTGGGGGTGCTGCATCCCACTTTCAGCTACTGCCACCATGCTAGCCTCTGACCCCTTCCCTCACAGTCCTGTGACAAACTCATCCTGGATCACCAGTGTCCTGGGACCCTGTCACGGATCTCAAGCCTTTGATTGATGCATCACTGACAATTCCTACCATTCCTCATAGTGCAGCCTGCACTGAAAAGTTGCTGGTTTGTGATTGGCTGGCAGCTCTCAGGAGTCTGAATTTCCACCTCTGTAGGGAAGCCTCATTGCTGGCCACTCACTTGCCTAACTCGCCATTTTTAAAATGGCTGGCCTTTCCCAAGGGATGCAGTGGAGGGTTCTTGCCAGCTGTCCAACCATGAAACTCCCACTGCCCTTGGTTAAATTCCACTCCTTAGGTTTGTCATTGATTGACGATCCCTTCACTCTGTGGAGAACCAAGGACTAGTAAGAAGGAGAAAATTAATATTAGAAAAAACATTGAGAAATCAATGGTACTAAAATCTAGCAAACCCACTCTACCTGATGACTACATTCAAGAGCAGAATTAATTACAATTCATATAATTCAAAAGCTCCTGGGTGGGAACACTATTTTCTGCTTTGACTACTCACATTGAGCAAAACTAAGTCTTACTTTAGGACCACGGATTCTGGTTGATAAACTTGATACTCAGCAGTCTTGCTGAATGAACATTGGTGAATGAGCTTTAACCTCAAAAGAGAACTGGGCAGGTTGTAGAGTAGGTCGTTGCTATTGGCCATCTTGTATTACTGTTCAAGACCATTTATAATCCAGTTAGTGTTATGAAGCTGTGCTTATTGAAAGTTAATCATAGGTTCTGCACAGCACATCACAGTTCAGATTAACCATAATGCAGTCAAAAGCAATTAATACAAAGTAGAAGATGATTTTTTTTAAGCAAGTGTGGCACCTAGTTCATTTGGCTTAATGCAATTCACCACATTGTCTCCCCAACCTTACTGAAGTGATAGCTCTTTTATTATCTGTAAGAATTAGTTTTCCATTCAATTAGGAAGAAAGAAAGGACCCACTGTAGCTGAATTCCTGGCTGAACTATTGTTTGTAATTGTCCATCCAGAACATTCCACTCCATTGAAAATAGAATGGTGGAGTAAGAACATTGTTGCTTTACTATCCAAATAAGAATAGTGATTGAGAAGATGAAAGCCTCTTGAGTTACAAACTTAAAACTTCCTGTACTTAATGACACAAGAAATATTCAGTGAAGGGTTACTGCTGCCTCTCAGCACCAGGGCTCTGGGTTCAAATCTGAGTTCAATTGGGGGTCTGTGTGGAGTCTGCACATTATCCCCATCTCTATGTTGGTTTCCACCAGATGCTCCGGTTTCCACCCATGGTCCAAAGGTGTTTACATTAAGGTGGACTGACAGAGCTGAATTGCCCTGTATTGTCCAGGGATGTGCAGGCTAGGTGGATTAGCCATGGGAAATACATGCTTATGGAGATACGGTTGGGGGAAGTGGGTCAGTGGTGGGATGCTCTTCAGATGGTTGGTGCAGACTTGATGAGCTGAATGGCCTCTATCTGCACTGTAGGGATTCCATGATGCGTACACTACAATTCTCAGGTCACAGAATATCAGCATGATTGTGATTGAGATGCACCACAAGAGCCATAAGAATTGTTGGCTGGAGTGCTGCTGATTTGGTTCTGCTGTAAAACTTGGCAGTGCTGCTGCCTGTAAATATCTGAAAACAATTGGCAAGGGTATTTTTGACTGATTGATGTAATTTAGATTAATGCTTTTTGTAAATTGAATTGGTTAGATTGGCAGGTGCATCCTCCTCCATTAACCATGTATGAATAGAAAGGCTAAACAAGACCGGTACTTATCATTGACCTTGGAATTATAGCAATGTCCTAAGTGAATCAATCATTATATGGGGTGTGGAAAAAAAAGCAAGTTGATTCCCAACATGGGAATTAAAACCACAGTGTGAGAGAGCTGTTAAGGAACTGGTTAACTCTCATTAGAAAAATACCAGCGAAAGCTTGACTCCTATTCATTGATATGAATATATCCTAATATTTAGTTCAGGCCATCATTTTGATGGCTGGTGTACCACAGCTGGAAATATAAAGGATAGGATACAATGACCTCAGTTTGCTGTCATTCCAGTGTAGACTTTCCACTTTGGAAATATTGCACTTGGCAGTGGTGAAGTGAAGTTAAAATTCAAGTTCTGGTCAAACCTATTTGCGAAATTATATATAAAAATGTCCTTGAACCAAAGCAAGTTAATATATCACAATTGTTTATTTTGTCCTGGTAAAAGCGGTTTAGTTTTTAATGCCAACTCAAATGGGTACTTTGTGGAAATTTGCCATGCTCATTATTTCCATCTGGGAGATAAAGCCAGTTTTGTGGACAAGGTCAGTCTCTCGTGAAATAACTTTTAAACTGAGGCTTGAAGTTATAGAGTCATAGAGATGTACAGCACAGAAACAGACACTTCAGCCCAAATTGTCCATGCCGACCAGATCAAGTCCCATTTGCCAGCACCTGGCCCATATCCCTCCAAATCCTTCCTATTCATATACCCATCCAGCTGCCTTTTAAAATGTTGCAATTTTACCAGCCGCCATCACTTCCTCTGGCAGCTCATTCCATACACACAGCACCCTCTGCATGAAAGAGTTACCCCTTGGGTCCCTTTTATGTCTTTCCACTCTCACCCTAAACCTATGCTATCTAATTCTGGACTCCCCCACCCCAGGGAAGAGACTTTGTCCACTTATCCTATCCATGCCCCAGATTTTATAAACCTGTATAACGTCACCTCTCGGCCTCTGATCCGCCAGGGAAATCAGCCCAGCCTATTCAACCTCTCCCTATAGCTCAAATCCTCCAACCTTGGCAACATCCTTGTTAATCTTTCCTGAACTCTAAAGTTTCACAACATCCTCCCAATAGGAAGAAAACTAGAATTGCACGCAAGTCGTATTAATTGAACTTGTGCTTAAAATTTCGATATGTTACGCTGATTTGATCGATTTCTGATGAATTGCATTGGAATTCTGGTCCAGAAAGATTTCACTACTTTTGGAACACAATTACAAATGAATTGTGCCCAACTTTGAGAACGAATTCAGATAACTGAAAACCTAGCATGCACTTCATTTTAATCGAATCACTGAAAAGCTGTTTAAAGTAGTTTCTTACTATTTCCTGTTCAAGCACTTTGCTCTGAACAGCTTCTGATGCTGGAGTCTATTGGCACTAATTCCAGAATCAGGAATGTTACGATTTTGGAAATTCGCTTCTTCTTTCAGTTATATTTGTCTCTTCTGCAACCAGAACAAACCCACAGACTGACCCTGCTGCGCTGTCATACTTAATTTGCGAATATGTCCTCACATGTACCTGCAAGATGGTCAGTTTAGCCCAATTTCCAGGCTTGCTGAATATCAGCAGTAAAGATCTCATGTAATCAAGCCCCAAACTTCATCCAATCCAGGAAACCTCAGCAAGGATAGGAACAGGAAATTAAACTGACTTTCAGAGACCAAACAATGTTCCTGGAAAAAAAAAATCTATGGAAATGAGGGTTTGGAAAGTTTCAGTCACATTCCTTGATTTAAGCTTAACATTTTAAACTATTAAAATGGTAAGTTATGCTGCACCATTGCAGTCTGTACTGTAATCTATAACATTACGGGGTACCTATGTAATAATCCTTAAGCCGGTCATCTGAAATGTTTCCACGTTGACTATTTTGGTGGAAGTATTAAACCTCAGTCAACATAATGGAGAGGAGTTTTGGATAATTGATATAAATACTGACATCCCAATGTAGAATATCAATTAAATACTTTCCACGTGTAAACAGATAGCTTTTGATCATTGAAGTCATATGTGGTCCATTGTTGTTGCTCGTGAAGCTGGCGTCTTAGAAGATGCTATTATTTAGTTGATAGCCCTTCTTTTAAATATAGAAAATTTCATTGTTAATAGGATTTCTCTAGCTTTCCACATGCACACTCCGTCTCACTGTACTATGGGAGTATGGGCAACTGTTCTGTACAATAGCCTTTTCTTGACTTCTGGAGCCATACTTTGTAGAAGGCTGAGATGGTACATCTGATCTCCTCCTCAATGTGGTAACCTATTCTCATTGGTAATGGTTTCTAGGGCATGGGAAGTGGTTAACATTTTCCTGAGTGTCTCTTTCAATGTACATGGGAGGTGGAATACTTGGCTGACCATGTGTGGGTTGATTGGAGTTTCGTTTTGGCAACATTGAAGAACATTTTGGGTACAGAATGAAAAAGATTGACGATGGCTTGCAAATCTGGTAGAGTGGGCAATGACATTGCAGTTATCGTCAGGCTGTAGGTCACATATCTATGGTAGTCAGTTTAATTTTGGTAGAGAGGTAACTGAGGTTAAAAAGTTTTTCATCTGGTGGTAATTAACATCAACACAAGTGATCTTTGAGGTGAATACCTTCATTGTAGAGTATGGTGGGAGAGTGGGGGGATTGTTATAAATTGTTGCCTGAGCTCTGGTATGGATATGGAAAGCATCTGTTTCAAATTTCCCACCCAAGACAGTTGCAGTCATTGAATTATTATGAATCTTATTGGACATTCAAATTTTTGAAGCAAAATTGAAAAGACCTCAATTTACTGAATCAGATGTTTTGGTCAAGATGAGAAAGAGTTCCTCCTGATGTTCTTGAATTTTTCCTTTGATGCTTTACAGTAGCTGTTGTTATGTGGCCAAAATCTTCAACCAATCTGTTCACAACAAAAGAGGTGCCTGCCCGATTGACTGTTTTTGTTTCTTTCCAGGATGCAATTTTGAGTCAGGCCATTAGGGAATGGATCTGTTTCATGGTGACAAAAACCTTACTGAAGGTGTCTGTGTCTCTGACCTCTCTGTTTCATCTCTGTTTCCAGTGCTGTCAGGTTTGTCTGTTTGTGCAGGATGGAGAGAGAGTCAGGCTAACACTTGTCTTTTCTAATCTATTTGAGATTTAGCTGACCGTTACTTTTATAGTGGATGCTGTGAAGCACTTTCCTCTTGTTCTGTTTAAGATTGTGGCTGGAAGTAACAACAGAACACTTCACATTGTGGGTCAAATCTCACAATTCTTTTGGCTAAGTGCAAATTGCTGTGTGTTTTTGTTTTGATGTGAGATCTAGTGAGTTTTTTCACAGTATCTGACCAAATTCACTTCATTAATTACCTGCAATGAGCAGATAGTGTTGTTCTTATCTGATTCTCCCAGATTTGAACAGGTCTCATTCCGAGAACAATTTGCCACCCACCAAATGTCCCAGGATTGACTGACATCCCTAGTGCTGGTACAATCTTTAGAAGCCTATTGTGCACCCAAACAAATGCTGTCAATGTAGACTAGTAGACAAGAGCACAATTACAGGAAGGGGGCTGGAGGTCCTGCTGGATGGTATAGTGTACAGGCGAGGCATCCTCTTCGCATCAGTCCAGGAATGAGGCCTCACCATCAGATCATGCCAGTCAGGTCTGAGGTTACCATTTGTATTTAGGATAGTTTCAACCATCTGGAGGAATGATCAGCAATGTGAAAACGTTCCATGACCTTCTGCAATCTACTAGCATAAGTTTTATCATCTTCTGGTGCCTCCTACTCATTTGATCTGACTGTATTCACCTCTTAATAAGGCTCATGCTCTCTCCCAATCAGTGTTGCCTACTACATCATCTCTCATTCATCACCACTGACAGCTGTTGCTCTGCATGCCCTTGGTTCAGTCTGATCACATGTTTGGGACACTTCTTCATTTGCACCACGAATGACAAAAAGTGTCTCCCATTTTCATCTCCCTTACACCTCCATTTCTGTTGTTTCAAGAGGACATCAGCCACAAATAGGGCATAAAAAGAGTCAATAATAACGGTGGGTTGCCTGACATTCAGCTCCTAACCAGTCATGATGAAAGCGTCCTGACTGAGCACCCCAAGTAGCTGGCTGACTGTTTCAAAGCCCCAGAACTAGTATCAGAGGTCACCTTTGTCTTAGTGTGGAGTGGAGGTTATTTCCCTTGACTTTACTGAGGCCCATTGGCAACCATGACCAAGCTTCGTGCCTCTTTGCATGTGCTAAACAGTAAGGTAACTCAGAAGTAATGTGAAACTGATATCTCTGGCTGAGAGGGCAAGGCAAGGCAAGGCAGGGGTGCTGTGAGCATCCCGGTAGGCTCAGAATGAGTGTATGCTTTAACTGAACAGAAGTCCAGAGATGTAACCAGGTCCAGTCCTTGAGCTCAAGGTGCATTACTGAAGGACAGAAGTGTCCTGTACATAGAATGGAGATGTGACATAAGGCTTCTTAAAGGCCAGTACATGTTAGATTCCAGCACCAATGGAATGGAGGTGCACTTGACCAATGTCCATGAGTATGCTATGAGAAGTTAGTTCCTACTGTCCAACGTGTAGTTCCTTTGCTTCAAGTGGTGAGGTGAAGTCACTGGGTACTGGCATTTTTGGTAAGGTAGGAAGCTAAATATTATTGAGATATTTAACATGTCATAATCACCCTTGATTAGAAACTTGCTGCTGCGCAAGAACATATCTTCTCACTTAGCTGATGCATAAGAGATGTGAAAAGTTGCTCCCATTATCACGATGGGCTTTGCCAGACCTATGAAGTGATTCTGCCATAAATCTTGCCACAAGCCATGTCTTTATCTGCAATATGTTTGGGCAGTTTTGCTTTTACGTTTCACTTGGAATTTATCATGTTCATGAGTTTTTGTTAATATTGTCCATCTCCCCCACCCCTGACAGTTTTTTGCCCCATATGACCACCCTTCCCCCATTCATCTAGTGTCAACCCTACTACCAACATCAACTCCATTCATCTGATGTCTGCTTATAAATTTTCTCTACTTCTCTCCATCATCAGTTACTTTATCTGACATTTCTAGTTCAACATTAGATTGAAGCCATAATCCCTTCCTTACTATGGGATCCATTTCCTTCCCTGCTCATTATTGCTGGATAAGGCAGTTGTGTTTTCAACCTGGATGTTATACTTCATTTGCTCTATTTTAAATCCCATACTTATCCTTTACGTAGACACTTCTGCTTTAACTAAATCCATCAACCCTTGAAAGGTTTCACTGTCTTGTGCCTCAGACAAAGTTAGGCTGCTAACAACTGAAAAAAATTGCAGGTCCATGAGCTGTTAGGAGAATTACTCATTGCTTTTAGTTTGCCCAGAAAAAAATAATTCATTCTTTCCATATAGTAGGCCTAGCCTTCAGCTTCCCAAATAATGGTATGATAGCAGAAATGCTTACTTCAACTCAAAGATAACTGTTGAAAGTGTATTTTTTCAGGAGCATGTTTTTCTCTCATCACCACTGAAATAACTCCAGAGGCCTCTATCCTACCATCAAATCACCCTTTATTTACACGTGGAAAGTCCATGATGCTGATCGAGCTCCCTCTGAGTGAACAGCATATTTCAGCCAGAACTGCCTGATTGGACCAGATTAACAGCCCCAATCAGGGAGCTCATTCTATGAGGCCCACCTGACTGACCTCATTACAATCACTACACTCTGTATTCCTCTAATCTGGACCTTGTGAACATCCTCAATTTATATTGGGGAATACTTGGGGGCTTTAGCTGTCAAGGCCTTAACATCTGAAATTCCCACCTGAATACACTATCACTCTTTCCTTTGTTCAGACTCTCGCACCAAACCTTTTGTAACTTGCCTCACTATCTGCTTATGTGGCACAGTTAACTTTTGTTTGAATATGCTCCAAAGAAAAGTCTTTGATATTTTACTAATAAGATATCATCCAAATAAAGTGGTTTTGATTCACATTTAGTGAGGTATTTGGGCCAATCAGTAAGGCTAGTTCAACAGCTGGTTATTATTTTGAGCCAATCATAATTATTCTATGCATGCTTTTAAGGTGTGACACTTTGATACTGTTAACATTTAAGATGTAATGAGTTTTGAATCATGATACTCTGCGGAGTTGTGGTTTGCCAGTCATAAACATGATAGCTGCATGACCATGTTAAGCTTGGTAAACTGTGGTGACCAACTTATCACATATGACCAAAGCCTGCCCACTGTCTGCAAGAGCATAAGACAAGGGTGCAATGGAACACTGATCACCTTGCCTGGATGAGTGCAGCTTCATAAAGTTTAGTGTGTCCATGATAAAACAGCCCATTTGACTGGCACCCCAACCACTACCTTTTAACATTCAGTTCCTCAACAACTGGTGCTCAGTTGTGGTTGTGTAGCATATAAAATGCTCACTGCAACAACAAAAAAAAGGTTTCTGCCAAGACACCTTTTGAAGCCATGACTTTGACCACTTGGACAAAGTTACTCCTGCAAGTTACACATGACAGCAACACAAAAATGGAATCTATGAATAAAATATTATATAAAATTATAAAATATAAAATAAAATATCAGCAATTGATCACATGAAAAGCTGTGGAACATAGAAATATAGGAAGAAGTAGGACATTCAGCTTGACAAGCGTGCTCCACCATTCAATTCAATCAAAGCTGATCATCCACCTCAATGCCATTTTCCTCGATTATCTCCATATCCCTTAATGACTCAGTCTTTGAAATATCAATTTCTGTCTTGAACCTTCTTAAATGATTGAACTTCCACAGCTGTGTTAGAGAATTTCACAGAAATTTCTCCTGATCTCCACCCTAACTGGCTGGAAGAGGAGATTATGATTGGTGGGGTTGCTCTCTTAAGGTGCAGGCTTGCTCCTACAGAAGACAGTTGAGGAAAGGGGAATGAGTTTCAAAAAAGGGCTTGAGGTTTGTGCATGTTAAGAATGCATTCACAGTGCTGGAAATGGGGAAGCAGCACAGCACTTTGATTAAGCTTATTTGGAGATTGCAGCTCTAAATGAGCAGCCCTCTCCCAATAAGGCAAGAACACCCCCTTGTTGTAGGGGTTGAGCAGACAGGTTTGGGTTCCTCATTACCCATCTTGGCTTCTTCTGACCTTTTGTGGGCTGCTTTCTCCTGCATTGAGGGAGATTAAGCAAAAGCGAAGTGGCTGACATAGCCATTAGTGCTGGTGCAGGTGGAATCATGTTCCCCCACTGAAACTTCGATCATCTGGCCAGGCTCTTTCCAAATAAGAGGTCAAGTATGATCCCTTCACTAGTAGGACTATCTATATATTGTTTCGAGAAAACCTCCTGAATGCATCAAACACCAAAGCCCCTGGCACTAGGGGAGTCCTAGTCAATATTAGAAGGTTAAAAACCAACTACCACTAGAACCCAGTTGCTTTACATCTTTGCATGATCTGTCTACATATGTTTCTCTAATGCATCTTTTCCTGGAGTTCTACCCACATAGTTTAGCTGGATAACCATCTGGGATTTCCTCTTAGTGCAGCTCTTTATTCAGTAATGCAATGCACCCCCTCTCCCCTCAACACCACCACAACCCCCTCACCCTTTTATATTCCTTTCTATCATGCCTGGAACATCTGAACACTGGAATATTGAGCTGCCCTTTTCACAATAAATGGTTACATCACAGTTCCATGAACTCATCCATGCTGGAAGTGTATCTGGAAGATTACTGCTGGTACAACTGTTATATTTGAGGCTACTTACTTTGGTATCCTAGGATGCAACCCATCATATCTTGGGGACTAATTGCCATTTGTCACCCTTGTTTCCAAAGTACTTTTTCTCTGGTGATAATTATTGTGTGTGTTTTCTCTCCACTATTTGCTCCATGATTTAGGTTATTTTTATTGAAATGCTATTGATGTCCTCTCCCATGATACAAAGTCTTTATTCAACTCTTCTGCCATTTCCTGGTTCCCTATTATTACTTCCCCAGCCTCATTCGCTAAGAGGCCAATGTTCACTTTGGTTTCTCCCTTCTTTTAGAAAAATGTGTTTAAAGAAGCTCCAGTCTGCTTTAAAAGGGGGTTCACTCAGTTTGCTACATAGCTGGTTTGCAATACAACGTGATGCCAACAGCATGGTTGCAATTCCTGAACTAGTTGAATTTAGAATCATAGAATCCCTCCAGGTGGGAACAAGCCCTTCTGTGCACCACACCCTCCAAGGAGGAACCCATCTAGACCCATTCCCCTACATTTACCCAACTAATGCACCTAACTTACACATGCCTGAACACTATTGGCAACTTCGTATGGCAAATTCACCTAACCTGCACATCTTTGGATTGTGGGAGGAAACTGGAGCACCTGGAGGAAACCTATGGGGAGAATATGCAAATTCCACATAGACAGTTGCTGAATTCAAACCTGGATCTGTGGCACTGAGGGGCAGTAATGCTAACCATTGAGCCATCATGCCAGTAAGACTGACTATGAGGATTGTCCTTCTTAGCCTCTCCCCTTACATGAGGCATGATAACCCTAAGGTTAAGCTACTATCTCTTTTTCTCTGTCTCTCTGAGAAAGTAGCCCTATGGTCTGATAACATTATGGTGACTAAATTTTAATCTGTTTTTATATTACTTGCTAGTTTACACTCAGTTTATTCTTTCCATTTTTATTATTGTTTTATGATTTTTGTTGGCTTTTAAAACTTTCCAAATCCTCTGTTTTCACATTAATCTTTCCCACGTTCTAAGTTTTTACTTAGAATTTGATACAATGCTTTATCTCCTTAGTTAACTATGGTCAGCTTTTCCCCTTACTATAAAATCATTCTCCCTCATGAGGATATATATTTGTTGTGATTTATTGTCTTAAATGCCTGTCATTGACTACTAAATGTTAAACACCGGCTCCGGATGTGTTCACTGTGGATCACTTTGGGTGTCCAGTAGGTTCTACAAGCTACAGTTGCACCACATTATCTGATCAGTCTTTTCTATTATAATTTTATTTAACTTAGTGGTCTCTCTGGGTTTCCATTCTTTACACCAGTCTCAATCTTAAACCTAAAAAAAGTTTTTTTTTTCCCAAGGAAAAAAGGGACTAGAGACTAAAACACAAACTAAAGGCCTTACTCTTACTTTCCAGTCTGGACATGCTCACCAATCCTACTCACCATTAGCTGCCTTGTATGAGCAAAAGGAACCAATCACTGCTGTCTTTTCTCCACTTTATTCCTTGTGACATTCAACTCTAGTACTCTATTGGAGACTGTGCTAAGTTGGCTATTTATTAGGGTTCCCAGTAAAACCGGTCTGAGTCACTTAATGAGGATCCAATTTCAGCTGGTTCTTAATTAAATCTGCTGTTTCATTGTAAGTCTCGGGAAGAACAAAATCACTGCTTAAGGTTGGCTCCTCCAGAATTCAGTTTAATGCAACCTGCAACTACAATGAAATTATGCATGGACACTTTAAAGATTTGGACTTTCTTACCCAGGAAATGCATGCACTCTGTCAATTTAACAATGACAGCAGAAAAACAGAAGAATACCTAGAAGCGAAACAAAATGAAATAGTCAGCATAGATTTCAAAGGGGAAATTTTTATACATTCAGCATTGTTATTCCTCAAAAGAAAAAGAGCAATGAAGATAAGAGCAAGGATTTTCAAAAGGTTTGTTAAAGAGCCACACAGTAGACTATTAAAGAACTGAGAGAACGTGGCGTCGGGGACAAGTACCAGAAATGCTTGCTGTGTGGCTTCTGGACAGAAAGCAGAGGATGGGATTTCGGGTGTGGTAGAATGTGGAAAGTGGAATCCAACAGTGAGTAAATGGTGAATCCAATATTGTCCAAATATAATTTAAATTAGCAATTCAGACTGTGGAATTTAAGAGAAAGTTCAAAATTTGCAGGGCTAACACTGAATTATGGGTGCTCGTCATTATTGAGAAGGACGACTACAATAAATAATAAAAGGATATTAATAATTTTTGCAGAATGGGCAAAGAATTGACCAATGAATATGAACATGAATACACAATATATTTTTGAAAGAAATGTAGTGAGAGCACGTATAAATGTGTCAAGGAACAAAGTGATCTGAAAGTACAAATCCACAAATCACTAGAAACAGTGTCACAGGTTAACAAGACCATTTAATAAAAAACACAAACCAAGCACTAGACTTTAATTCTATAGAGATAACATTGAGAAGTAATGAAGTCATACCAGACTTAGCATTTCCAACTATATTCCAAGTCCACATCTTTGCACAGAGTTCTTAAATTAGGAGAACTTGTCTTTGTGCCAGAGATACAGTTTCAAATTGTTCTTCACCTGCATCACAATAAAGCTTATACCATATGAGGAAATATTTACTTTCCTCAGATTTTAAGCATTTTTGCCATACAGAATTGAAATAGAATAGCTTGGACTTAGAAATTAAGAGCAGGAGAAAAAATATGGGACACACAGGCAAAACATTTTGTTGAGTAAGTAGAAATGCAGAAAGCAACTGCTATGGATAGGTGAGCTAGATGGATTAGGAGTTAGTGAGGACTGCAGATGCTGGAGAAGTCAGAGTCAATAAAGTGTGGCACTGGAAAAAGCACAAAAGGTCAGGCAGCATCTGAGGAACAAAAGAGTCAATGATTCAGGCATAACCCTTCATCAGCACTGGGAAGAGGGAAGGGGGCTGAGAAATAAATAGGGGGTGGGGCTAGGGGAAAGGTGGGATGGTGGTAGATGAGTGCAGGTAGTGCGTGATTATGGTAGATTGGTGGGAATTATGGAGTGGATAGGTGAGGTCAAGAGGGTGGAGCTCAGTTGGAGGGTTGGGTCTGGGATGAGGTGGGAGGTGGGGATATTTAGAAACTGGTGAATTCAACGTTGAGGCCATTTGATTGTAGGATCCTGAGGAAAAAGATGAGGTGTTCCTCCTCCAGTTTGTAGGTGGCCTTATTTAGGCATTGGAGGAGGCCCAGTATAGACGTATCATCGGGGGAGTGGGAGCGGGAGTTGAAACAAATGGCCACCGGAAGATGGGATTGGTTGGTGCATACGGACAAGAGATGTTCCCTGAATCATTTAAGACCTACGAATGTTAAGATTAAATTGATGTAAAAAATTGTTAATTTAATTTTTACTTAATAAGAGATGATGCACATTGATTGCTGCAGTCTGTTAGTTAAGTACACAGAGGCTCCCTGTTTTGATTCGGAATGTTTGATACTAGTATTCTGTTTGGGTCATGATGACCTGTGCATCATGGCTATGGGCTTATACGGAGTGCTGCAGGTATATGAATTACTGCACCAGAGTGGTTCATTCTATGTCAGTAGTTGCCAAATGGCGGTCGTCGGTCTCTGAGAGATCCATGAAATTTTTTCCAAATTGTCTGCCAATATATAGGTAAATGTAGTTCTTGTTTCTTTGCCCGGATGCAGTTTAGTGATACTCAGTCTTAAATTGGCACAGGTCTCGCAGTGCCTGTATGTTATAAGAGAAAAATGGATTGTTATTAGAAGCTATCATTAGCAATGTGATGTTGTAAAAGGCCAGTCAATTTAAGCCATTGGCTGAGGTAATGTGAGGAGAAAGTGAGGACTGCAGATGCTGGAGATCAGAGCTGAAAATGTGTTGCTGGAAAAGCGCAGCAGGTCAGGCAGCATCCAGGGAACAGGAGAATCGACGTTTCGGGCATAAGCCCTTCTTGAAGAAACGTCGATTCTCCTGTTCCTTGGATGCTGCCTGACCTGCTGCGCTTTTCCAGCAACACATTTTCAGCTGAGGTAATGTGCTCATGAGTAGGAGATGGTCAAAACAATTCACTGGAGTGACTGATCTGTCTGATTTCATTCCTTGTTTTAGATCTTTTAGCAGTTTTATATAATTGAGTGGCTGGTCGGCTCTTTCTGAGTCAACCATAATGTTGTGGATCTGGAGTCAGGTGCAGGGCAGGTAAGGATGGATGATACTTATGTATTTGCCATTAGGCTAATTTTTAAATTCCCCACATGTTGTTTAATTCACATTTCACCATCTGCCCTGGTGTGTTTCAAACTCATTTTCCCAGAACGTTAGCCTCGGCAAGTGGATTATCAGTCCAGTGACACTACCCTAATGCTGCTGCTTTGCGAATATGGTATAATGGGTAGCATATTAGAATGGATAGTCTGGCTGACAGAAAACAGAGAGCAAGCATAACTGGGACCTTATCTGATTTGTAGAATGAAATAAGTGGGGCCATGTGCTGGGGCCTCTACCTTTTTCAATTTTTAAGATCAATGGTTTAGATCAGGAGAGTGAAGTCATGGTAGCTAAGCTTGCAGGTGACATAAATATAGGTAGTACATTTACTGTGAGGAGTACAGAGGGAAACAGATGAATATATAGTCAGAGTAGGCAAAACTCTGACAGATGAAATATAATATGGAAAAACATGAAACTGTTTGTTTTAGCAGGAAGAATTTTTTTAAAAAAGCATTGTGTTGCCCAAAAGGAAAGTTATTGCTGAAGAATTAAAGTCTTCTTGTACATGAGCCCCAAACATTAATATGAAGTTTCAGCAAGTAATTAAGAAAGCTAATAGAATGATATCCTTTATTATGAGAAGTCAGGCTGTCTTGCTTCAGTATACTAAAACTATTGGTGAAATTACTTCTTGAATACCGTGTCGCATCTTTGGTCTCCTTCGGAAAAAATGTAAATGTGTTAGAGGTGTTTCAGAGGAGCTTTACTAGATTGATGCCTAGAATGAGCAGGTTCTCTTACGAGGAAAGATGGGACAGACTGGATTTGTTTCAGATGGAGTTTGGAAGCAAGAGAGGTGACTTGGATTAATTATAAAAGAAGGAAGGTGAAAGTGACTGCTCTTGACATCAATGCCACATTTGACTGAGTGTGGCGGATAGTTATTCTTGTTGGAGGTCACTCATCTCAATCCAGATCATCTGTGCAGGGGTTCTTCATGATGGTGTTCAGAATCATTCATGACTCATCAGATACTGAAGGAGTCAATGACCAAATGCAGCAAGATCTGTTAAATGTCCAGGCTTGGGCTGATGAGTGGCAAGTAACATTTACATTCACAAATGCCAGACATAGCCATCTCCACGGGAGAGAAGCTAACCATAACCTTGACATTCAATGGCATTCTCATCTCTTAATTGTCCACTATCAAAAGATTGGGGCTTACCATAGATCAGAAACTGACTGGACTAACCATTTAAATACAGTGGCTACAAGAGAAGGTCATTGGCTAGGAATCCTGCTCTAAAGCCTGTCCATCATCCACCAAGCACAATTCAGGCATCATAGAGTCATACAGCACAGAAAAGGTCCTTCAGCCCACGATGCCTTCACTGACCTGTCTACACTAACTTCACTTCTTTTGAAAGGTTGTGACATTTCCCACCTCTACTAACTTCTCAGTCTGTGCATTCCAGCGTGGAACAGAGTATGATGGAACACCCCCCACTTGCCTGGATGGGTGCAGCTTCAACTACCACTCAAGCAGTTTGACATCATCCAGGACAAAGCAGCGTGCTTGATTGGAACCACGTCCATAAGCCTATTCATTCCCTCCATGCCCAATGTATAGTAACAGCAGTGTGTACCAGCCACAAGATGCATTCCTGAAATTTACCCAGACTCCTTAGACACCAACTTCCAAACCCATGACCATAAGAGCAACAGATACATGGGAACCTACAACCTTCAAGTTCCCTCCAAGCCACTTACCATCCCTGACTTGAAAATACATTACTGTTCCTTCATTGTTGGTCAAAGTCCTGGAATTCCCCACCCTAAGAAAATTTTGGGTATATTTACATCCCATAGACTGCAGCTGATCAAGAAGGAAGCTCACGACCATCTTGTCAAGGTCAATTGGTGTCAGACAATAAATGCCCAGCCAGTGATGCCCACATCCCATGAATGAATGGGAAAAAAAAATCCCTAATAGTCTTGACAAGGTGGATGTGGACTTGGGTGTATTTGGAATTAGAGGACACTTTAAGAATTAAGCTTTATTATTTCATTTCTCTTGTGACTTTGGAATGTTCTGTCTCAGAAGGGAGTGGTATCTGGGTCATTAAACATTTTTAAGATAAAGTGGATAGATTCTTGACAAGCAAGGGAGTTAAAGGTTATTGGGCTTAGATAGAAATATGGATTTCAAAACACAAGCAGACCAACCACGTTCTTATTGAATGTTGGATCAGACTCGAGGGGTCAAATATCCTGCTTCTGCTCCTTGTATGTATGTTCGTGAATATGGCCTCACGTGACTTATTTACCCATTTCTGATTATATCCTGTACCTTCTAACAAGACTGGTTCATACTTGCTTGAGTCTCTAGCAGCCTATGTGTCTTTGGAAGTGACAAGCTGCCTCGATTATGCCCTTCTCCTCCCTGAACCTAAATCATGCCTGAGGGTTTCATTTCCATTGAGTCAGGTTTGTCATTTAGTTCGCTTTCCCGAAGAAATCTTTCCATCTTAACAGCAAAGATTTGGTCGTAGGTCTCTGTCAGGACTCACATGTCCTTTTCTCTCCACAGTTACTGTGCTGACTTCTCACCCCCTACTCCTTGGCCGGGACAGGGGAATGATCATACTCTCTTCACTTGACAATTTTATTGTGTTTTTAAGACCATAAATTCACAGTAAAGGCAACTGTGAACATAAAACTGATTCCTATCAGCCTGTGGAATAACTGTAACTGTACTGCCAGCTACTCAAAGATATTCCTCCTTCTCAGATTAATATTAGTTTCAAGAAAGCTCCACTCCACATGCAAGCAGTCTACATAGGAACAAAAAAATGGACATTACTTGGCCTTCAGGCTTGAATGAAGTAAATGCAATTAAAATTTACATGTCTGATGGAGCAGTAACAATAGGATAACCCCTACAGTGCGTAATCCCAAAGTGCACTTCCACTGAGTTTGAAAATGAGCAAGAATTGTATAAGAGGGATAATGCATTCAGTGCAGGTTAGATTAGATTACTTACAGTGTGGAAACAGGCCCTTCGGCCCTACAAGTCCACGCTGACCCGCAACCCACCCAGACCCATTCCCCTACACCTTAGCATGACCAATTCACCTAACCTGCACATTTTTGGACTGTGGGAGGAAAGTTCAGATAAGGATGAAGTAAACATCAATTTAGCTGAATTTGCGGCATTCCCATCTTAGGAACAAGTGCCACTCCAAAATGGTTGATAGTGCAATATTCCCTCCGTACCTCAGTGCATTATTTCATATTTTAGATGAGGTCTTACATCGAAGTCCTGTTGAGAAGGAAGTGCCATTGAACAGAAGCTGATGGGTCCACAGATTGGTGGAGGTGGTGAAAGAATTGTCAGGTGACCTGTCTATCCCTTTATAAAAATTTGTACTGTGAAGAGCCTGACACTGATGATGCTCTGTGTGTGAATTAGTGAGGATCTGTGCCTGTGATTGAAAAGTGGTGATGAAACCAGTGGCATGCAATTATGTCCAGTCTTGGAAGCAGAACCCTCAATCTTAGTTCTGAAACAAAGGATCACAAATTTGTTTAAGTGTTGGGTTGGCACAAGTTCATGGTTGTGTTCACACTGCTCGTAACCATATGTTATGTTCAGATTTGTTGCATTTATCTTATCATGCAACTTATGCTATAAAAGAGGAAATCTGCCATGTTTTCATCAACTCCATGCAGTGGTAAAATCTTTCAAATGCCATATGAAACAACACAGCACAGAACGCTTGCACAATGCCAAGGTATATCTGGGGTTTTCTTTACGTTTACTCAGCTTTTTGAATTGATTTCGTTATCATTTGGTGATCTTGGATCATTCACTAGCCAGCTTTTGATGTTGAAAATAGGCAAAGTTGTATTATTATAAATGACACTGAGTTTGTAGGCTTTAATAATGCTTGAGAACAGAAATTTTTGAATTCAGCATTTTGATTTTGTTTAAACAGCGATTTCGGTTTCTTTCCTGGATTTGCTATTTGAATAACTTAACCACTGGCTACATGACAGTAAAAATATTTTATTTTGGAGATTGGAAATGGGCCAGTGTCTAACATGTGAGAGTCTAATTATTTGGCTTTAATTACTGCTTAGTTAAAAGGCAAGTTGTCAAAAAAAGAGCATTGATTCTTTTCATGTAGTAATTGTTATCATCTCAGATTTCTGGATTTCAAAACAAATTTTGAAAATACCACAGGCAGACTAATTCTCAATTCCAATTCTATTTTACTTAGTTTCTTCAAAGGGTTCTTAAAAAAACTATCGTAAGAACAGGAAAATAAAAGCTTTGTAAAAATATACAATGTTCTGATGGAATGGATTCAAAAATATGCATTGAACGTCAGAACCTCAGATGTTATTTTCCAAAATGTTCCATGCACAATACAAAAATAAACTTTATTTTTGTGAATTTAAGATTTTTGATTTTTTGCTATGCAAAAGTCTGATGATTGGTAGATGAATTTATGTATTTCTAAGCGATAGTGCAAGACCTGTAAATAATAGACTGGTGCAGTTTTGCATAATATTAGCTGTGTGTATGACAATCTTATGTCAAATAAAATCTGAAAATGCCAGCAGATCTGGCAGCATTTGTGCAGAAAGAAACAGAATACAAATCTGGTTCCCTCTCATTCGTCATTTTCTACATTGCTTATTTTCTCCTTTTATTTTGCTCTTCAGCATCTTGAATTTTTGCATTCGTGTATCTTTTTCTGTCTCTGGTTTATGTAATGTGTTAAGTTTGTCAGCATAGTACAAAGCTTTGTCTATTTGTCACTTCCTGCTTTCAATTCTTGCTGCTGGCTAGCAGTACATGTATTAAGGAAAATAAAAGCAAACAATATAAGCTTCTCAACACCAGAGCATCTTATCTTTGCCAGCAAGCCCTCCGTAAAGTCTTCTTGTGGTGGCCAATGTAAACTGGGGACCTGTAGACCCAGACTGAGCTCCAGGGGACTTGTAGGAGGTCTGGTCCCCAAGTGCATGGTATTCAGGCCTGTGTGTATATGTTTACACTCTGGTGCCCATGAAATAAACTCCCCAGTATTGATAAACAGCCTCAATACGTTATCGGTGACTTGGCAAATAAGAATGCTAAGAGAGTAGGTTCTGACAGAAAATCCAAAGTAGAATTCTATAGGCAGTTACTTGTCATTTATAATTAATCTTTCCAACAATCCTGCAACAGAACTGGTGTCAAACAGTTCTGGTTTTATCTTTTCCTTTGGGCAGTGCTAACAATGCTACGTTGGGTGTCCTCTTCCTTGAACTACTAAGCAATGCTATTTGTAGAGGCCTCTATCCTGAATAATTGCAAAATACTGCAGATGCTGATGAGTGAAATAAAAACAGAAAATGTGGGAAACATAAAATGAAAAAAGAGAGGGAAATAGATTTGCATTCTGTCTCTCTCTGCATGGATGCTGCCGGATCTGCAGAGTTCCTTGAGCATTTTCAGATTTTATTTAACACAAAAAAAGCCATACACAGAAGAATTAAGGTTGCACCAGGGAGACCGAGTTACCCTTTGGAGTAGTTCTATTCTTTGTGGGTCTTGCGCTGTCACTTAAAAATATGTAAATTCAACCACCAATCATCACATCTTTGTATGACTAGGAAGGAAATCCTCCTTTTCCAATTCATAGTCAACAGTACAACAATAATCTTGAATTCACAACAATAAAGTTTAATTTGGCAGCTTCGTGGTTAAAGATCAGTGCAACATTTTATGCTGTTCTTTTGAAATGTTGTGATCCTTGATGAGACAATAATTTATGTTGTGGACTGGCTATTTTTTATTATTTAAGTAGGCAAATTTTAAGATCTCATGTGCTTTTTAAGAATAAATTCACAAGCTTCCACTGTTTTGAGCAATCAAAACAAACCATAGAGTGCAAAGTTAGAATGTGAAACAATCTCTATAGATACAAGTTATACTCTAACATCCAGAATTAACATGAGGCAACTATGGGTGAGAGACAAGCTGCGGTCAAACAAACCTACAGTCTATATCTTCCATATCCTTTTCCACAATAAATACTGATTCAAAATATTCATTTAGTATCTCCCCCACTTTCTGCGGCTCCACACAAAGGCCGCCTTGCTGATCTTTGAGGGGTCTTGTTCTCTCCCTAGTTACCCTTTTGTCCTTAATATATTTATAAAAACCCTTTGGATTATCCTTAATTCTATTTGCCAAAGCTATCTCATGTCCCCATTTTGCCCTCCTGATTTCCCTCTTAAGTATACTCCTACTTTCTTTATACTCTTCTAAGGATTCACTCGATCTATCCTGTCTGTACCTGACATATGCTTCCTTCTTTTTCTTAACCAAACCCTCA
>NC_057713.1:105245197-105260165 GCF_004010195.1 Chiloscyllium plagiosum | reverse complement strand
CATCCACATACTGAATCAGAAAATTGTCTTGTATGCACTTAAAAAATTCCTCTCCATCTAAACCTTTAACACTATGGCAGTCCCAGTCGATGTTTGGAAAGTTAAAATCCCCTACCATAACCACCCTATTATTTTTACAGATAGCTGAGATCTCCTTACAAGTTTGTTTCTCAATTTCCCTCTGACTATTAGGGGGTCATCCCTTTCTTATTTCTCACTTCCACCCAAATAACTTCCCTGGATGTATTTCAAGGAATATCTTCACTCAGCACAGCTGTAATGCTATCCCTTATCCAAAATGCCATTCCCCCTCCTCTCTTGCCTCCCCCTCTATCCTTCCTGTAGCATTTGTATCCTGGAACATTCAGCTGCCAGTCCTGCCCATCCCTGAGCCATGTTTCCGTAATTGCTATGATATCCCAGTCCCATGTTCCTAACCATGCCCTGAGTTCATCTGCCTTCCCTGTTAGGCCCCTTGCATTGAAATAAATGCAGTTTAATTTATTAGTCCTACCTTGTCCCTGCCTGCCCTGACTGTTTGTTTGATTCACTTCTGTTCTCAGCTGTACAAGTCTCAGATTGATTTCTTTCCTCAGTATCTCCCTGGGTCCCACCCCCCACCTTACTGGTTTAAATCCTCCCAAACAGTTCTAGCAAATTTCCCTGCCAGTATATTAGTCTCCTTCCAATTTAGGTGCAATCCGTCCTTCTTGTACAGGTCACTTCTACCCCAAAAGAGATTCCAATGATCCAAAAATGTGAATCCTTCTCCCATACACCAGCTCCTCAGCCATGCATTCATCTGCTCTATCGTCCTGTTCCTGCCCTCACTAGCTCATAGCACGGGGAGTAATCCAGATATTACTACCCTTGCCTCCCTTAATATTCTGGGATAGATCCCATCAGGACCTGGAGTCTTATCTACCTTAATACTTTTTAAGATGGACAACACTTCTTCCTTTTTAAAAGCAATTTGGCTAAGAAATTCGACACTCCCTTCCCCAAGATCATCAATTTGACGCTTTTTCCTTGAGATCTCCTTAGGAAATGATGACCAATCACTCAAATAGTAAAAAGTAGTTTAAGAAAAAAAAATAGTTCTAAACATTGAAGTGGTTTTCCAGGTCAGACATGAAGGCGAGATTGACGAATATATGAATTTGTTGGCAGCCTTTCTTGCATACTTCAAAATAGAACTTGTGAATTGAGTTCTGAAGAAGGGTCACTTAAGTGTTAGCTTTGCTTTCTCTCCACAGATGCTGCTTGAACTGTTGAGCTTTTCCAGAAATTTTTGATTTTGATAATGAATTTAGAAATGTGTTTGTGGCATTGCTAACAACGTGACCCACAAAGTTTTGAAACCCATGTTGAAACCAAGCACTAGCTGATTGCAGGCTGCTGACAAGGCAATAATGACCGTAACTGTTCCTGTTCCTGATTTCCAAAGGAAAATGCTGATGACCTCAGCTTCCGTCTTAGAATCATTGACAACATGAGGAGGTCAAATGTTGTGTTGTACTTTGGGGGCCTTTCTCTTCTTTAGAAATTGCCCCGTTGACTCACAATTTATAGCACTATAGAGGAATAGTTGGCTGCAACACAAGCTAGTCAGCACCATTAGATTGTTGACCCCTGTGTTTATCTTTGTACTGTTAGCAAAAATTTTACATCCTAAGGATTTTTAGTTTAGGACTGAGCAACAACAAGGAAGGATTGAAATACTGTGGAGACTCAAATAAAACATTGGAAGGTTAGGAGGTTATGAGTAAAGCTTTAACTTTTGCCAGCAGCATGACAACCTGAAACCTGTGGGAGAGTCTTTATTTAGTTTTTGGTATTGTTGTAAACCTAGGGAATGAAAATAAATATGATTATTATTTTCCTGCAGGTGTCCGTGCAAACTTCCCCACCCACTATCATAACCTGGCCACTCCGCCATTAATCTCCAAATGGGTCATAAATATTGTAGCTCAATCAACTGCCAAAAAAAACTTTTAATTCATGATTCACCTTTTGCCCTATTTATACAATGGGTTTTAAACAATATCCTGACTAATAACTCACCTCACGATGAGGGAAGATATTCGGAACCCTTTGCGCTTGGCACCTAATGCTTTATTGTTAAAGCTACCGAGTGATCAGAGTGTGCACCATTGGTCACAATGGGCTGCTCCAGTTCACTTCAGGGTTCATTCATTTCTTGAGACTAGCAAAACCTGACTCGTGAATTATCTAAGATTAGAGTGGTGTTGGAAAAACACAGCAGGTAAAGCAGCATCCGTGGAGCAGGAAAATCGACGTTTTGGTCAAAAGCTCTTCTTCAGGAACTTTTGGTAAATGGTGATCTTATTGTGTGGAGCTGCATCTAATTGAAATTATTCTTTCTTATCTTCCGTTGCAGTGAACTCCCACCAGTTTATACGGTGGGCCATTTTCCCTCCACTAGCAACTAATGCAAAGGTTTCAGCACCAATGTTTTGACTTTTATTTCTGGCTGCTGGAATTCCCTTGCTGCCTTGAAAAGCCTCAAACAACCAACAAAGTGAAATGTAGTGGCTGGTCTATGCGAGCAGGCATTGTAGGTTCATCTTCTGCTCCCTCCAGCAGTGAAAAGAGCCAAGTGAAGCTGAGCTGAGTATTTCAGGGACTCTGTTGGAGTCAGGTGTTATCTCGGAAACAAAGGGGGCAATCTAAATGCAGCAGATGTTTCAGTGTTGTTCCAGTTGGCGTTACGATGGGAAGGAAACCGTACACAAAGGGAAAGGCTCTTATCTGGTAATAAATTTTGAACTTGTCACTTTGGCATAAAACTGACTTCCCCCTTGAAATAATTGGAAATGAAAATGACGAGGTTTCCATATTGGGCTGCAATTTGTGCCCAGCGTGAAGTTTAAAGACACTTCTGAGAGATCTTGATCAGAGTCCTTTCTTGTAACAGCTAGTGAAAGCCTGCTTAGAAGGCTCTGTGTCAAAAATGTTACATTCTCTTCATGTCATCATATTACTTTGCTATTATTGTGAAATAGGTTTCACATCATGAAGTCAAATTTTGTACATTTTACCTGGTGAGCACAAAAATAAAAAGAACTAACGGGACTAGTTTGGGATGGTTGCATTGTTGAGCACTTAGTTGATAGCCAAATGAAAATATAAACATGGATAAGACCCATAAGAATAGATATTTGTAGCGGAGGCAGAGGCTATTTGGCTTATCGTGTCTGTGCTGGGACAGTGTGAAATCTATTCTTTGCTGCTTCTTTCTCCTGCCCTGTAGATTAAAATATTTATCGCTCCATTAAAAGATGCTCTAGTCTTTGCTTGAATCACTCCACCTGACAAAGTATTCCATGCCCAAGTAACACCTTGCTGAAAGAAATTTCGCTAATCCTCCCGTTACTAGTGATGAGTTTAAATTGGTGGCTTCTCATTCCTGAATCCCTGGTAACGAACAATGTCTTGCCTTTTTAACTCCGTCAAAAATCTCCAAACCTTTCATACTGTATTATGGAAGTTATTTTGTGACTTAACCCTTGAAGGCAGAAGAAGCAGAGTCAATAGTGTGGAGGGTGTACCATTTCCTCCAAGGACAGTTCCCTCATGCCTGCTGTGTGTTATTGACATGGCTAAAGATACCATGTAGCTGATTTGTCCAGCTGTTTCTGGGAAAATACAAAATGTTGTCACAGAATGATCATTACCAATAAATCATCACTGGGAGTTTCCTGAACTTCCAATGATTTCCTTCCTTTCTGTAGTTTGTAGATCAGCAGGGCATAGTTCCATTAAAATATTCAACTTCTGCTTATAGAAAGTTGATTAATTGTTCAGTTTGCACTTGGAAATGGAGGCAAAATGCATAGTAAAGTAATGTTTGATCAGTTTTTAAAAATTAACCCCACTGGACTTCACCTTTTGCATCTTTGAGTACGTGGGATGTTAGAACTCTGACTACAATAACACATGTCCCCATTTATACATACACTGGCAAAGAAAATTAGTTGCCGTGGTTATTAGTTTAATCAAGTCCAGCCAACAGGATCAATGACCAGTCTAGCAGCTCAACGTAGTTCAACGCACTCATTGATTTGAAGCCAGACCTGGCTCCACAAATATCCAGTTTTCCTCTGCAGCTTGACAGCACAGTGAAAACCTGGATATGTGGCTCTTCCCAGTGCCATTTCTGTTCATGCTTCAGAATTGGAGGCTTTATCCTTTGGTCCTTCATTCCCCTCTCAAGCTTCTCTTGCAAGTCTAGTCTCGATAGTATTTTCCTTTTATAAAGAAAAAGGACGGATTGTTCTGAAGTTAGTTTATTACTGTATTCCTAGGTATAGTGTTATATTTTTATCTGCATTGTAATTTTATCAGAGTTTTCACAGCAATGACTATCTCTATTGTCACTTTCATTACTGCTACAGTTATTACCATCTCTACCATTATCATTATCAATTTTTTGCTACAGTTCTGTTCTGGGAATTCACATTCAGACATTTTGCTGTCTGTAATATTGAGATTATTTTAAATGAAGTAAGTACTTCAAACATTAACTGACAGTTTTAAGGAACATTTGAACCAATTTTGATTCATTAAAAACCATGCCTCACATTTTATCCCATCCTCTTCTGAATGCAATTCTGTCAGCTTCCAATTAGAACATAGAACATTACAGCACAGTACAGGCCCTTTGGCCCTCGATGTTGTGCCGACCTCCGAAATTAATCTGATCCCCATCTCACCTACACCATTCCATTAATATCCATATATATGCCCAATATCTTGACATTGGCGAGTCTATTGCTGTTGCAAGCCGGCCATTCCACACCCCTACTATTCTCTGAGTAAAGAAGCTACACCTAAATCTATCAGCCCTCAATTTAAAGCTATGTCCCCTCCTCCGAAATTAATCTGATCCCCATCTAACCTACACCATTCCATTAATATCCATATATATGCCCAATATCTTGACATTGGCAAGTCTATTGCTGTTGCAAGCCGGCCATTCCACACCCCTACTATTCTCTGAGTAAAGAAGCTACACCTAAACCTATCAGCCCTCAATTTAAAGCTATGTCCCCTCACGTTAGCCTTCACCATCTGAGGAAAAAGGCTGTCACTGTCCATCCTATCTAACCCTCCGATTATCTTATACGGCTCGATTAAGTCACCTCTCATCCTCTTCTCTCTAACAAAAAGAGCCTCAGTTCCCTCAGCTTTTCCTCATAAGACCTTCATTCCATACCAGGCAACATCCTAGTAAATCTCCTCTGAACCCTTTCCAAAGCCTCCACATCTTTCCTAAAATGCGGTGTCCAGAACTGCACACAATACCCCAGGTGCAGCCTTACTAGTGTCTTGTACAGCTGAAGCATGACCTTGTGGCTCCAAAATTCAATCCCCCTATTGATAATCACCAACACACCCTATACCTTCTTAACAACCCTATTAACCTGGGTCGCAACTTGCACGGATTTATTCACCTGGACACTGAAATCTCTCTATTCATCTACACTGCCAAGAATTTTACCATTAGTCCATACTCTGCATTCCTATTACTTCTTCCGAAGTGAACTACCTCGCAATTTTCTACATTAAACTCGATTTGCCACATCTCAGCCCAGCTCTGCATCTTATCTATGTCACTCTGTAACGTACAACATCTTTCGACACTATCCACAACTCTGCCTAACTTAGTGTCATCTGCAAATTTACTAACCCATCCTTCTAAACCCACCTCCAGGTCATTTATAAAAATGACAAACAGCAGTGGCCCTAAAACAGATCCTTGTGGCACACCACTGGTAACTGAGCTGCAGGATGAACATTTCCCATCTAACGCCACTCTCTGTCTTCTATCAGCTAGCCATTTTCTGATCCAAAATGCTAAATCACCGTCAATCCCAAAACTCCTTATTTTGTGCAATAGCCTATCATGTGGAACCTTATCAAACACTTTACTGAAGTCCATATACACCACATCAAACACATTACTCATCCACTTGTTTTCTCACCTTCTCGAAGGACTCAATAAGGTTAGTGAGGCACAACCTACCCTTCACAAAACCAAGTTGACTATCCCTAACCAGATTATTCCTTTTCAGATAACTATAAATCCTATCTCTTGTAACATTTTCCAACATTTTACCCACAACTGGAATATCGCTCACTGGCCTATAATTACAGGGTTGTCCCAACTCCTCTTCTAAACAAGGGAACAACATTTCTATCCTCCAGCCTTCAAGCACTACTCCTGTCGACAATGATAACATAAATATCGAAGCCAAAGGCTCTGCAATTTCCTCCCTGGCTTCCCAGAGAATCCGAGGATAAATACCATCCGGCCCCAGGGTCATATCGATTTTCAGATTTTCCAAAATTGCTAAAACCTCCTCTTTGTCAACCTCAATCCCATCTAATCTAGTAGCCTGTATCTCTGTATTCTCACTAACATTGGCCATTTCTAATGTGAATACTAATGAAAAGTATTCATTAAGTGCTTCCCCAATGTCCTCAGATTCCACACACAATTTTCCACTACTATCTTTGATTGGACCTAATCTTACTCTAGTCACTCTTTTATTCCTGAAATATCTCTCGAAGACCTTAGGATTTTCCTTGATCCTATCCACCGACAACTTCTCATGTCCCGTCCTGGCTCTTCTTAGCCCTCTCTTTTAAATCTTTTCTGGCTTTTTCTAACTCTCAAGCTCCCTAACTGAGCCTTCACATTAGCCTCCTTCTTCCTCTTGACAAGAGCTTCAACTTTTTTAGTAGACCATGGCTCCCTCTCTGCCTGATAGGTATATACTTATTAAGGACTCTCAGTAGCTGTTCCTTGAATAAGTTCCACATTTCAAGCGTGTCCATCCCCTGCAGTTTCCTTTCCCATCCTATGCATCCTAAATCTTGCCTAATCACATCATAATTTCCTTTCCCCCAGTTATACCTCTTTCCCTGCAGTATATACCTATCCCTTTCCATCGCTAAAGCAAACATAACGGAATTGTGGTCACTATCGCCAACTAAAGCAAACATAACGGAATTGTGGTCACTATCGCCAAAGTGCTCACCTACCTCCAAGTCTATGACCTGGCCAGGGTCATTCCCCAGGACCAAACCCAATATGTTGGCCTGTTGGCCTGTCTACATACTGTATCAGAAAACTCTCCTGCACACGTTGACAAAAACCGACCCATCTAAACTACTTGAACTATAGTATTCCCAGTCAATATTGGGGATGTTAAAGTCCCTGTAACAACTATCCTGTTACTCTTGCTCCTATCCAGAATCATCTTTGCTATCCTTTCTTCTACATCCCTGAAACAATTCAGAGGCCTATAGAAAACTCCCAACAGGGTGACCTTTCCTATTTCTAACCTCCACCCAAACCATCTAAGTGGATAAGTCCTCAAACATTATTTCAGTTGTTGTAATACTAGCCTTGCATAACAATGCCACCATCCCCCAACCTTTTCCATTATCTCTGTTCTTGCTAAAACATCTAAATCCCAGAATCTGCAACAACCATTCTTGTCCCATCTCTAGCCATGTCTCTGAAATGGCCACAACATCGAAATCCCAGGTACCAACCCATGCTGCATGTTCACTCGCCTTATTCCAGCTGCTCCTGGCATTGAACTACACACATTTCAAACCATCATCCTGTAAACCTATCCCTGACCTCACTACCCACAACCTCTTGTATACTGGAACTATATTTCAAATTCCCGTCCCTCTGCTGCATTATTTAAACTGTCCCAAAGAGCATTAACAAATATTCCACCCCCCACCACACCAGGATATTGGTATCCCTGTGGTTCAGGTGAAGACCATCCTTTGGTAGAGGTCCCACCTTCCCCAGAAATAGCTCCAATTATCTAAGAATCCAAAACCCTTCCTGCTGCATCATTCCTGCAGCCATGTGTTCAGGTCTGCTCTCTCCCTGTTTCTTGCTTCACTAGCACGTGGCATGGGCAACAGACCATAGATAAGAACTCTGTTTGTCCTAACTCTACACTTCTACCCTAGCTCGCTGAATTTCTGCCTTAGATCCCCACCTTTCTTCCTAGCTATGTCATTGGTGCCTATGTGGACCACAACTTAGGGCTGCTCCCCCTCCCCCCTCAGGGATCCCAAAAACACAATCAGAGACATCACGAACCCTGGCACAACACACCAATCGTGAGTCTCCCTCGTTCCCACAAAATCTCCTATCTGTCCCCCGAACTATGGAGTCCCCAATGACTAAAGCTCTGCGCCAGAGACCTGTGCCCCATTGCTTATCCCTGGTAAGTTGGCCTCCCCAACAGTATCCAAATTGGTATACTTGTTGTTGAGGGGAACCACCACAGGATATCCCTGCACTGCCTGCCGGTTCTCATTCCTACCCCTGACGGTAACCCACCTACCTCCTTTATGTGGCTGTGGAGTAACTACCTCCCTGTAACTCCTCTCAATAACCCCCTCCGCCTCCTGAATGATCTGAAGTTCTTCCAGCTCCAACTCCAGTTCCCTACGAGGAGCTGGAGTTGGGTGCACTTCCCACAAATGAAGTCAGCAGCGACACTAGAGGTGACTCTTACCTCCCACATACTGCAGGAGGAACATTCAACTGCCCTAACCTCCATTCCTGCTATTTCTAAATTCCCAAATAGACTGCCAGAAAAAAAAAGACAAAAGAAAACATTTGTCATCCTACCAACCACCGCACAGAACTTTTATTGAGAGGAGGAGGATGAGTGAGAGACACTACCCGAGTAGTATAGTAGTAACCGCCCAAATGTGAGACTCGTGACCTCTCCAACTGCGTCCTGGAACTGAAGAGAAACTGGAAATAAATTTAAACTGTCTACTCACGTTTCCCTAAAGGCTATGCTGTTCCCTGGAAACCTTGTGATCTCTCCGACTCTATCCAGGAACTGAAGAAAAAATAGAACTAAAAGAAATTTAAACTGTATACTCATATCCTGACAGGCTCTGCTGCTCCTTGGAGACCTCGTGACCTCACCAACTGCAACCAGTTGTGAGCTTGATCATTCTCCATGAACTGTTCAGAGCTATTTAACTGTGCAATACCACAGCAAACCTTGTGTTCTTCACTGAAGCGTAAGCGTGCACTTGAGCCATGTGACACTATAGAATGGTATCAGGAACTTTATGTCATTTTATTCTACTTAGGTTAGGGATACCATGGATTATTGAGAGGATCTGTAGACATGAAGCCAGCATGGTTTGTGATTATTTTCCATGGGCTATAGGCAGTGATGGTATTATTACATTTTATTTCCCATCACTAATTTTCCCGAGAAGATGAATGGTGGGCGTTATCCTTCACTGTAGCCCTTGTGATTGTTCAAACTGTGATGTGACTCTATCAGAAATGTGAAACTTGTCTATAGCAGAGGGTCAGTCAGTTAAACCTTCAGGCAGGCAGCATCAGGACTTTTGAATTATTTGAACTATTTGAAAATGCTGTTGTAAGGCAGGAGGCAAAGGTGACGTCCTCCAGGACCCCTAAAGAAACTTAGGATCTCCTCTATCCTGGTCTTCTCTCTTTGATCCCCATCCCTCCATCCACATTGTTATTAATGCCTTGAGGGTTGTAAACTCTTTTTTTACCCTTGCAACTTGAAAACCCCACCCCACTCCCTCTTCTTCTTTCATGGATTCTTGTCATCTGAAATTTTGCTTTTATCCGGGTGGTGATTCCTAATGTGTACAGGCAGGTATTTTTCCTCTTGGATATTAATGGGGCTCTGGATTTAAACTGTTCTGGTCTCACATTATGTAGGTTTCCCACACACTCCAATACCTGTACCCATTAACTGCTTATGTTAAAACCTGCTAATGATAAAAATTTATTCGCAGTAATGAGCTGTGTATCTCAACATCTCATCAATTACTTGTACATTTCCTTCAATAATAGAATGTACAAGAATATTATAAATTTAAGGTTATTTTGCCAGAACTGTTTAACTGCTCTTGAGTGCCAGAGACTACAACCTATTTCAGCATCAAACACTCTGGGTTAAAATAAAACAATTCATGTAAAAGATAACTGTATAACATCTGCATTTTCTGGCCATCATCCCTGTGAATATGTTTGGAAACATACTCAGTTACAGATAAATATCATCTCAATCCAAGCATTATTATGATCCAATCCTGGAATTCTTACTCACCAAACTAATGACTCTTCATTGGGTGGAGTTGATCAAAACAGATCAAAATTCTGACAGATAGTCCCTCTTAATGCTCAGTGCACCAAATATAACCAGAGACAGAAGTAGCTAAGTGACTTGGATCCAGACATCATAGTTAAAGAATAGATATTTGGTTAAGTATTTTTCTTTGTTTGACTTAACTAAACAATGAAATAGTCTATGTTATCAGCTGCCTGTTAGCTATTTATATCTGCAGTTTGCAGAGCTCCTATCTAATTCGAAAATTACCTTGCAAAACAGTTAAATGTTCAGCATGATTCAAATATAGTCAATACCATCTGATTTTAATATACTTACAAATTCAGATGAGGTTTTAACTTGCAGATGAGAGGACACAGAAACTCCTGCGACCACAGATCACTATAATTTAATATAATATATGACAAAACCAGGCAGAGGTATAATTTATTTCATAGAAGTTATAAAATATAGAAAGTCTGAAACATATTAATAGGGTTGATTCAAATATAGTCAATACCATCTGATTTTAATATACTTACAAATTCAGATGAGGTTTTAACTTGCAGATGAGAGGACACAGAAACTCCTGCGACCACAGATCACTATCATTTAATATAATATATGACAAAACCAGGCAGAAGTATAATTTATTTCATAGAAGTTATAAAATATAGAAAGTCTAAAACATATTAATAGGGTTCTTAAGAAGAATAGTCTGTGGTTTAGAATTGGGATGCTATATACTAACAGGCTATTGATCTGTATGTGCTTATCCTAAATTTCAGCATCACGTGGCTTAACAAAACTGATCACCACAAACCTTTTGGAGTCATTGGTAAGTTAACTCATTGATAATAGTTAAAAATCACACAACACCAGGTTATAGTCCAACAGGTTTAATTGGAAGCACACTAGCTTTCAGAGTGACGCTCCTTCACCAGGTGATTGTGGAGGGCTCGATCATAACACAGAATTTATAGCAAAAATTTGCAGTGTGATGTAACTGAAATTATACATTGAAGAATTGATGAAGGAGCATCACTCTGAAAGCTAGTGTGGTTCCAATTAAACCTGTTGGACTATAACCTGGCCTGGTGTTGTGTGATTTTTAACTTTGTACACCCCAGTCCAACACCGGTATCTCCGAATCATTGATAATAGTTTGGGCCGGTGCAAATACCACTCTGGATACAGTTCTGTTATGTTTGTTGGATAATCCTGTACCCACCTTTGTGAAAGGGCAGTCTGATCCTTTCCTTAGGGGCCAATGTGTGAAATTCTACTGCTTTTATCATTCACATAACCTGCCTGTCCAAGTGCCTGGGGCTGACATTTACCATTGATGAGCTTCATGCACTCGGTGTACCTTCTGTTACTATTGTCACTGTTATTGATTGAAGCTCAGAAACTCAGGTTTCCAGCTGAAGGAATCAACGCTGTGTGTCACTTTAAGCAGTGGACAAAGTTTCAACCTCTAGTCAAAGCAGGGGGAAGCTGTTGAAATTGAGGAAACACTGTCTCCGTTGTCTTTTTCTTAGGGATTCTGCTGGTCTCCCAAATTTATTTTAGAGCCCTAAAAATTTTGTGGATTGTCACTCTAGTAATATTTGGAGGTCACAGTGACAATATCAGCGATCAAGCCCCCACCCCCACCCCCAACCGCTCCCCGATCCCCCATGGACATATCAAACATTAATGGCAACGTGTGTTTTTTTTAAAAAAGGACCAATTCCAGCCAAAATGACTGTGGCTATAAATTCACTAGTTGTCTTGACGTAAATTCATTCATTGTGTGGAGCGACAGAGAGACCTAGGAATGAGACCCCGATAAAGTGTCAAGGAAGCTTTGAAAATGAAAATGCATTCCAAACTGAACTGTAATCTCCTGGAGTTATCTCAGGCTACGAAAATGATAGGAGATAAGTGGTCTTGATGAGAGACATGTTTTATGTCTTCCCTTTTTGAGAATGCACAAAAAGCAGGTTAAAAGCCAGTTGAACCCCTGTCTTTGTGTGGTAGTGGAAGGTGATAGTGAGATGAGGTGCTCATGTGTGACAGTGCACTGAGACACTTGGGTATACAGTCTGGGTTCAAACACTAGTGTGTTGTGAAGGTCACAGTTGGAGAACCATCCATTATTCGTCACTGCATTACAGGTAAAAGATTCTTTCATTCTGCTGTAAGCCAGCAAGCCAGTCAAAAGGAAAGAATCTCCACCAACCTGAAAAGCCAGAATTCTCAAATATTGGCTGTTCTACTATCAGTGTTTCACTGTTTAATCTTTATAAATAACTTGGAGACTGAACCATATATATTATAATTTCTGGACCTGCTTCTCATTTCTAATCTTTTGTATGTGTTCTGTGTTATTATGACTTTTTACATTTAGTAACTATTTAACTTACTCTTTTGTCATCACTGAAAAATTGATTTCTTTCTGAATTCATTTGAATCTGGAGAAAAGAATGCAAAGGGAGGGGATCCTTCGCAAATCAACCTTCAAGCAACCAAAGGGGAACTAATTAATTCTCTGTAATCTGTATTCCACCTGGAACCATAATAATTTGCAGAACCTCATCGAGGGTCTGGCCATAAGAACTCCAATTGTTTTGTAGTTCAGTGTAGAATGTGATTGAAATTTTCAACATGTAATCTTCCATGAAAATGTTGCTGGACCTGGAATTCACGTATTCAGTGTAACTAAAATTTTATATGCAGTTTTACTGGTTCGTTTCATCTAAAGATGAGGGTAATTATTTAAATTACAGGTACAATGACCACTGGAATGGGTTTTATTAATTAATGATGGCACTGCCTATGGTTTTCTATTCTAATGTGGACTGGGATCCCCAACATGTCCTCTAGTTGGTGCTGAGTCTAATCTGAAAATTAACACTTAGCATCTTGTATTTACACTATTTTGTGAGAGTTACCAAGGATATCCTTCAGGTAAGTGCACAGTTGGGAAGCAAAGAATCAGTACTAAACATAGTTCAAGTTATTTGCTCAAGAACAATGATATGAACCTTTTTTCAAAAAAATTAACATATTGATAACTCAGGAAATTAGATGCTTATTGAAACAATAAACCTGCAACATACATTAAACTTGTTAAGGAAGCATGAACTCTCGAGATGTTTTCTTTGCTTTACAGACTGGTGATAATCTGCTTTTGATGTACTGATAATTTTCAGTAAAGATAGTTTTTAAAGGAGTCTGTGTCTCTAACTTTGATTCTCTGCATGCTAAATATAAATTAACAATAGCCAGTGCTTTATCATGTCACCGTGCCAATTATTTTAAGTATATACTTCAAGAGCAAGCATGTATGGGAGGATTATATTTATAAAGTTTATGTTTGTAAAGAAGTTGAATACTTTTTATTTATAGACATTAAGTTGACATTCATGCTCAAGGATTGGATACATCCTATGTGAGATAATTTCTGTATGAATAAAACTTCAACTTTGTCATGCTAAAATGGTGTAAAAACTATAGTTGGTAAACAGGTAAATAAAATGGCTGTTTCCCAATATTCATCTTTTGTCACAATCCTTCATGAAAGCAGAAAGTTCACAGCAATTGCTGATAGAACAAATGGCTGGGTAGATCAATGAACTCAGTTTGCACCTCTCACTAACTTCAGGCTTTGATTTTTAACAAGTGTGAAATTAGGGTTGTTGCCCTACCAGTTAATTTGTCCAGTCATGCCTCATAAAAAGCTCTACACTGTTCACTAAGTTTTGGGATCTAAAGTCATTGGTAAAAGCACAGAAGGAGGCTATTCAGTGTGTTGTACCTGTGTTGGCTCATTACAAGAGCAACTCAACCAGTTCCGATTTGGAGATGCTGGTGTTGGACTGGGGTGTACAAAGTTAAAAATCACACAACACCAGGTTATAGTCCAACAGGTTTAATTGGAAGCACACTAGCTTTGCTCGGTTTCCCCAATGTACCATGCCTCTGGGCATCCTTGCTTGCAACATATAAGATAGACAATGTTGGCTGAGTCACATGAATACCTGCCATGTACAAGGTAGGAGGTGTCCCAACACGTAATGGTGGTATCTATGTCCACACTCCGACACGTCTTGTGCAGCAACTGCCAGGGTACCCTTCGTTGTTCAGTATTTCCCACGTGCTGAAAAACTATGCCATATTCTTCGTGACCTGCAATACATTATCAATTAGGATGAGCACCTCACCAAGATCTTCCCCACACCTCCACTACTTGCCTTTAAACAACTGCCAAACCTCAAACAGATCATTGTTCGTAGCAAACTGCCCGGCTGTCAGGACAACTCCATACAACCCTGTCATGGTAGGCACTGCAAGACGTGTCATAGTGTGGAGATAGATAAGATACCACCATTACACGTAGGAACACCTCTCACCTTGTATATGGCAGGTATTCATGTACTCAGCCAACATTGTCTATCTTATACGTTGCAAGCAAGGATGCTCGGAGGCATGGTACATTGGGGAAACTGAGCAAAGGCTACGACAATGGATGAATGGGCACTGCACAACAATCAACAGACAGGAGGGTTCCCTCCCAGTTGGGGAACACTTCAGTGGTCCAGGACATTCAGCCTCGGACCTTCGGGTGGCCATCCTCCAAGGTGGACTTCGGGACAGGCAGCAGCGAAAAGTGGCCGAGCAGAAGCTGATAGCTAAGTTTGGTACCCATGGGGAGGGCCTCAACCGGGACCTTGGATTTATGTCACATTACAGGTGACCACTATACACACACACTCTCACACACACACAGGCACTCCTATACACAC
>NC_057713.1:105237958-105244887 GCF_004010195.1 Chiloscyllium plagiosum | reverse complement strand
ATAAATTCTGTGTTAGGATTGACCCCTCCACTACCACCTGATGAAGGAGCGACGCTCCAAAAGCTAGTGTGCTTCCAATTAAACCTGTTGGACTATAACCTGCTGTTGTGTGATATTTAACTTTGTCAACCAGTTCCATTCTTCTTTCTTTTACCTGCTGCTCTACAATTTCCTTTTCCTTCAGATTATGATCTAATTCTCTTTTAAAACACGCAGTTGAAATTTGCTTCCTCCATACTGTTGAGCAGTTTTCAAAAATTCTTTCATGAGTATCATAAACAAGGCCAGGATCTAGCCATCCTTAATTGCCGTGGAGAAACTGGTGATGAGTTGTCCTAGACTACCACAGTCTATCTTGTTGAGGTTCTCACTTAGTGCTGTTACTAAGGAAAATTCCAGGACTTTGGGACAAAAAGGAACAGTGATATAATTCCAAGTAAGTATGGTGTGTCATTTGGAGCAGAACAGGTTGTACTGTTCCCATTACTCTAATGCCCTTGACCATCTACGTGTTAGAACTCTCAAGTTTGGAAGGAGCTATTGAATGAGCTTGCTGAGTTGCTGCAGTTAAATTTGTTGATGATACACACTGCTGCTAATGTGTACTGGGGATGGAGGGAATGAGTATTTAGAGTCAGAGTCATAGAGATGTACAGCACAGAACAGACCCCTCGGTCCAACCCGTCCATGCTGACCAGTTATCCCAACCCAATCTAGTCCCACCTGCCAGGACCTGGCCCATATCCCTCCCAACCCTTCCTATTCATATACCCGTCCAAATGCCTCTTAAATGTTGCAATTGTACCAACCTCCACTACTACCTCTGGCAACTCTTTCCATATACGTACCACCCTCTGTGTGGAAAAAGTTGTCCCTCAGGTCTCTTTTATATCTTCCTCCTCTCACCCTAAACCTATGCCCTCTAGTTCTGAACTCCCCCACCACAGGGAAAAGACTTTGTCTATTTATCCTATCCATGCCCCTCACAATTTTATAAACCTCGATAAGGTCACCCCTCAGCCTCCGATGCTCCAGGGAAAACAGCCCCAGCCTATTCAGCCTCTCCCTGTAGCTCAAATCCTCCAACCCTGGCAACATCCCTGTAAATCTTTTCTGACCCTTTTCAAGATTCACAACATCTTTCCGATTATTGGTGATTAGAATGGCAATCCAGCAGGCTGCTTTGCCCTGGAGTTTCTTGACTGTTGTGGAGCTAGGCAAGTGAAGAGTATTCCATAGTACTTCTGACTTGTGCCTTGTAGATTGTGGCCTGTCTTTGGAGAGTCAGGATGTGAATTAATCGCTGCTGGATTCTCAGCCTCTGTCTTGTTCTTGAGGTCACATGGCTGGTCCAGTTCATATTCTGGTTAATGTTAGCTCTCTGTATTTTGGAGGATTTCAGAAATGGTAGTGTTGTTGAACATCATTAAGAGATGTTTAGATTTTCTCCTGCTGGTGATATTAATTGTCTGGCACTGTGGGCACAGATGTTACTTGCCAATTATCACACCAAGCTGGAATGTTGCCCGGTTACTGCTGAATGTGGACACAGACGATATGGCTATCTGAGGAGTCCAAATGGAGTTGAACACTCTGCAATTTTGAGTGAACAGCCACATTCTGACCACATGCATGGGGAAGGTCTCGATGAAGCAACTGAAGATGGTTGAGCCAGGACACTACCCTGAGAAACCCCTATAGTGATGTCCTAGGGATGAGATGAATATCCTACATGAAAGTTGTTGCTGTATATGACTCAGACAATAAAGAGTTCCCCTCACCAACCTTACCCCATTCCCACTGACTTCAATTTTTCACTGAAGCTTGACCCGCCAAGTCCAGGCAAATGCTGCTTTTATGTCAAGGTTGGTTATTCTCATCTCACCTCTTGAATTCAGTGTTTTTGTCCATATTTGAGCTAAAGCTTTAAAGATTCTGGTGTCAAGTGCTTGATTCAAACTGAGCATCAGTGAGTAGGTTATCACGGTGTGTCAGTGCCCTTTGATAATGGTGTCAGTGACATTTTCCATTTGTGATGAGAATAGACAGATGGAGTGGTAATTGGACAAATTGAATTTAGTTTTGATGGAGGTGGGCAGATGCACTCCAGAAACTAATACTTGTTGTATAAAATAGTTATTTTTCATGTCACCTTTGCTACTTTTGCTCTTTACCTTAAATTGGTGTTCTCTGGTCCACCTTCAAAGCTTTATCCTATGTCTGGTTGTTTCAGGCAAAGCTCATTTTAAAAATACCCCTATACAGCTCAGTTATAAAATTGGTAACCTTATAGAAGTATCAGTTCAGCATCACATTTAGAAATCTTCATTTTAGCCAGAATAAATTAGCAAATAACCCAGTGTACGTCAATTAGCTTATGAAGACATACAAAGACGGATATTGGGATTAGCAGATAAGAAATTCAATGTTAGATTTAATGTCTCCTCATTGTTAATATGATTTTAACATTATATTGTTTCAGAAAATAGTATGATTACTGAGCTCAGTCCACACATTAGGGTAAATCAAGCTGACACAGCAAGCTGCATTTAATTAGGCATTGACTTGGGATTTTGAACTTTACCTTCCTAATTTAATTAGTGTCAGATCTAATGAGCTAATGATTTTGATATAAGTTAATTTAACCTAATTATGGAGAAATACCAGTTGAATGAATAGAGGTGACAGGATTTGTAAAAGGCATCTACCTGATCATGAAGCTCTTTGGAGAGACTCCTTTGAAACCATCTGATAAACACTTGATTTTCATAGTTGTTTTGAATATTGCCTGTTTGTGTTCTTGGGCTTCCATGAAATTAAACTGATAAACAGGTTTTGGAACAAAGGTGCAGGGAAATGGTTATGCTGAAGTGTGAAGACAGAGATAGAAGATATAAGGATACCAAGATGTGTGTTAAGGATGCATGGGATGGGATAGCTGGAACTTTGTCACTTAGTTGTTCATTCAACTCAATCCTGTTTTCCCATCATATTAAACCATCAGACCAGTTATCATACCAGTGATTAGCTATTATATAAATAATGAGAGGATTAGTTGGCAAAGATTTTAAGAATGTACATGTTACTGTCTACTGAATGTAAAACATCTTTAGTTCTAGTCGAAAAGTGGTACTTAATGCCCCAACCCCCCTTTGGGGAGTTTGATAACAGAAGTGGGGGGCATATAATCAGACAGGTAACTGGTCAGTGTGTTTTGGTTCCCACCTGATTAAGGTAGTAACAGGAAGAATAGCCTTCCTGCCCCATTTCCCATTAAGATCCTTAAGTGAGAGCACATAAGTGCCCAATTCCAGTTGGTGTTCAAATTAAACCTGGCAGTAGGCAGGGACTTGCAGGGAGCATGATCATTAGACTGGCCATCTTCCTCTGCCCTTCACGTGGGAGCAAAAGTGGCAGATATGGGGAGCTCTGCTGCCTGTGAAAAGAATTTGTGCAAATGATGAGAAGGAACACTATGATGAAATATCCAAAACAAAACTTATTCTTCTCCAGACACTACCTGCAACTGCTGAATTGTTTAACATTACCGAATGGGATATTCTGCCACTTTGAGTTTTGCTGAAAAGAAAACCATGTTGCCAAAGCCTTGCATTCATCAGAAACAATCTCAGTTTTTTTCTTCTAATTAGTGGGAATCTGACTTAAAGTGCAACTTGGGAGAAAGCTATCTCATTGACCAAGACATTAGAATAATGCACTTGCAACCAACACTGACAAATGGTCTACAGAGTCTGCCAAGAATACAGAGTAATTAAGAAGAAACTGTGTCAGTGGCAGAAGGTTTGAGAATCAGTGTGCACTGATTTAAGATGATTAACAAAAGAAGTAACAATGAGATGAGGAAATATCTTTCTATCAATGAATGGTTGGGAGAGAATGGAGCACACAGATCCAATTGATTACATTCAAAGGAGAATGGGATTGTTTATCTGAAAAATAAATGTGGCTCTGATGTGTTTCTGTTCTGAATTCCACATTCCCATCTAACTCTGATAACCTTTGATTTCCTCGTCAAGCAAGAAACCATCTTGCACTGCTTTAAAAATATTCAAAGATCCTGATTTCTGAGGCAGAGTGTTCCAACGTTCCACAACCGCCTGAGAGAAACAGCAATCTCCTTGTCTTTGTCCTAAAAGGGGAACTCCTAATTTTTAAACATTTCTGGAATCACTCATAAGCAAAAATCTCCTTTTCATGCTTATCATGTCAAAACCACTTAAAGTCAAGTAACTCCTCACTCTTCCAAACTTCAGTTGAACCAACCCGGTCAGTCCAACCTATAAGACAACTCATTCATTACAGGTATCAACCTAGTGAAACTTCTCTGAACCACCACCACCATCACCACCACCACAAGTGTTTAGACATCCTTTCTGAAATAATAAAGTGAAAACTGCATATAGTATTCAAATCCCATTTCAGAAATGCCATGTATAACTGAAACAGAACATTTTTACTAATCTGTTTAGTTTCTCTCATAGTGAAGGATAGCATTCCACTAAGTGTGTTAATTGCCTGTAGTTCCTGTGTACTATGCTTTTGTCACTTACTTAAAAATCACACAACACCAGGTTATAGTCCAACAGGTTTATTTGGAAACTCTTTTGAGACACTGCCTCTTCATCAGGTGGCCTAATTTCATCACTTATGTACTAGAATACCTCTGCACCTTAAAATTTGCTGTGATTAAGTTTCCGGAATACAAATCTGATATCACTCTGGCATTGTCATTAATCCGTGATGTTGTTCAATTGCAAGATTTGCTGCAGCATCCTGTTAATGGAGTAATCTTTGCAAAGATTGTACATGACCTACAGATTGATAGCAGTGCCTTGTGTATGTGCTCATTCAAAACTGCAAATTCAGAAATGAACATGCTGCTGAAGAAAGCTGTAAGCATTTATGCCATGTTGTTATATCATGGCAGTACAGATGTGCTACTGTTTTTTAGATATGTAGTATTAAATTTATAAACTTAGCAACTCGTGCATTTGAGCTAAGTTTTAATGACCCCTTATGTGCCCAAACAAGTGGTGTAACTATGAAATCCACTTTAGGTTCAGCAAGTTCCTTAGTGGTGTTTTCTAGTAATGGGATGCTACTAACAGTTCAAAAAGATCTTCTTCCTACCACACAGTTGAGCACATTGTGTATGAATATCTGTGTTGGTATTATGCCAGTAACATTGGCCATCTGTTTCTACAACTGGCTGATTGTATCAAACAGAATGCTCCTTTGGTTATTTGTAATAAGCAAAGGTAGAGATCATATGCAACCAGACCATACTTGCAAAACCCGAATTGTTTGCTGTTAGATGTGATTCCATGATCAGTAGCAAATGCTAAATAATCCTGAGTGTGCCAAAAGTTACACCAACAACCACTTTTAAAATAATCAGCTGAGGTCATAAAATGGCTCATTTCTGCTTGCTAGAAGTGATGTATATTCATAAACAGGGAGCTATTCTCCGCAAACTAAGGGAAAATGTTTCAGCTTTGGACGTCTTTAAATTACCCTGGAGCTTGTGATTCTCTGTTGCTTTCTCAATGGCAACAACTCAGTCAATCAGAATCCACTCGCCAAACATTTTGCAATCTCTTTTGCTGTTGTATAAACTGTTGTGACAATTTGAAATCCTTACGTTTGTCCTGATTATTGCAAGTCAAAAAGCATTAGCAATGTGTCTCTCTTTTCCATTGTTATTATTTATTAACCTACCACTGTGGCACCTTGCTGGTGACTAAGCATCATATTTAGATCCAGACTTGGACGTAGAGGCACATGAAGGGTTAGAGGTTTATATCTTTGGCATCAGTACTTAAATGTCCTTTCAAGTTTCAATGCATTAAAGCTATGGCTAAAATCAGTGTAAGCAAAGCAAATGCTTTGTAACAGGTTATTCAGCTGAAAAGTATACAATCAAAATGCACATCTTTGAAGAACGGGGCATTTGTGGTGCAGTGGTAGTATCCCTACCTCTGGGCTGGAGACCTGGATTCAAGTCCCACCTGCTCCAGAGACGTGCAACAATGTCTCTGAACAGGTGATTAGAAAATTTCTTCTTGGAAAAGTAGGATCACTGTGGTATTGTCCTTACTTCTGGGCTAGGAGACCCAGGTTCAAGACCACATCTATTCCAGAGATATGTGATAACATTGCTAACAGAGTGATTAGGTAAAATAAGTCATCTTGAAAGAGTATTAAAACTTATATTTAGAACATTGAAAACAAATGGCAATTTTTCTTCTGTTTAATTTCTTCCTTAACTATGTTGGTCGTAATATTAACTGATAAGTGTTCTTTTGTGAAATAATATGAATGACTTTGTGCTTAGTGAGCTGCAAGTGTTCCCCAGTTTCCTCAGATCTTCTTGATGGGGTTTCTGATATGGGCTCCCAGGAGGTCCAGTTCCAATACCGAACAATCCAGAATGGCCTCTTTCTTCAAAGACCGCAATTTCCCCCCAGACGTGGTCGACGATGCTCTCCACCGCATCTCCTCCACTTCCCGCTCCTCCGCCCTGGAGCCCCGACCCTCTAATCGCCACCAGGACAGAGCCCCACTGGTCCTCACCTACCACTCCACCAACCTCCATATACATAATTTCCACCACCTCCAAACGGACCCCACCACCAGGGATATATTTCCCTCCCCTCACCTATCAAAGTTCTGAAAAGACCACTCCCTCCGTGACTCCCTCGTCAGGTCCACACCACCACCAACCCAACCTCCATTCCCAGCACCTTCCCCTGCATCCGCAAGAAATGCAAAACTTGCGCCCACACCTCCCCCCTTACTTCCCTCCAAGGCCCCAAGGGATCCTTCCATATCCACCACAAATTCACCTGCACCTCCACACACATTTACTGCATCCGCTGCACCCGATGTGGCCTCCTCTATATTGGGGA
>NC_057713.1:105174626-105237937 GCF_004010195.1 Chiloscyllium plagiosum | reverse complement strand
CCCACTCCGGCCTATCACCCTCACCTTAACCTCCTTCCACCTATCACATTTCCAACGCCCCTCCCCCAAGTCCCTCCTTCCTACCTTTTATCTTAGCCTGCTTGGCACACTTTCCTCATTCCTGAAAAAGGGATCATGCCTGAAACATCAATTCTCCTGTTCCTTGGATGCTGCCTGACCTGCTGCGCTTTTCCAGCAACACATTTTCAGCCCCGGGGTTTCTGATATACCATACAAAAGCATTTGGTGGAAATCTGTTGCTCTCAAAGTAGATGCTGCTAGAATAGCTGGGTATTTCCAGCATTTTCTGTTCTTATGCCTATTGTGCCTTGTTGAGAAATTTCTTAATTTGCTTTCTTCTACAGCGGGAGGTGAAGGATGTGATAACACCAATTGTGTTTGAAGTTACATACAACTTGGGCAAGCACCTCATTGCTGGCAAGTCTGAGAAGGAGCTTCCAGCTTTAAAACCAATCCTGCGCTGGAGAAAAGGACAGAAACTGGCTCAGCAAAACCAGGTGAAATTTAGACTTTACTGCACAACAGATGCCACATTCTTTGTTCTTTATGTAGTTTTTTTTAATGGAAAGTACAAGCTCTAAGCAGACTTGTACCATGGTCAGCAACAGGCAAATCCATTCACTGTAACCCCTTGAGAACAGTAATAGGTTTTCTTTGCTCAAACCAATATCATAAGCTCAGTGTTTAACTTCTGGAATTTGATTGAATCATTCTTTATCAGAAGTTTTACTTTCTGACAGAGTGATGTTCTGACAATAAATCACTGATATTAATTCAGCAGATGTTTTGAATGAATTAAAAACCTGGCAAAGTCATTTGAGAGATCAAAGGGTTAATGAAAATCTCATAATTATTCACAAAACAGTCACTTACAGTCCCATCTAGTTGAAATTGCTGTGTAATTGATTGAAAAATGTGTGAAGCCATTTAAGTGCTGAAAATGATCTAAGGACAATTTGGATAATGGGATAATTTTAATGGTGATGGATAGATTGTGAAGTGGAGAATCTTGTTGAATAATTATCCTTTGATCTAATTGTGAAGGGATGTGTATTATTTACTTCACAATGTTCACGTGATTTTCTCTACAACAAAATAATTAACTTATGTTTGTACTATCATGTTTACTGACTTAACTTAACATTAATATGTAGCACACATACATATACTATGTATTTCAGATGAGAAAGAAAATTCAGGCTTGTGGACACTTATCCTGTTTTCACAAGATTGATTCAAATGTACCTATCCTCAATCCCACCTCACCTTACCACTTGGAAGGAGCAAAAAAGCATGGAGGCAATTCAGGAATTTGTCAACAATTTCTCTACAACTTTTCATAGGTGATCGGGTAAATGTAAGGATGACCCAAATTTTCTAAGACAATTAAGACCGATACATCTAAATTAGTTTTTTGCTTTTTAAATGGATGACACCTTAATTCTACGTGGCTCACTCATTTCAAATTATATATAATTTGCTTGTGATTTTTTTGAAGCCCCGAATCAGTTGCCCTTTGGGCCTGTTCTTTTCCATCATCTCCAAACCATCATCATAAAGCCTGGCTCCTACTCAGACAAGTTGGAGATCATGCTTGGTGCTCTTCTATGTTCCATTTCCAGGCAAACGTTTACTTCTGATCTAATACACTGTCCAAATCCAATTTTCAGTCAATTCCTTTCTTCTAAGATCGTGACTTTACTACTCAATTGAATATTATGTATGAATGTAATAATCATGTTAAATTCCCTGCGTCCAGTACCAAAAGTAATGAACAGAAGTAGAGCTAACAGCAAGCTGTGGGTTATCCCATTAATAATGACTCCATTGGGAAGCAGGCCCATTAAAATCAGTCTTGGTTTGAAGATATTTTTAACAAACCTGAAAACTACACATCGATCAACCTAATATCAAATTGTGGAAATTTTTAGAGAAAATAATTCATGGAAATTAATTGTCATTTGCAAAGTTATTTGCTAATAACCAGGACTTTATGTGAATTTTTAAAAGGGAGGTTAGTTTTGGCTAACTTGATCGAGTTATTTTATAATTGTAATAGAGAGAGTTGATGATGGTAGTGTGGTTGATGTAGTGTATTGTATTTTCAAAAGGCGTTTTTACAAAGTACATAATTAACTGGTTACATAATTGAAACTTGGGGAACTAAAAGGACATTGGCAGCATGGTGACAAAATTGGTTTAGCTAGAGTTTTGTTTACTTTAAATGTTTGATTTTCAGACTAATGAGAAGAAGCTCATAATAATTTTCTCCAGCCTTAAGAGCAACGATTTTTTAAAATTTGGGTTTGGATATTAACGGCATAATTTCAACATTTTGATGATATGAAACTCCAAATAAAGTAAACTTCAAGGAGGATAGTAACAGATTTCAGGGCTCATAGATGGGTTAGTGAAATGAATAGACATGAGATTGCTTATGATGCATTTTGGTAGGAAGAATAAGGTGAGGCGATATAAACTGAATGTTACAATTTAAAATGGGGTGAAGACACTTGGGCAAGAATTCCTCCATGCTCCTTAACATGACAGAGGTAAGTCGAGCAGGCCAGTCAAACACCCAGCATCTCAGTAGACATGCCTCTATGATATCTTTATCTGAATCTTCTGCAGCGAGAACTTGTCTGTGCTCTTGCCCTCTGGAGAGAGCTAGCATCCATCATTTACACCTAGCTTTACATATCCATACCTGGATGACTCAACACTTTCTTATCCTGTCTGTCCAGTAACCTTCCAGGTACAATGAGTGCCAATATTCATACTGGTGGCTGCAAATTTCAAATCAAGCAATTTTTGCTGATCCTCCTCCCATTCCCTCCAGAGGTTAGACAGGCAGTACTTTGTGCCTTTCTGAAAATAAGAATTTGGAAGGGAAAAGTTTGGGTAGGGTAAGCAGGGATGGGATGAAGTGGAAAACAAGGTTTCATGGTCATGCCATCAGCAGCCTTTTGATCATACAAATATCAAGGTGGATGTGTCCTGGGAGCAGTGAAAGGACAGAGGCAGAAAGATGCTATCCTCTCCAATGCAGTCAGTGATATTGGATGCAGCAGACACCACTGCAAAGTATCTGCTCTGTGGGACTCAAGAGATGCAGACAGTCTCCTGTCAATTCTGCTCTACGTAGCTCCTTTCATTGTGTGCTATCTGGTCTTAAAGAGAGAAGCAGAATTTCAGTGAATGTTATAATGTTGTGATGTGCCTGGCACGGAAGAATACCTTATGTAGATACTTCAGAGAGACTAGAAGCGCTGATAGGAGTCAGAGAGTGATTTGGAAATCTAATGCTACGTATGAATCCTGAATTTCAAGGCCTAGTGCTGCATGAATGATAAGAATGTAGTGCATATCAGGAGTAGCTAATGGTGCAATGAATAGAGGATGTCATGATAAGATATAATCATTGTCATGCATGATCTGTCTAGGTTTATGAGATTTAATGCGGCTAGGATCTCAGATCTGGACTTTGGGAATTGATCCTCCTAGCTACACACTCCTGTGCCATTCTGAGAGGTTTTAAGAGTTACCTGGTTTTCTGTGGGTTTATAATGTCTGTCCTCATCTGCAAGCCAGAGCAATGATACATTCAACACCGCAACCACTTGTCTGGATCCTTCTGCTTTATTCATTATTTTCTAATGTGGCAAAAATGTCTATTCAACTTGCCTTTAAGAGAAACTCGTCTTTAAATATAAAACAAGCTGCCTTTATTGTGTGAGTAGGAAACTATGTTTCCAGCCCTACTCACTGGGTTGACTGTGCTGCCAGCACTCCATAGAGAGAACGTGGGAGACTCAGATTCCTACATTGAAATTATTTAGATGAGGTGGGTGGTCCAATTTTGTAACTTATCCATCTTGATGTGAATAGCTATGAACATTTCTCAAACCAGTGCCCCATTGCACAGAAATTACAAATTATATTCCCTGTGAGTGCAGGCAAGGAAGTCTTTAAAATTTACATAAAATATTGTGCGTAAAATGCTAAAATGGAGAAATATGTAACTTTGAAAACAATGTGCATTTCCATAGCTTAGACTTATTGAAGTGACTTTAGCAGAATCACAGAATTGTAGCACTTCAGAAGAGGCTGTTGATTTTTTGCGTCTGCTTGTTGCACTAATTTAGTGCTAATCTACTGCTTTTTACGGGTACATTGGATTATTATTTAAATAGAAACAATGTCCTCTTGAGTGCCTCAGTTGAACCTGTTCCCACTACACCACCTGGCAGTGAATACCAGACCCTAAATACACACTGTGTGAAAAAGTGTTTTCTCATTTCACATTTGCTACATTTGTAAAATACTTTAGAACTGTACCTTCTGATTTTTGATCTGTTTGGGAGGGGGAGCAGTTTCTCCATATTCCCTCTCTCCAGGTGTCTCATGATTTTGAAAATTTCAATCAGATCGCCTCTTCATGTTCTCTTCAAACAATCTCAAATTCTTAAAGCGATCCTCATGTCTTAAGTGTCACCTTCCTGGAATCCTTCTTACAAACCTCTTCTGTTTTCTCTCCCATGCACTTACATCCTTCCAATAGTGAGATGCCCAGAACTAAGTTTAACTGGTGTCTTCCTGAATCTCAGCATTATCTCCCTGCTGTTGGTCTCTTGACCCTTATTGATGAAGCCTAGAATGCTATATGCTTTGCTAACAGCTCTCTCTACTGTCCTATATCCTTTGATTTATGTGTGTATACTTCCAGGTTTCTATGCTCCTGCACATCTTTCAGAGTAGTACCCCTTATTTTGTAGTCTCTCTACATTTCATTACTCAGGGGCTTCGATGTAGACTTTCTGCAGCATTGGAGAATGTGGGTTCCTGTCTTTTCCTTGACCTTGTGAAACCATGAGCTGTGAATTGAGCAAAGTTGGATTTTGTCTTAACTTTTTTATATATGATTTCTGTTATTAATATAGGGGCTGGAATATGGTCACTTCAAACACTTTTCACTTAAGTGACAATAAATTGCTTTTCTACTAATTGATTCACACTTCTCTTCATTGAGCTTCACCTGCCACCTATCTGTCCTCTCTACTATGTGTCAATGTGCTTTTGAAGTCCTGCATTGTCCTAAGAGTTTGCAGTTCTCCCAAATTTTTTATCAAGTGCAAACTTTGAAATTATCTCCTGCACACCAAGTTGTAGATCATTAATATATATCAGGAAAAGTAAGGGTTCTAATACCGACCACAGGTGACTTCAACTACAAATCTTCTTCCAGCTCGAAAAATACCTATTAGGGATTAGTCGCTGTTTCTTATCCCTCAGCCAGTTTTGTATCCATGTTACTTTCATCCCTTTTATTCAGGGAGGTGTATATTTCTTCAAGTCTATTGAGTGTGTGGCATTGTGTTGAATGCCTTTTGGAAAGAAAGTAAATATTGCATTATTTAACTTATTTTGAAGTGACAATGTTTATTGGATTTCATTATCAAGTTAGTACAATAATTGCTAGTGAGAGACAAAGAATTAATAATCATATAAATTAGGGCTTAAAGATGCAGGGCAATTGATGCTTGCAGTTGCACAATTTGTGATTTCTCGATCAGAACAAACATGTCTGTGGCAAACATTTGCAACTTAAGCAGCTTCACCTGAGAGTTGGAGCTGGAGGCTGGACAACAGAGACTGTGACATATCAGGGAAGGGGAAAGTTACCTGGGCACTCTATCCAGCAAGGTGGCCACACCTTTCAGTTAGGGTCTTCTCGTTTCATCATTTGACATGGAGAGGTGGGTGTATTTATAAGTAAGGCATCTCAGGGGACCCAGTGCAAGTACCTCAGTATTTATAGTTAAGCAGTCAATTTGAGGTCTTCTCAGCTAGTTTAGATAAATGTGAGGACTGCGGAATGGATAAACTAATAGACCCTGGCATTGTGGTACAAGAAGCCACTTAAATGAGGAAGCAGATAGGAAAGTAGTGGAAGGAGCGAACAGTATAGTGAGGAAGATTGATACTGTTCTCTGCAGCAAAATAAAAGCAAAAGTCTAGAGGCTTGGTTGCTTGCTTAGTGCCAGGGTTCTAGAGATCTTCTGAAGGCTGTAGAGCAACTCAGTCAGAGGGGTAGGATCCACTTATTGTGGTTTGTGATTCTAAAGAATAATCATATCGAGCTCGAAATCTTTACTCTATTTCTCTCTCTATTGATGCTGGTGGACCTGCTGTGTTTCTCTAATATTCTCCATACCTTTCAGCATCCACAGTATTTTGCTTTTATCTACTTATTGCAGGGTTCATCTAGATACCAGGGACATAGGTAGCACAAGGAAAGAAGTTCTGAGTAGTCAAGATGAAGAGCTAGGCACCAAAGTAAGAAGCAAAATGTTAAATTTAATAATTTCTAGATAATTACCTGAGCTATTTACAAACTGGCATAGAGTAAGTGAGAAAGGAGCTTGGAGACCAGAGTGATAAAAGTGGGTTCTCATTCATGGGGATCTGACACCAGTATTTTGAAGTTCTTAAGTAGTGGGAGTAAGGAGTCAAATTTGAGAAGATGCGATAAGTCAAAATATAGGGATAAGACAAGAGAGGGAGACACTTATATGGGAAATTATAAAGAGACCATGGCAGAAATAGAGAGAATAAGGGAAAGTGGGGCTGTACCAGAGGGCAGTATACACTTGAACTCTGCCAGGACCAGTGTTCTAATGAGCCATGTAACTAGGAACGTAGACGGAATGTTTTAAATATTTTTAAATGTTAAACCAGTGAAAAGGAAGGACTGTAGGAAAAAGTGTAATCTGCCATGGGTGCCTAAGGAAATAAGGGAGGCTATTAATTTGAAAGAGAAAGCTTACAAACTGGCCAAGATCAGAGGGAAGGTAGAAGATTGAGAAAGCTTTAAAGGTCAACAGAAAGTCGCAAAAAAGAGCTATAAGGAAAAGTAAGATAGAATATGAGAAAAAAATTAGTTCAGAATATAAAGACAGAGAGCAAAGGTTTCGGTAAATATATAAAACAAAAAAAGAGCAGCTAAAGTAAACTTTGGTCCTTTAGAGGATGAGAAGGGGGATTTAGTAATGGGATGTGAGGAAATGACCATAGCACTGAATAGGTATCAGCGTTGGGATTGCAACTATTCACAATTTACCAAGATGATTTGGAGTTGGGGATCACATGTAGTCTGTCAAGATTTGCAGATGTCACTAAGATGAGTCGTAGAGCAAAATGTGCAGAGGACTGTGAAACTTTGCAAAGGGATATAGATAGATAGTTTAAGCCAGTTAGCAAAGGTCTACCAGATGGATGAATGTGAAGTCATCCATTTTGGTAGGAATAACAGTAAAAAGGACTATTACTTGAATCATAAGAAATTGCAGCATGCTGCTGTGCAGAGGGACCTGGGTGTCCTTGTGCACGAATCACAGAAGGTTGGTCTGCAGGTGCAACAGGTAATTAAAAGGCAAATGGAATTTTGTCCTTCATTACTAAAGGGATTGAGTTGAAAAGCAGGGAGGTCATGTTGCAGCTGTTATAGGATGCTGGTGAGGCCACACCTGGAGTACTCAATGCAGTTTTAGTCTCCTTACTTGAAAAATGATGTACTGACACCACAGGGGGTGCAGAGGAGGTTCACTGGGTTGATTCCGGAGTTGAGGGGGTTGGCGAGCAGGCTCAAAGGGCCAGATGGCCTACTCCTGCTCCTAGTTCTCATGTTCTTAAGTAGTGAGAGTAAGGAATCAAATTTGAGAAGATGCGATAAGTCAAAATATAGGGATAAGACAAGAGAGGGAGACACTTATATGGGAAATTATAAAGAGACCATGGCAGAAATAGAGAGCATAAGGCTAAAAGTAAATCAACAGATAAAGCTAGATATTACAACAGTAATAAAGTGGTGAAATTAAAGGCTATTAATCTGAATGCATAAGCATTGAAAACAGAACAAATGACTTGGTGATGCAGATCTAAATAAGCATGGTCTGATGGATGGCAGAGATTAGGACTTGAATATTGAAGGGTATAGGACATTTGAGGAGGACAGTAAATTAGGAAAGTTGGAGTGATAGATCTGTAAGTCAATGATGGTTTTCACACAACAGAGAAGAATTTAGGAAGCCAGGTTGTAGAGCACATGGTTGGAACAGCAGGCTGACAAAATCCCAGTTGCTAATGGAGTTCACTTTAGGAAATTAAAAAATTGTTTCGAACAATAATTGATGTATTGGTTTTAATTTTCAAAAATTCTCTAGATTCTGGGAAGTTTTGGAAAATAGCAAATGTAGCTCCTTCATTCAATAGAAATGGAGGCAGAAAGCAGGAAACCAGAACAGTTAGCTTAACATCTGTCATACGGAAGATGTTGAAGTTATTATTATTAAGGACATCATAACAAAACAGTTACAAAAGCTCAAGGTAATCAGGCAGAGTGAAAGGATATCAATTTTAAGCAATTTCCTGAGGTTCCCTGAGGAGGTAACATGCAGTCGATAAAGCTGAACCAGTAGCCTTTCTGTGGTTCAGTTTTCAAAAGGCATTTGATAAGGTACCACATCAAAAGTTATTGTAGAAAATAAAAGCTCTTGTTGTAGGGGGTAATATATGGTTATGGATAGACGATTGGCTTGCTAACAGGAAGCAGGTATGGCATAAATGGGACAAGATGTCATGAGTGGTGTGTCACGGGGTCAGTGCTGGAATTTTAATTTTAAAAAAAAGATAATTTGGATGAAGGGACCAAAGGTATAGTTGCTAAATTTGCTGATGACACAAAGCTGGATAGGAAAGTAAGTTGTGAAAAGAAACTAAACGGACTCGCAAAGAGATATGAATAAATAAAATGAGTGGATAAATATTTGGAAAATGGCATATAATGTAGAAACATGTGTATTGTGTATTTTGGCAGAAAGAACAAAAAAAAGATTTAAATGGTGAGAGTTTACAGAGCTTTGAGATGCAGAAGCATTTGAATATTCAGGTGCATACGTTGCAAAAGGTTAGTACGCAGCTCCAGCATGTAATTAGGAAGGCTAATAGGCTGTTACCATTCATTGCAAGAGGAATTGCTTACAAAAGTATAAAGGGCACATGTCAGTTATTCAATGAGTCCACATTCATGTCCTGTAGAATTAGGCAATTTTTATTTGTGATCCCTAAATCGTGGAATATAAATATTTTCAAAAGGACTGTTCCAAAATAATCAAGAACATTTTGAAAATCCAATTAGATAATGCCCACGGTACCTCCCCAAAATACTGTTCTAATGACTTTGAACAGCTGGGTTATATACATATCATGATGCTCTGTTATGTGTCCTCTATCACATGAAATATTCTAGGTGATCATAATGAGCAAAGCTAATGATGCTTTTAACTAAGTTCCTCTCGCAAAGTTTAATTCACTCATCTGTGGTTATTAGATTATAATTATTGATCCCTTTTTAAAGTAGAACACTTATCTCTATTTTCTGACACTTTTTTTTCAGTGAACTACTGACAGTATTGACCAGACCATCACACATCACCTCTGCCACTGCTTTCTGTGTCCTATGGTCAATTAAACCTCTCTCTAACAGTTTTTCCATCTTGGACCCTTTTAATTTAGATTTTGTATTTTCCCTTGAGATGAGTAAGTAAATTATTTGAACTTCCATCTGCTACACAGTAGCCCTAATTCAACTTTTAGGCAGCTAAGCTTCTACACTGACTCTGCCTCCACCCCCATATTATTGTTTAGAATTCTGCGTGTAACCTTGTCTTTTCTTCTTCCTGAGCATACATAAGTTCTCATTACCTCAGTGTTTATTTTGAGTGCAATAAGTATATTTTTATGTTTATGCTATTCATGTTTGTAGTTTGAGAAATCCTGAGTATGAGGGTATTTTGCCAATGGATCCATGTTTGCAAAGACTTTATTGGATAAAAATTGACATAAGCAGTAGTTAAAGATAAGCCCAAGTTGGCCCATGGTTCTATTTCATGGATAATTTTAGAGCACTGTTGAATGGAGATCAGGTATTTCCCTTTTGCACATAGAGGAGATTTGAGTATCAGGTGTTGGGCTGTTTTTTAACAACTGAATTAAGGATGGTCTTGGCTGAAATCTTTCAGCAAGGCCCATGGAAGTTCTTGTGTGACTCAAAATATTTGGGTAAAATAACTCTCATAATTTGAGGCTTACATAATTTCATCATGCTATCCTACACAACTCTATGCAAGATACAATCAGCAGAGCTGAGAGTTTAATTATCGGTTAATCATGAGGGTTTCTTGGTCTCCCACTTCGACCTCAGCAGGAGACAAGAGGAAACACACACTCACCCTCACCATGCTACATCTAAACACTTTTAACTTTGTACATAATTTTCTTTTGGGGATAGAGTGTGTCTTCCATCGGTATGCACCATAACTTGAGGTGCTTGCTTGTTCCCACAATTGTTCATATTTGTCAAAGTTAAAATCCTTCCTTATGAAATGTTGCCTGTTTTTCCAGACCTGCAATTGTGGAAAAGTAACTTCAGAGGAGTCAAAAATGCTCCAAGGAATTTCTTGATTCATCCTTCACAATTCACCCCAATGAAAGGAAATTTCCCCTCATTTGTACCTTAAATAGATGACCCTTTACTCTGAGATTATGCCCTCAGATCCTAGATTCTCCCACAATGGGAAATAACTGCTTTGCATTATCCCTGTTAAGCCCCCTAAGTATTTTGTATTTTACCTCATTTTCCTAAACTGTAATGCATTCAAACTCAACCTCTCCTCATAAAAAAAAATCCTTCCATACCCAGGATCAACTGAGTGAATCTCCTCTGGCCTGCCTCTCATTCCTGGTTTCATTCTATCAGATATTCTCTGCAGCCCTGTCCATTATCTATCTTGTAATATACTGTTGGCAAGTGAAAACTTGGTCATCGAGCATAGATATTCACTATGGGATTCTCTAGTTGTTATATCAAGGGACTAATGCCAATAAATATTCTATGCAGAAGGAAGAAGTTGAATGCTGATTGCCAGAGGGAAACACACTAGAGAATTTGGTGGTTTAAATTGCAACTAAAAATGCAACTCTGGTTGTAAATTACGATTACAATATTAATTGATAAACATCAGGCTGACAGCTAAATATGCAGCTAATGGAACACACATATCTCTGACACATAAGTAAATGCATTGTACAGCATGTAAAGCATGTTGGAATGCTTTACTATATTAAAAGACTATTCAAATGTGAGTTGTTGTTGAGATGTACTATTCCTAATAACAAGCCTTCAACGTCTGAATATGAGAGTGTCTTCAGTTCTGCTGACATTAAAAAAAACCTATTCACATCCTTAAAATGTTCCTAAAATCTTTACAATCTTGTCAACATTTTTGAAAGAGTGCCAGTTCTGATTTGAATTACATTATATTGAAGTATAACTCAAGTCTATTGGGAAATCACATTGCGGAAGGTATGATAACCACTGATATTAGTGGATGAGGAGCTCAGGTAGCACCTCTTCACATTCATGCCAAAGTGACAATAAAGTATCGTAACACCTTATGATTATTATCGGGCTGCTCTCGCCTGGCACTCTGAGGCACAGAATCATTTATTAACAATTTAACACACTGGATAAACAAAATACTGATGTTTTAAACAATCTTGTGTAAATTCTTCTGACTCAACTAAGACAGATTCTTGAATAAAAATATTTTGCATTAGAATAAGAATTGCTTGGATATAACATGTAACAACATACAGATGTAAATTCCAATTTCTGAAAGTGAACAGTGCATGACTAACGCTGAGAACTGCCCACCTACAATGAACTGATTCATAATTACTGTAATTGAGGAAATTCAAGATGTTAGTCAATTTCCATGGTATACTTGAATTTGTTTAGCTGTAGCTGAAATATTGTCAGTATTGATCTCCGTCCTTTTGTTTAAAACATTAATAGAAGGACTTAAAAGTTTTTTTAAAAAAAGCACTTAGTGTTCAATATGCTGTCCAGATGATCTTGTGCCCTGAGGATATTTGCATTAGAAATCTAGCATAACTTGTTTAGTACAGGGTATTGTGTTGTTACATGATTTAAGTGAGATGCCTGGCTTTACAAATGACAAATGCAACCCAATCTGAAAACAAGGAATGTTAAGATATTAAATAGAATTGATTCTTGTTAATAATTTAGTTCAAAATGCTTTATTTATTGAAATACAAGTTCAGAACTGTCTGAACACTTATTGCGCTGCAGATAGCAAATTAATGACACTTGCTCCAACAAAGTAAGTTCTGTTCCCACCGCCATTCTATTAAAGGGTAAATGTAATGGTTATTCATCTGAGCTCGTTTCCTAATGTTATTCAATTAAAGCTGCCTTGATCAGAGCTGAGCCACGCTGACCACAATTTTGCCCTTATTTCATTAACCAAAAGGCTCAATTTACATGGTATTAAAGATCATTTAAGTAGCTATTCAAACAATGCCTCAATTTCACAGTTCTAATCTTTGTTTTTAAATCCTTCTATGACCTTGCCATTCCTTTTTTCTGTAATCTCCTCCAGTTTCTGAACCCTCCAGGACATCTGTGCTAGTCTAATTCTAGTCTCTTGAACATTCCCAATTTTAATTCCTCCATCATTGGTGGTTATGTCTCTGGTTGCTTAGGCCCTAATCTCTAGAAAAACTCCTCCTACTCCTGACTAATGCACCTAACACTACGGGCAATTTAGCATGGCCAATTCACCTAACCTGCACATCTTTGGACTATGGGAGGAAACCGGAGCACCCAGAGGAAACCCACGCAGACACTGGGAGAATGTGTAAACTCCACACAGAATCAAACCCAGGTTGATGGTATTGTGAGGCAGCAGTGCTAACCACTGAGCCACCGTGCCACCCCAATTTAACAACCATTCATTTGATTGCTTTATCCAAGACATTTGTATGGACTATAAATAACTAAAACCTCAACATTAATTTCTGTGGCACTTCACTTGTTACATCCTACCATCCTGAATATAATCCACTTAGACCAACCCTCCTCTTCTAATTATCTAACCAATCCTCTTTTCAGCCTAATATTCTACCCCTAACCTTTAAGTCACTTCTTAAAATTCATGCCTTTGACAAAGGGTTTGGACATTTGCCCTAATATTGTCTTTAACTTGCTCAGTATCATACTTTGCTTCATAATTGTCCCATGAAGTGCCTTCGAATATTCTATTGCTTTAAGTACAAATTGTTTAGTTGTTGGTGCTGAGCATAGGCCTGACAATCACAATGAATGTTACTTATCCCATGGTTGATATTTTTGGTTCAGCATGAACAAGCTCTGCCTATCCAAAAACAATATCCTTGCTCCCTTACTCCCGACATTATTCACCGTCTCCCTCACCCCGTGCAATGTTCTCCCTCATCCATTCCCTCTCCCTGAACAGTATTATCCCTCACCCTCTCACCCCAGACAACATTCTTCCCCCTTCCCTCATGCCATAACCATCCAATAATATGTTCAACCTGACCTCACCCCATCACTCTGTGGCAATGCTGACTCTTCTGACATTGATTGTACAGGTGCCAGGATTCCAGAGGGTGAACCAAGAGAATGGGTTTGGGGAGGAGCCATGGAGAGGAGAGGTTGGTGATGAGGAAGGGGGTTAGCATTGTCTGGGTGGTGGGGATTTGTAAATGTTGTTGTGAGTACTGGAATGTTTTAATGCTCTCGTGAATTTACTTAGATATATGCTGCTGGAAAGGCTTTACATCTACTGTATAACTGTGATTAGAAGCAAGAGGAAACTGTTTGGCCCCTCAAGCTTGTTGAATTATTCAATAAAATCTGCTAGATTTTTGCCCACTTAGTTTACCTCTCTGAACCTTTACAAACTCCGTCGTCACTTACCTACCTGCATATCTTCATATCATCAGCAAATTTAGATTAGATTAGATTAGATTCCCTACAGTGTGGAAACAGGCCTTCGGCCCAACACAAGTCCACTCCGACTCTCCGAAAAGCAACCCACCCAGACCCATTCCCCTACATTTACCCCTGACTAATGCACCTAACACTACGGGCAATTTAGCATGGCCAATTCACCTAACCTGCACATCTTTGGACTATGGGAGGAAACCGGAGCACCCAGAGGAAACCCACGCAGACACTGGGAGAATGTGTAAACTCCACACAGAATCAAACCCAGGTTGATGGTGTTGTGAGGCAGCAGTGCTAACCACTGAGCCACCGTGCCACCCCAATTTAACAACCATTCCTTTGATTGCTTTATCCAAGACATTTGTATGGACTATAAATAACTAAAACCTCAACATTAATTCCTGTGGCACTTCACTTGTTACATCCTACCATCCTGAATATAATCCACTTAGACCAACCCTCCTCTTCTAATTATCTAACCAATCCTCTTTTCAGCCTAATATTCTACCCCTAACCTTGATATGGCACTTCTGAAAATCCTGGATAGCACTGTACATTCAACAGTTTTTCATTATCAGTGATGCTTGTGACCTCTTCAAATAATGCTAATAAATTAATAAAAGGTGATTCACCTGTCACAAAACCATGTTGATGCTACCTGATTGCATTCAGATTTTCAAATTACTCTGTTATAAGCTAACAGACCCAAGGGTTCCTAGCTTCTGTCTCCCTTCTTTCTTGAATAGAAGAGTCTTATTTGGTATTTTCCAATCTGATGGAACGTTTCCTGAATAAAATGAATTTGAATCCCTGAAAAACCCAAGAGAATCTGTGCAAAATAAAACACAAGGTAACTGACCCTTTGTTTTTAAAAGGGTTGGTTAGCATAGTTGGCTGGATGGGTTGGTTTGGGAAGCAGGGTGATGCAAGCTACATGGGTTCAATTCCAGTCTGAGTTTGCCAGGGAAGTTCCATTTTCTCATCTTTGGCCTTCGCCTCATGTGCAGTGCCCCTCAGGTTAAACCATGTCCAGTTGTCTGTCTATAATTGGAAAGCAGCCTTTGGTCAATGGCAACATTACCTTTACCTTTATTTTCAGTAGATAAGTAACCTAGTGTTTGAAGTTTTTTTTAAAAAAGTTTCCTTTTGACTCAACAGGCTCTCTTCTTCTAACCACCAGGAGAAATCTTCCAGTACCCTTTAAAACAAGGATCTTCTTCACAGCATACATGAATGGGCTGCCAGTAATGTAGTGAGGCACCCACTGAAGATTCATTCTTCTTCAGCTCCCCACATTAAGCCTCGTTTCTTTGAATAGAAGTTCTGTCTGCACCAGCACTGTACTTATGATTAATCCAAAGGCAGTCCTTTCCTTCTACCTGGCATTGTAGCAGTTACTTTCAGGCTGACTGCCTAGGTCTGTGTCTGCAGGTAGCAAGGTCAGTTGCTTCTCCCTTTGTGCCAAATGTTGAAGCTCACACTTGATAATTCAATAGCATTAGACCTGGCCCACTGTCCAAATGTCAACCCATTAATGCAGGCCTGTTGTCAAATGGAGTTCAGATCAACATCCTGCCATTCCCCATTCTTGGGCATTTGGTTTCACCTTAAGTTAAAAAACATAGTTTAATTCACAATCTTGGTCAGGCAGTCACAGCCCAGGATTTACCTCTATTATACATAAATTGTCATTGTAGTGATGGTAATAAGGTCAGCCAAGTGGACCTCATAAAATGAATTCCCTGACTCTGGCTGTTAATCTGGTCCAATCAGGGAGCTCTGGTTGACAAAAAAGAACAGGAGTGTTAATCCCTGCCCTCCCCTTCACTGTTTGAAGGGCACTGCTTGTCACTGGCCACCCGGGTGTTTTCCTTTCCTCCTGGTGGTGGGAATTGAATAAAGATTCGTGCATCTTGTGTCTCCCGCTGTCTCACACACCTGCACACACACACACCATGGGTGCTGGGGAAACAATAAGCACTACCGCAGAAGAAAAAAAGAACAGGAGTGTCAGGCATCCTTATCAGTCTGAGAGCTGACTCTGACAGAGCTGGATCAGTGTCAAGGACTCTCCATGTGTAAACAAAGGCTGACTTGGTGATGGGATCCCAGCCTCTGTGGAATTATTTCCATGCTCAGCTAAGCTACAAATGAATGCTTTTCATCTCTCTTTATCAAAGAAGAAGATGCTGCTCAACTCACAGTGAAATAAAGGTTAGTTGAGATAATTGGTGGGTTAAAAATTGACTAAGAGGAGATATTAGCTAGGATATCTATATTTAAAGTTGATAAATCACCTGAATCAACAAGGATACATCCAGGATTACTGAGGGTGGAGGTTGTGGATGTACAGACCATTATGTTTGAATCCTTCCTAGATCTAGGAGTGGTGCCTGCACCCTGGAGAACTGCAAATATGTACACGCTTGTTTTTGTTTGTAAAAAGGGATTTATAATGACTGTGGGACACAGATTGAGGGATTTGAACAAGAAGCGGAGGAGGAACGTGATGAAGATGGCCTAATGGTCCTCCTGCTGGACTGTTAATCCAGAGACTCGGATAATGTTCTGGTGACTCAGGTTCAAACCCTGTCATGGCAGATGGTGGAATTTGAATTCAATAGAAAAGAATCTGGAATTAAGAGTCTACTGATGGCTGTGAATCCATTATTGGAAAAACCCAGCTGGTTCACTAATGTCCTTTTGGGAAGGAAACTGCCACCCTTACCTGTTCTGGCCTACATGTGCCTCCAGAACCACAGCAATGTGGTTTGCTCTTAACTACCCTCTGGGCAATTAGGAACAGGTAATAAATGCTGGTCAAGTGGCTGACAAGCATTTCCCATAAATGAATTTTAAAAAAACTTCTTTTATGTGGTGAGTGGCAATGATTGGAGTTTTCTGTCTTTGAAGACAGTGGAAGCAGAAACATTGAATGATTTCAAAAGGAAATTGAATGGACCTGAGCAAAGTAAACATACAAGGCTAGAGGGATGGAGTGGGGGTATGGGATTGCTAAGATTTCTTGACAGCGTGCTGACCTGGATGCTCTGGGCTGAATGGTCTTCTTATATGCCATAAAAATACCAGTGATTCAAAAGTCTCTTTTGTTTGAAATCCTCAAAGGTCTTTCTAGCCTTCATTACATCAGATTAGGATTCAGTTTGCCAGTTCTGGCACCCAATAAGGATCATGACCTCAATCACAAGCAGACAGCGATTATTCCAGAACTCCAGAGTATCTTCACAAGAAATCTTTCCATGTTAATTCCTCTGGAAGTTGCAGGATCAATTATAAATATGCTTTCACTTCTGAATATTATGGCTAAAAATCTTGAACCAGATCAAAAATGAGTCCACGTGATAAAGAACCAAGGGGTTTTGATCAGTTGAACATGAACAAATAATATCCATGTGAAAGATATCCCAGAGCATGTTTTGTTTTGATCTACTCATACTGATCAGTTAAATTATGACAGTGGCGTGATTAATATTTTCTGTTGTGCTATGTGGTATATATAGCCAGAATATGAAAAGTGTTACTTTCACACAGAGAATGTTTCAGAAGCAGTTTGGAAACATCCTTTGCTTAGAGGAGTGCATGATCTCATCGTTTTTGAACAGATCCACAGATGGTTCTTAGCTTTTCCACAGCTGCCTTCAGGGCTGGGCAAATTGTGGACTTTTCCGCTGCTTCAATCAGGATTGGCCCAGATATTGGCTTTTCCAGTCTGTCCTTCAGTACTTGTGAAGTCACAGATTTTTCATGGCTTTCTTCAAGGCTGACTTTTCCAATAAGGCTCCTGCAGCTTTGTTCAGCTTGTTCCTTTTCACAACAGGCGCCAGAGTATGCTGCTCCACCTAATGGACTCAGGAAGAATTGAGAAAACTCACTGTGGCTTGAAATAACTAACACAAGATAAAGTGAGGCCTTGGTTTTGTCAAAATGGAATTTTAAATGTATAAAGCTGGATATTAACATTGAGACCTGCTCCTGGAAGAAAAGTCTACCAGACGCTTCATTAATATGCTCATCAATGCCTTTTTAACACAGCCATTGCATCTGATTTCTAGATTTCTTGAACTATTACTGAGTAGGTATGATGATGACCTGCATCATTTTATTAAGTTCCACTACTTAAAGGGACTCTGCAAGAATAAGAATTGAAATCTGCATTTTGACACAGCCAGACCTTCATAGCTGAGGAGGTGGGTGGGGGGGTGGGGGGCAAGGAGGCAGCATCTAATTTGCTCTCATGAGTCTGGAAATGGAAAAGCCTGCAAAGAGAGATTCTGTTTCTCACTGCTGGAAGAAGGAAGATAGCTTCAGAGAGTGAGCAGGTGTGTTTGGAAGTGGCAGGAACCGTCAGCAACAGGAATATAGTGTGTGCTTTTGGGTAGTGTTATAAGAGGTTCAGTGATCAGGACAGGAAAATGGCCCAGCACAAGCCCCTCATTGTGCCTTCTTGCATACCCCTCCTCAGGCTAACAAACCTGTAAGGGCCTTCACCGCTCTGGTGATGTTAGGCACCTTCTCAGACCCCTGTTTAACTAGCCACCACTGACACTTACCCTCGTTGTAATATCACAGTGATTTGGCACATTACCACCAGTGTCAAGAGTGTTGCGTTGGAAAAGCACAGCAGGTCAGGCAGCATCTGAGGAGCAGGGGAATCAACGTTTCAGGCAAAAGCCCTTAATAAGGAAGAGTTTTTGCCCAAAATTTCGAATATGCTGCTCCTCGAATGCTGCCTGACATGCTGTGCTTTTCCAGTACCACACTCTCGATCTCCAGCATCTGCAGTTCTCACTTTCTCCTGGTTGACATTACCATCAGTAACAAACATGGTATCAAGAAACAGTTGGAGATGCTGGATATAGCAAAGGCTGTGGGTCCTGACAATATTCCAGCAATAGTACTGAAAGACATGTGCTCCGGAACGTGCTGCACCCCTAGCCAAGCTGTTCGAGTACAGCTACAGCACTGACATCTAACCAATACTATGGAAAATTGCCCATCTATGTCCCTGTACACATAAAGCAGGAAAACTCCAACCTATCCAATTACCACTCTATCACCTTACTCTCGTTCAGTTGTAAAGTAATAGAAGGTGTCATCAAGAAGCAGCACTGCTCAGTTTTGGTTCCACAGGATTACATAGCACCTGACCTCATTGCAGCCTTGATTCAGACATGGACGAGATGAGATTCAGACATGAGGTGAGATGAGAGTGAGTGGCCTAGACATTTGACTGACTGTAATATCAAGAGCCCTCAAAAAATTAAAATCAGTGGGAATTGGGGGAAATCTTTCTGCTGGCTGGAGTCATTCCTGGCATAAAGAAAGATGTTGAGGTTGTTGCCGGTCTGTTATCTCAACACCAGGACATCGCTATGGGTATTCTTTTAGGGTAGTGTCTTTGGCCCAACTATCTTCAGCGCTTCATCATTGACCTTCCTCCATTGTAATATCAGAAGTGGGAATGATTACACAATGCTCAGCATCATTTTGGCTTGTCAGATGTGAAAGCAGTCTGTGCCCAAATATAGCAAAACCTGGACAATATCTGGGTTTGGCCTGATAAATGGCAAGTAAATTTTAAACTACACAAGTGCCAGGCAATAATCATTTCTACAAAAGAGAATCTAACCATCATTCCTTGGCGAACACAATGACATTACTATCACTGAATGGTTCAATAGCAATATTCTGAAGATTACCATTTACTGAAATTGAACTGGTCTAATCATAGAAATAATTTGTCTCGTGATGCAGGTCAGAGGCTAGGAATTCTGCATCGCCTGATTCCCTACAAAGTGTCCACCATCTACAATGTACAAATTGGGACAGTGATGGAATTTCCCTAGTTGCCTGGATGAGTGCAGCTCCAACAGCACTCAAGAAGCTTGACATCATCCTGGGATAAGGATGCCCACTTGATTGACACGATATCCACAAACTCTACAACACACACTCAGTTGCAGCAGTGTTTACCATCTAAAAGATACACTGCAAAAGTTCGAATCTCCTTAGACTGCACCCTCCAAACCCTTGAGCACTACCATGAGAAAGGTGGCAAATATCTGGGAACCCCATCACCTTCAAGTTCTACTGCAAGCTATTCACCATTCTGACTTGGAAATATATCACTGTTCCTTCAGTGTTGCTGGAACAAAATCCTGGAATTCCCTCCCTAACAACATTTGGGGTCTATCTACAGCAAGTGGACTGCAGCGGTTCATGAAAACAGCTCAGTACCTGCTTCTCAAGAGCAATGAGGGATGGACAATGTATGCTGGCTCAGCCAGTGATGCCTACATCTCATGAATGAATAAAGGACCTGGAGGCTAAGAAAGTAAATATTGTAGTGTCCTGACCCACCCAGTTCAAAGTCGTAGAAATGACTTCAAAGTATTGAGAATTACCTCCAAAGCAATGAAAACACACTGTCAGCCCACAGAATTTTTCTACAACCTTTACTTTGGCAAGTGTACAGGTGACACATTTTTGCATTTAAAACTTTTTTGCCAATTTGTTCTCTCGACCATATGAATTCCTGCTGTCCTTTCACCTTGTTTTTCCTGGCAAGTTCCATGAGAAAGCCCTGTGCACAGAGTTTAAACCTAGATTAAAACAGCAGCTAATAATTACTTAACAGATGTAAGTGGCAGCCCTATGGTAGTTTCCCACTATCTGAATAACATGCTTGGGTTACAGTTTCAGGTTGACGTGTTTTGCCAGCTTCCTCACATACTGGTAGTTTTGCTGTTTAACCTGCCATCTGCATAGAAATCCACACATCTTGACAGCTTTACATTCCAGACTATCTGAAATAAAAGCTCCTCCTTGTTCATTGAATTGGGGGTGTTACATGAATCCATATGATTGGCAGTGAATAAAAAAGCCATTTTCAATTTATTGCTAAGCGTTGGCTGCCATATTTCAATTGAAAGGGTCATGTAGTTTTAATTACAATGGCTGCTAGAAACCCACTTCTGGAGAAAGATCTGACTTTAGGATTACTTATTTTGCTCAATAAGATTGCTAAGATGCTGCAAATGTATTAGGACATCCTAGTTATGTAATTATGTGGATAATTTACCTCGCCCAAAATTCTGATGTTCATCCTATAGGTCACTTGTATACAAATGCTTTCATGCAACCAAGTATATTGAGTGTTTGCTGGCAATGCCATGGTATATTCCTAGTTGTGAATTACACAATCCTGATTTGTTAAATTAGATATTTAGCTTCATTTAAATGGAAGACTGGATAGGGTGCTGATGCAAGAGATGGGCAGAGTGGTCTGGTGAGGTTTGCAACTAGGCTTAGAAGAAAAGGATGAACTGATGAAAGGTTTGGAATTGTCTGATAAAAAATAATGGATAGATTAGCAAGTTTAAAATTAATGATTTCAGTTGAAAAATCTTTGTTTAAACAAAATGTTTTTACACCTGTATAGCATTAATTGAGAAACTAAGGAGAAAGGGAATTAAGTAAAGAAGTAGAAATTAGGACTGCTTCAGAAACTCACAATAAACTATGCTTTGCAATTTTATTTAATTCTAAATTAATGAATTCCAAATTTCAGCACATCTCCTGTGAGGTTTCTCCCAATGGCTCTTCACTGACCTCTGAGTTCTTCTTTATTTTACAGACTGTTTTTGAAAGAAACTGTCTATCAGATGACTGTGCTGCTGATCTGCAACTTCGTGGCAAGCTGCTTTTATCCAGGTATGTTGTGTGAATCCTATTCTAGGTGCCTCAGTCCTTTGAGCAGCAAATTAAAATGTTCAACGTTGCTTTTCATTCAATAGAGTTGTGAGCTGTTTGTTAGCTCCAGCTTATCCAGAAGTAAAAACTTTGTTATATATAATGTACATATGTGAATTAAAGGAAATATTACAATTAAGACCTTTAATGCTTGTTTTCTAATAAGGTTAAATTTTTGCAATAAGCAGAGAAATATAGTGCATCAGTGATAAAAGAAGAGAGTGTTGAAGATGGTGTATAGTGTGCCAGTCTAAGGGGTTGATTTGTCCTGGATTGTGTGAATTACCTTGAATGTTGTTGGAGTTGTGTAGACTGAGGTAATTTTAGAATCTTTCACCACCATCCCTGATTTGTCTTGTAGATAGTGAACAGGCTTTGGAGTCACAGGAGATGACGTACTTGCCACAGTATTCCTAGCCTCTGGCCTGCTTTTGCAGCCACAGTATTTATATGGCTAAACCATTACAGTTTCTGGCGAACGTAAGCTCCCAAGATGTTAATAGTGATGGATTCCATGATGATCATTCCTTTGAATATCAAGGGATGATAGATACTTTTCTCTTGTTTCAGATGGTAAATATGTGGTGCATAAGAACCACCTGGCCCGCTCCACCATTCAATAGGATCATGGCTGATCTTTTTGTGGCCTGAGCTCCACTTATTCACCCTCTCACGATAAACCCTTAATTTCTTTACTGTTCAAAAAATTATTATCTTAGCTTTAAAAACATTCAATGAGAAAGCTTTAACCACTTTACTGGGCAGGAACTTCCATAGATTCACAGACCTTTGAGTGAAAAAGTTCCTCCTCAATTCAGTCCTAAATCTCCTCACCCTAATTTTGAGGCTCGGCCCTCTTGTTCTAATTTTTCCCACCAGTGGAAACTACCTTCCTGCATCTATCTTATCTATTCCCTTCCTAATTTTGTATATTTCTCTAAGATCCCCTGTCATTCTTCTAAATTCCAATGAATATAATCCCAATTTACTCAATCTCTCCTCATAAGCCAACACCCTCAACTCTGGAACCAACCTAGTGAACCTTCTCTGCACCCACTCTAGTACCAGTACATCCTTTCTCAAGTAAGGAGACCAAAACACACACATTATTCCAGGTGTGGCCTCACCAGCACCCTGTACAGCTGCAACATAACCTCCCTGTTTTTAAACTCATTCCCTCTAGCAATGAAGGACAAAATTACCTGTTGCACCTGCAAGTCAATCTTCTGTGATGCATGAACAAGGACACCCAGATCCCTCTGCACAGCAGCATGCTGCAGTTTTTTATCATTGAAATAATAGTCCTTTTTACTGTTATTCCTACCAAAATGGATGACTTCACAGTTATCAATATTGTACTCTATTTGCCAGACCTTTGCCCCTTCACCCAAACTATCGATATCCCTCTGCAAACTTTCATAGTCCTCTGCACACTTTGCTCTACCACTCATCTTAGTGTCATCTGCAAACTTTGACTCACTGTATGTGATCATCTATGTAAATTGTAAACAATTATAGTCCAAACACTGATCCCTGAGGCATGCCATTAGTCACTGATCGCCAACAAAAAAAAGTACTCCTCATTTATCCCCAGTCTTTGCTTCCTGTTAGTTAACCAGTCCTCTATCCATGTTAATACATTGTCCATAACGCCATGCACCTTTATCTTATGTAGCAGCCTTTTGCACAGCACCTTCTCAAATACCTTTTTCGAAATCCAGATACACCCCCCACCCCTACTGGATGCTTGTTGTCCTCTGTGCTCCTAATATCTTCATAGAATTCCAATAAATTAGTTAAGCATGTCCTGCTATTCCTGAGCCCATGCTGCGTCTGCCCAATGGGATAATTTCTACATAGATATCTTGGCATTTCTTCCTTGATGGTATATTCAAGCATTTTCCCCACTACAGAAGTTAAGCTAACCAGATGATAATTCCCCATCTTTTGTTTCTCCTTTTTTAAATAGTGTGTCACATTTGCTGTTTTCCAGTCTGCTGGAACTGCCCCAGCATCCAGCGAATTTTGGAAAATTACCATAAGCGCATTTGTTATTTCTCCTGCCATCTCTTTTAGTACCTTGGGATGCAGGGCCAGGAGACCTGTCTATCTTCAGCTCCATTAGCATACCCAGACTATCTCTTTCAGGATAATGATTGTTTCTATATCCTCACCTACCTTAGTCTCCTTGTCATCAATTACTAGCATGTTTTTCGTGTCCTCAACTGTGAAGACCAACACAAAATACCAATTCAATTCCTTGGCCATTTCCTCATATTCCCATTACTAAATCCCCTTTCTCATCCTCTAAAGGACCAATGTTTACTTTTTTTTTGCTTGGTATATTTGTAGAAACTGTTGCTATCTGTCGTTATATTCTGAGCTAGTGTTTTCTCATAATGTATCTTATTTTTCCTTTATAGCACTTTTTGTGGTTTTCTGTTGATCTTTAAAACTTTCTCAATCCTCCAGTTTCCCGCTGATCTTGGCCACTTTGTATGCCTTCACTTGCAATTTGATCGCCTCCCTTATTTCCTTAGAAACCCATGGCAGATTACTCCCTTTTCCAATGTCCTTCCTTTTCACTGGATATACTTTTGCTGAGCACTTTGAAAAATTGCTTTGAAAATCCTCCACTGTTCCTCAAATGTCCCACTATAAAGCCTTTGCTTCCAGTCTACTTTAGCCAACTTCTTCCTCAATGTTTTGTAGTTTCCTTTGTTTAAACACAGGACCCTGGTATTGTATTTTATCTTCAGTTTTTTTCTGTTTTCTAAAATCAACCATACTGTGATCGCTCCTTCTAAGACGATCCCTAACTATGAGATCATTAATTATTCCTGTCTCACTGCACAGGACCAGATTAAGTTAGGCAGCTCCCTCATTGGTTCCATTATGTTAAAACTATCGTGGATATATTCAATGAACTCATCAGCAAGGCTGCTTTGATGGACTTGGTTCAACTAATCAACATGTAGATTAAAATCTCCCGTGATACCATTTTTACAGGCATTATTATTTGTTTGTTTATTGGCCACCCCAATATGATGTTATTATTTGGTGGCCTATAGACAACGCCTACCAGTGACTTTTTCTTCTTCAAATTTCTAATTTCCACCCAAATGGATTCAAACTTATTCTCTATAGGACCTATATCATCTCTCACTATCGTCCTGATGTCATCCATAAATATCAGAGCTACGTCACCTCCCTTACCTTCCTGTCTGTCTTTCCAAATAGTATGATACCCCTGGATGTTTAATTCTCAGCTATGACCATCCTGCAACAATGTCTCCATAATGGCTATTGAATTATACTAATTCAAGATGATTTTTGCCGTTAACTTACCTACCTTGTTTTGAATGCTATGAACATTTGGGTAAAGTGCCCATATACTTTGGCTATTGACCAAGTCTTGTTGCATATAGACATGTACTGCTTCAGTATCTGAGGGGTTTTGCACAGTGAACATAGATTAAACTTTCCCACTTCTCACCTTATGATGGAAAGAAGATCATTGATAAAAGAGCCAGTAATGATTAGACCTAAGACTCTATCCTGAGGAATTCTTGCAGTCATGTTCCAAATCCAAGATGATTGACATCTAACATCCACAACTATCTTCCCTTATGTAAGTATGATTCCAGCTGGTGGAGAATTTTCCCTTTGATTCCCATTGTTTCCAGTTTTGCTCAGGTTCCTTGATGCTATACTCAATTAAACAATGCTTTGATAGCAAAGACAGTCACTCTCACCTCACCTCTGAGGTTCAGTGCTTTTGTCTATGTGTGGACCAAGGCTGAAAGAAGGTCAGGAGCTGAGTACTCCTGATGGAACCTGTGTTGAACATGACTGAGCAAATTATTGCTGAGCAACCGTCATTTGATAGTACTGTCAATTATGCTTTCCATCTTCCCTTTCATGCTAATTGAAAGTAGACTGATAGGGTTGTTATCAGGTGCTTAGATATCACCTGCATTTGTGTATAAGGCATAACTGGACAATTTTCTGTTTTCTGGGTTGTTGCCTGTACTGGAACAAGTTGGCTTTGAGCACACTGTTTCCGCAGCACAGCCCTTCAATAAGATCATCAGAATGTTGTCAGTCCCTGTAGCCTTTGCAATATTCAATGCTTTACAAATTTCTCTTGATATCACATGGGATGAATTAAATTGAGTGAATGTGATGCTGGGATCTCTGGAGGAGGCTGATCTACTTGGCTGTTCTGGCTGAAGATGGGACTCAAATGCTTCAGCCTTGTCTTTTGCACTGATGTGCTGGACTCTCCTGTCATTGGGGATGGGAATATTTGTCAAAACTCCTCCTCCTGTTAGTTGTTTCATTGTCCACCACCATTTACTTTGCAAAATATGTATGAGGGTGTCTTCTCAGCAAATTACTTTGCACTTACGTATGCTCCTGCGTAGATTGGAAGAATACCACAACTTTTCCTGAGATGTGCAGATGTCAAGAAGTCGACAGTCTCAATGCAGATGATGATGATTCATAGATATGGCAAATGTTAGGCAATCTAGTCGAATAAATAATAACAATGGATGAGAATAAAAGGGCCACCAATCTCTACCTTCCTTTTCTTTATAAATATTCCTTCTTTGTAATGGGCAGAAATGGAGAAGTTGAATGTTAAGCAAACGCAAGTGCCCTTCTGCACTTTAAATACACATTCATGGAATAAAAGGGTTTCTGTGGTAGATTTCTTTCTTAGCGATTGAAATTAAAACAAACTTAGATCTATACATAAATGGACCATAAAATAGTTCTAAATGTCAGATTTCCTCAGCAGTGCTTATTTTGACTATTTCTTACACTATCCATGACCAACGTTTAGCAGGACGAGTGACGATCGTGAGCAAAAAGGACATTCACTGACATATTATGTTGTTTACTGTTTGTGGCAATTTTCAGATTTCGGAACATGCAGGTTTTGCTTCACTTACACATTTTAATACTTAAACGGGTTGTAGATAGTTTTCGAACAGAGACTATGGAACTGCATATCTCAATATTAAATCAGCTCACAGTCTACTGGCAAGAAGCATTTTTCTTGTTAAAAACTATGCCATATTTGTTCAGAGTTAACACAGTTGAAGTCATTCATCACCTTCGATGTTGTTTGTTCTTTGTTTGATAATGCAGTCTCTAAGAACTTACAAGATGGAGAATTGGCATATATTTAATTATTAGTCCCTTCAGAGCAGACAGAACTTCTTGTCCTGCTGCCTTGAATCTATAAATCTGGGTCATGAACAATGAAAGAGGAGAGGTGCACTGAAGATTCCATCTTTTACATCATCTGTTTTATTAAGGAATGAAAGATAGATTTGGGGTTGCCATGTCAAAGGAGAAGGATTACAGAGGATGAAACTGAGAAATCAATGACCTCATTTGTTTAAGAAATAATTAAATATGTGTGTATGTGTGTGTGTGTATGTATATATAAAAACATAAGCTTTTTCATCTTGCAAACAGTTCCACTGTCAATTAGAATACTATAGGACAGAATGACTAAAACTGAAGCTACTTTTAATCTCAAATGTTAAATCCTTCTGGCTACTAAGAGAACAGAAAGGCTTTGTAAACCTGCTGTGCAACCTTTTGTGTAATGCAGAACAGATGCAGGAATGACTTGAAGACAGATTGTATAATATGATTGGGAAGTTAGGGTAATGATAAACTGAATTCTTTATTCCTGCTGCGGCCCAAAGGCCCAGTAAAATTGCAATGTTGTGGTTGATTTGAACTCGTCTCCACCCTACTTCCTGTCCAATTGGGAACAACGTATAGGTGGTGTTAAAATTGTCCTGAGGTTGTCCCATTCCCAGTTGGAAATATTTTAACTTCTCAACTTTGACATCCTGGAAGTCTTTGAAAGAGAAGGAGACTGAACTTGCATCAGTATTATGGTGTGTAACGACCTTTTAATGATTAGTAGCTTTAAGTTTAATAAGGTCAGCTCAATTGTCAATTTCACAATTGGTTTTGAAAATTAGTTCTTTTGCAGGATGAGAGTATTGCTGGCAAGGTCAGCATTTAATTCCCATTCCTAAATGTTCTTAAGATAGTAATGAAGTACCTTCTTGAACTGCTATAGTCTGTACTGTCTGATGTAGCTACTCTTAGAGGCCTATTATGGGGGGAGTTTCAGGATTTTGACTAAGCAATATTAAACAAACAGTGATATATTCCCAATGCTGGATGGAATGTGACTTGGTAGCACCACTCTTAATCAAGCTGGCTCTGTCCTGAGGTGTACAGCTGTCAGAATTGGTATTAGGAGAACCAATAAGTACTTTATCTTGTCCTAGCTGACATGCAAATGTCTATCTATGTAGCTGCTAACCTTGTGCTTTATGATAATAAAGATTTTTAATTTGGAAGGTACTGTTAAAGAAATTTGAGTCAGTTTTAGATTAGATTCTCTACAGTGTGGAAACAGGCCCTTCAGCCCAACAAGTTCACACTGCCCCTCCAAAGCAAAACCCACTCCCTTGCCCTATATTTAGCCCTGACTAACACTGTGGGCAATTTAGAATAGCCAACTCACCTGACCTGCACATCTTTGGTTTGTGGGAGGAAACTCACACAGACAGGCAGGAATCAAACCCAGGACGCTGGCACTGCGAGGCAACAGTGCTATCCACTGTGCTACCCTATAGTTGCTACAGTGCATCTTGTAAATGGTACATGCTTTGCTGCATTCTTAAGCTAGTATTAAAATATTTCTTCTTGGAATATCTTTGCTGTGGATACCTATACATACACTCTATCTGATGTTGTTATATAAGGCTCTTTCACCCCTGAAGAACTGTAACACTGTCAGTTACATCTGTATTTTGGAGATAGCAATGTACCTCTTTTGTGTAATGTCTAAAATTGTACCTTCTACATCCATCTTATCTGTTGTTTCTCTTGACCTCTTCATTTGATGTCAGAATCACATCACCTGTGACATCATTATCATTTGTTGATTTAATTATATCAATTACTGTCACTGTGTACTGGTGGTGAGGGTGTGACTACAAAGCTGATTAGGAATATAGTCAAGCAGACTTTGTCCTTGATTATATTGAGCTGCACTGATCTAGGCTAGCGAACAGCATTCAATTATACTCCTGACCTGTACCAGTGAAAACACATTGGAATTTGAAAGGAGAGCTGCTTGCCACAGAATTCCCAGCATCTGATGATTCTTGTAGCCACAATTTTTATTTAGCTGATTGAGTTACATTTCAAGGTGTTGATGGTAGTGAACTTGAACATCAAGAAGTATTGTTTGTCTTTCTCATTGGAGATGGTCATGGCCTGGCACTTGATTGCCATAATGATTACTTAGCAGTTCAAGTCTGAATATAGTCCAATTATAACAGTAGGCCTGAACTGCTTCATTATTTGATGAATTGGGAATGAAACTCAGTGCTGTGCTGTCACCAGTGAACATCTCCACTTCTGACCATATGATGAAGGGAGAGCCACCAACGGTTAGACCCAGGACGCTTCCCTCAGAATATTCTGTGTGATAATAAATAAAGTAGCCATGGAGGTCAGATGCTAGGACCCTCGTGGTAATCTTAGCTGGTGCTGTTGGCATCAGTCTGTATCACATACCAGCCAGCAGAGCTAACTGACCCTGCCTACAATGATAGCCTGGGACAGAGATGCTTGGCCCCTAGAAACCATAAACATTTTCCTTCATGTCAGTAATGACTTAACCATAAAGTTTGCCCCTTGATTTCCAATTACTTTAATTTTACTTGTGCATTTTGATTATGCACATGGTCAGACGCTGTCTTGATATTAAAGATAGTAATTCTCAACTGTTCTCTTGAATTCTGCTTAATTGCCCATGTTTGAACCAAGGGTTTAAGAAGTTTGGTGAGTGTGTTTTTCTTGGTAACACTGTAGACAATATTTGCCATTGTTTTACTCCTGGTTGAGGGGTGGTAACTGGCCAGATTGGATTTGCATTGATTTTTATGGACAAGACATATCTGGGAAATGTTCCACTTGTTTGGGTCGATGCCAATATTTGTTAAGTGGTCTCATACATCCACAGAAGACTAAAGCAAAGTCAGTTCACAAGAGCCAGCTGGTTTTGAGCATCGTTAGTTCATTAAAATGTTATAGGATCAGAAAATAGTCTTTTTTACATTTTAGATAAGTTTGTAAGTTGGAAAAGTTTTCGACTGAATAGCATGACACTGTTGCGGTGCTATACAAAGTAGTGAACGGCAAACAACAGTGTAATTATCTTATTCTAGGTTATGTTTCAGTACAAGTATTGAATTGATTTTAATACTGTAACAAGAAAAAAATATTTAATTCTCTGTTTAAACTGATACTGCTTTTAAACTGATATTCAACACTTGAAGGTTAAGAACACTTAGCTGAATAAAGTTCCCATGGCAGACAGCACATTGAAAGTTGACACTAAAAGATAACTTTAATACAGTATACGGATAATATGGTTGTATCATGATTTTTTGTTTCTGTGCTCACCAGTCTATGACTCTCTGCCCTTAAAATATGAGGAGAAATTTAGAGGCTGGTCTAGGCTGAAGCAGATAGCTTCTGTTTAGACATTCTTGACGGGACCAGCAGAGAAAGAAAGTGCTCGATTATCTTTTGTAATTCCTACTCCTTGCTGAAAGATTCACATTTTACCAGAAGAAGTTCTTGGTCCATTTAAATAGTGCCAAACTGGAGCATTTCCAGTGGAGATAACTATCAGTAGTGCTAACTGGATTTCCCAGGTTAGGATAGCCTATGATGCCTTAGGCTGGAATTTAATGTTGATGACTGAGAAGTGTTTCACCAGCTGGCTGGAGAACAGATATTGCAATGGGGAACTGGCAGCCTCTGCCTGACCCTGTATCCTGAGGGAAGCCTTGTCATTGGCTAGTTATGTGCCTATTGGGCACTTAAATCGGATCTAAATGTTTCTGATATTGCTTGCTGCTCATGTAGCAGCCACACTTCTGGAAAAGGACTGATTATATTTGGTCCACCAAGATGAACCAATTGTTGAGTAATTCCATTGTAACACCCAAGAGTAGAAACACTATTGGAGGATTATGATGTAAATTGAACTTGCTGCACACACCTTCATTTTCTTGAGTTCACTACCCAGAGGCAGATCATTGGTGATTTTTAACAAATCACAGCGAAGTGCTAAGATTCTTTTACCATGGATAGGATGATGAGTACCCCAGGCGGAACAGGGTTGAATCCTATACTGTTACTGTTAGTCTGACCTACACACTAGTCATCTACCAGCTGAGCTAGCCAGACCCCTGAATGTACTTGCAATGGATCAGTCAGCAATGAGCAGTGGATTTACATAACCTATGTGACACCAGGTTAAATTGAATCGTTTGTGCTCTGACTTTCTTTGAGGCTTCATAAGTCATTGTTGATGCCTTGTGTATAAGAAGCAAGATGATATTTAATATAAGCTGAGAGTTTCGCCCAACACCCTGAGAGCTGGCACAAGTCCTGCATTGTCTCTATTAAGGAAGGCCCACCATATTAAGGACTATCCAAGCTCTTAATTGGACTGTAACAGGCCTTTCCAGGATGTCAGCAGTTCTATTTAACCACAGAGCCACTGGAGGTATGGCTGCTAATAAAGACTCACCCAGGCTTTAGGATAGCCATTGGATTCCAGGCGACAAGTGAATGATGGAGGGTGAGGTTCATGGTGAGGCTGAAGTGTGGGCCATTGGCATCTAGAGCAAGGGACTGGCTGTCAGTGGGTCCCACACCTTTGTGTCCAGGCACTGATACAGACAGCTTTGTTAACATTCCAATTAAACCTCTTGGCACTTTGGACTACATTTTTCTTGTTCACTTAGACATGGGCATTGCTGGCTGGACCAGCATTTGGCACACATCCCTAGTTGCCCTTGAGAAGGTAGTGATGAGATGCCTTCTTGAACTGCTGTAGATAAACAGACAATGCCTGCTCTTATTTATTTCTTCAGACCTTGTGGCGATTTTTACAACAGAATGGCTTTCTAGACTATTTCCGTTATGAGTTAATTACATAGCTATGGGTGGAAATCATATGTAGGTTAGATCAGGTAAGGACAACAGTGGCCTTCCCCAAAAAGCGTTCATAAACCAGTTGGGTTTGTCCGACAAAATCAACAAAGTTTTCACCGTCTTCATTAGACTCTGAATTAAACTCCTGGACTCTTAATACCAGATTTTCAAATGTAAATTCCACCGACTGCTATGGCTGGATTCTGGGTCTCTGGATTACTCGTCTAGCAATAATAATACTCGGCCATTATCTCTGCACTGGAAGGAGCTGTACAACTAGGTGATTGTTGCTGAGAAAGATGCCAGTTTATGTGTGTCCTTGTATCAGTACACTTTTAAGAGACATGCTCAACAATATCATCACTGTATCATAGCATGTGGCCTGAGGGTATAACTATCTCAGACTTCATCTTCATTGGGGCCAACTGAAATCTGGCATGCTCCTTGCAGCATGCCAGCATTTGTAATTTTTATTGTTTAATGTTACTCTACATAAATAGTTCCACTTTAGATACTTAATGTGCATAGTACTTGCCACTTCAAACAGCAGAAGAAGGCACAGTTTAATTTTCTGTGGTTAAGTCACTTCAAATAGCATAGAACAGTGGAAAAACCGTTTATAATATATTGCCATTCGGAATTGTTCAGCTAATTAAATTATTGAATTTTCATGTTTTTCAGTCAGCTATTCTGCCAATTTTGATCAATAAACCCATTCAGTCTCAGAGCTTGCCATAACACTGACTGTTAGTGTTTTTGCTTTGCAACCAGTATGGGTTTGGTTTCAATCTGGATTGTTTTCTTTGAATATCCATGTTTTTGCTGTTAAATAACAAACTGCTATCCCGTGGAAACTATGATTCAGATATTCTATTGTGATCTCACACAAAAGACAAGATTTTCTTTGTGGTTATTTGAACTCTGGTGTCAGGCTGAAATGGAGGTCAGGAGCCGCACTATGAGAGGAAGTCAGTCAAGATTTTCCCAGAGTGGCCAATTAATCACCAAAGGGCAGGCTGCTGTCCAATTAAGGATAGTGAGCGGGCTCCTGAAAATAGGGAGCAATAAATTGCATTGGCAAGTAAGCAAGAGAAAGAAAACTTCAAATTAGAGGAGGCCTCTCTGCAACTTATTTTACATTTTGTTGTGTTTTGTGTGTGTGTGTGTGTGTGTGTTGGCGAACGGACAAAATCTTTACTAGAGCAGCCTTTGGTTGCTGGGAGGATCTTTTGGCCAAACTGGATCACAGGCACATGGTCTGCTGCTGGGTGGTTGCCTCAAGGCCCCTGAATTAGCTTCAGCTGCCTAAAGGAAACGGGAAGACATTTGAAAAATCTCAGTTGCCTTCCTTGACCTGAAGTGGCCCCTGGTGAGCAAGATTGGCAATCCATTGCATTTAGATGGCTAGTCCTACAGTCATCCGTGTGCTGCCCCCTCACTCTGCCACCCACCACCCCAAGCAGGGATTGGGGATGGGATGGAAACAGACATGCACGCCAGTGGCACCAATGCTAGTGTGCATCCACCTGTGATTTCAACCCGAGAGTAGACTAAAAACCAAGCTTCCGAATGGAGTGATTTACATGGACTTGTATTTTTTAATCAGCACTTTTATAATTTTAGTCAATCTCTTGTCTTTGTGCTGTGTGGTGACTTCATATTAGAACTGTAAGTATTACTGCTACCATTTCCTACCTCACTTTCTTTTTGAGCTGAGGATTGTAAAAACTAGGCCTAGCAGAAGAATAGTTGGGACTGCGGACTGCTCCAAGTCCATTTTGGTTCAGGTCAGTGATGGGTTATTCACATTTACTTGTATAGACAGGACTAAGCTATGAAAGTCTCCATTTGGAAGTTTAGAATTACTAGAATTTCTCTGTTGGGAGTGATTATGTTCAAGTTTGGAATAAGAATTCTACTGTTCCTGAATGGAGTCATATTAATTATGTTATTACTCTAAATATTCAGCCTGATACATTAGCCACTTTGTACTTCTGTTATACACAGTCAAATAGTGTAAGATATAATAACTGTGATTAGTTCAGCTTTTAACTCTGACTAGAATGAAGTATAAATGATTAAACTACTGTGATACCATGTCAGATTATCTTGGAGCCAAGCAGAATCCAGAGGCCTTTAAAAGTGGCTGGAAAATCTTGGCTCTGCTAGATATCATTTTTACTGGCAGAGGAAAGAGGTGGGGTTTGAAGTGCATGGGTGTGAGGCACTGAGTTGCTGAGCAGTTGAACTTTGCACTGGGGTTCAAAAGGACCCAGTTTTCCCTTTAGCAGCAGCCTCAACCCGCAGTGTGGGATCCATTGATTTATGATGGAAGCTTCAATGTTTTCAGAGGGCTCATATCAGCAGTAACTGCTTTATACAGAGCTCTGAAAGCTAACATTTTAAATGCTGAAGTGTTAAATCGAATACAGGTATAAAAGTTCACGGCAGACCAGAAGGGCGGAGGCCTGGGTGGGAACAGAAAAGGGTGGTAGAGGGATTGTGAAAGAGGAAAGACAGATCTGTGTGGCCATTCTGGGTTCTTCCTTGCTTCAGGAAGCCAAGTAGAGGACAGGACAGACTGTGAGGCTTGCTGTTGTAAAGGAAGGAGCACAACAAAATGGGCTCAGCATCTTCCCACATGCAAAAATACACCTTGATCAGTTTAGGACTATTCACAGTCCTTAATACCTTCAAGCAACAATTTGTATTGTTTTCATTTGATATGTTTATTTTTTTGTTTAGTCAAGTTTGAAGGTAGTAGCCTGTGGGTTTGAACAAAATCGTCTTTATACCTATTGTCCACATAATATTTGCACATCATTAACAAATATAGTAGTGATTCTCAGTGGGACCGAAGGGTCTATTTCCAGGCTGTATATCTCTATGACTCTATGCACACTCCTGGTATGGAGCCTCACTTGATGGCAGACCAGCTCGGAGAAATCACCAGTGCACCTGATTTTGACCCTTCTAATTATGAGCCCACTAGATTTCTCCTCATATCACCACACGGTCCCCATTCTCTTTTGCTGAAATATGTGAATAAGGGGGTAGTAGTGTATATGTGTGTGTTTGTGCATGTATGTGTATGTACATAGGAGAGAGGGCTACATGGCAGTCACTGGAAGATAGGAGTTATAGCTGTGACTGTGCAGCAAGTTTCTGCACTAGCAATGAGACCTAACTAAATTGAACTCCTGCTGAATGTTCAGAAATGATCTGCACTAAATTCTGTCTTCCATGTATAATATGTTAGAGAAAGATTAAGTTGAAGTGCATGAGATCAATGATTTGCAAATGGTTTTGTTTGTAGGATCCTCAGTCAAATAAAGTTTTAATTGCACAGCTCCACACAAACTGTAATGCTAGATAACGCTAAAAAATCATATTGCAATGATCCTTTTAAAGGAACCAGCTATTTACCGACTGATACAAGTGAAATGTGCTTGCTTCTATTGTGGCAGGAGCACAAGGAGATGAAAACATGGAGAAAATCAGAGGAGCAGTATGGAGCAGAAGCAGTGGGGAAGTACACCAGAAGAGCAGGATGACAGAGACAGTGGGAGCATTGTGGGGTGTAGGTTAATTGGAAAACAAGAGCAAGCAGAATGGGGAGTAGCAAGAACCACTAATCAAAGGAACACAAGGGATATGGGAGAGGAAACAAGTCATGCTATGTTAATTAGCCATTGATCAGATGCTTACATTGACCATGCTGCCTGAGGTAATCATTGCCATTGCCACCCATTGAAACACTGTTTAAAGTGTAAGGTGTGGTTGATCTTATCCTCGTCTCAGATATACCTTTGGGAGAGATAAGGTTCCATTTCGGGGAGGTCATGTACCCTTTGAGATTGTTAAAACTAGGCAAGACTGTGTATATAATGAATTCATTAGAACTGCCAATGAATTGTCAAAGATGTCAAAATCTAAAATTCCATTTGAACTGTAAAAGCTTTTGAGTGAATAAAAAAATCAGTGCTTTCTAGTTTTTTTTTTGACATAACCCATTTGTTTATCACAAATGGATACGTGGTGTATGATGAATTTTACAATCTAGCATTTTTACAGTGGGATGCCTGTTAAGTACAAACTGATCAACAGCTCCAAGTATAGAATATCAATGTTTGCTTTTGTAAGAGATTAGATTAATCAACTTAAATGTATTGAATGTTTTTGTATACATGGCAAATGTTTCAAATGGTGATGGCCAGCAATGGATACAAATTTGTTTTTATCACCATGATTCCTGGATACTAGTTGAGTTGGCATGAAGAGGGTTAAAGGCAAATGTGGTGAGCAGGGCATGGGTTGCTATTATGTCAGCATTGATACTTTAAAGGGCATGGGGGTTATATGGTTAAGTGGGTAGGGGCATGAGAGGAATGATGGGCCATAAGCAGTTATGACTGTGAATGTAGGATGAGCAGTATGAGGGGTTATAAGGGTTGGAATAGAGGGCTCTTCCATCAACTGAATATAAAACTGTATCTTGATGTTGAGGAAAATACTGCTTCTAAAGTATTTCACATTTACTGGATATAATACACTGTCTTCCCCATCCAATTGTCTGATGACCATAAGTGTTTTCTCACTTCTTGCAGTCTCTCTGGTTTTGCTTAACTGTCCTCTAACTTTGAGACTAAACCAGCTACTTTGCAGTTATTTCCTATGGTCTTATCATTTCCTATGTATTATAGTTTAAAGAAGACATTTAAAAGTGAAATGTAATTTAGAATGAATTATGTTACTATTTAACAGATATTAGTCTTATTTGACAGCATCATAATACTATATTTCAGCGAAGGCTCAGATGTTGCTCACAACATAGGTTTGTGAATTCACCTTTTGCTGCTCAAATGTTGATGTCTGTGTTGTATCCCACATCTTGCGACACTCTCTGTTGATTCTGAGTGGTACAGAATGATAATCCATTTCTTTTCCTTTTCAGTATTGATGAGCACAAGCCTTACTTAGCATTAGGAGGAGTGAAGAATATCTCTGTGAATGTAACGGTTCGAAATGCAGGAGATGATGCATATGACACTAATGTTTATTTTAACTTCACTGAAGAGGTCTTCTTCATCAAAATGTGGCAGGTTGGTAAACAATCTTGAACTCATAAGGCTCAAAATCTTTGATCTGCCTTTTTGGAACTGAAGCCCAGACTAGGGCCATTAAAACCCATGTTGTTCTACCAGGTTTTTGAAGTTTAGCTATTTATAGAAGGGTGTTATGGGAATTCCTGTGGCTTCAGGTTTATTTTGGTTGTAACTTATAGCATAAAGTCTGTCAGAGACCAGGATCAATAACAGCAGTTTGGTGATTCAATTCCTTTGGTGTCTCCCTTCATTTCAACAAATCAGAAGGGAAATTGCATTGATGGCAACAATTTGACTGTTGAGTTCAAACCTTATATTATGAAGAAGCTTGTGTGGCTGAATGAGATACAAGATTAAGAAAAAAAATTCCATTCTACTGGTTTTTAGTTATGGTTCCATAGTGCAGCTGTATTTTATCAGATCTGTTCATGTTGAAGTCATGAATCCTTGTTCTTTTTGCATGTTTCAATTTTTAATCCAAGACTTCACTTTGGAGCAAGTTAATTTCAGACACATTTCCTCTGGTTCTGTAGTTATAGCATTGGTTAAATGACCTACTCACATCAATTATTCTGCATGTCTGTCTAAACTAAAAGCAAATTATATCCCTTCAACAAAATAAGGTCCCTGAACTAATTTCCATAAATTAGAGCCTACATGATAGCAATCATTCCAGGTTGTGCATCATTAGCACTTTGAAAGTACCAAAAATATTACAACTGTTGTATCAGAGAACTACTTATTAAATTTTTTTTGGAAACTGTGAAAACTGTGGTGTCTCAAGCTTTTCATTCCTGTAAGGAGACATCTGACAGGCAACCTTGCACTAATGTAAGATTCTAAATAGTATCAAAAAGATAAGTATAAAAACATTACTCTGTAATAATTTACAAGCATAGAACACAAGTAGCAATGAGTAAAAGATAATTTTAGAACAGATATTTGAACACATTCCTTAACAGAATTGGGTCTCTGTTATTTGTTATTTACATAAATGATCTGGATGTGAATGTACAAGGCATGATTAGAAAGTTAGTGGATGTTACAAAATTGGGAGATATCATTGATAGCAAAGTTGCATTTCAAAAATTACAGAGTGATTTTGATCAGATGGGGAACTGGGCAAAGAATTAGTAAATGCAATTCAAAACAGATAAGTGTGAGGTGTTGGAAAGTCAAACCAAGGTAGGATTAGATTAGATTACATTAGATTACATTACAGTGTGGAAACAGGCCCTTCGGCCCAACAAGTCCACACCGACCCGCCGAAGCGAAACCCACCCATACCCCTACATTTACCCCTTACCTAACACTACGGGCAATTTAGCATGGCCAATTCACCTGACCCTGCACATCTTTGGACTGTGGGAGGAAACCGGAGCACCCAGAGGAAACCCACGCAGACACGGGGAGAACGTGCAAACTCCACACAGTCAGTCGCCTGAGGCGGGAATTGAACCCGGGTCTCAGGCGCTGTGAGGCAGCAGTGCTAACCACTGTGCCACCGTGCCGCTCACTAGGACTTATGCAATAAATGGTAAGGTCCTCAGAAGTGTTGTGGAACAAAGGAACCTAGGAGTACAAATACATAATTCATTGAAAGCGGAGTCTCAGATAGATAGGATGGTGAAGAAGTTATTTAGCACACTGACTTTCATTAGTCAAGGCATTGAGTATAGGAGTTGGGATGTCATGTTACAGTTGTATAAGTCTTTGGTGAGGCCGCACTTGAAGTGTTGTGTACAGATTTGGTCATCCTGTTATGGGAAAGACATAGTTAAACAGGAAAGAGTGCAAAGAAGATTTATGAAAATGTTGCCCGGACTGATAGGCCTGAGTTATAGGGAGAGGCTGGCCAGGATAAGACTTTATTCCTTAGAATGTAGGAGAATGAGGAGTGACCTTATTGAGGTGTATAAAATTATGAAAGTCATAGATAAGATGAATGCATATTGCCTTTTTCCCAGGAATGGGAAATTGAAGACTAGAGGACATAGATTTTAGGGAGGGGAAAATTTAGGAAGGACCTGAAAGGCAACCTCTTCACACAGAGAGTGGTGTGTATATGGAATGGGCTGCCAGAGAAAGTGGTTGAAGCAAGTACAATCGCAACATTTAAAAAGAAACATTTGGATAGGTACATGGATGGGAAGGATTTAGAGGGATATGGACCAATGTGGGCAATTGGAACTAGCTGAGTGGGCACCATGGTCAGCATGGACTTATTTGATCCAAAGAGCCTGTTTCTATGCCTTATTATTTTTATGACTCTCAAATTGTTTAGTGAAGGCAATAAGATTGAAATCATTTGAGAACCAATTGGATGTTCCATTGATGTATCACTAGGGCTATTCTTAATCAATAATTGGCCTTGCTGGCCTATAATTAATCTTAATAAATGGTTGCTCAGGAATTCTGGTAAATCTACACAAAACTCCCTTAAGAATAATATACTTTTCTTAGAGAGTAGTACCTGGAACTGTTCATGGTACTCAAGGTGAGATCTAACTTGGGCATTGTATAGCATGCCATTGACGACCAAGTATTCTAGTCCTCTAGTTGTAACAACCAATGTTCCTTTAGCCTTTTGGATTACCTCCTCTTCTTGGTCATGCCATTTTGATGATCTAGTTAACTAACCTTGCGAGTCTCTTTGGGTTTTCTATTTTTTGAGGCTTCTCACCCATTTAGAAAGTACACTGTTTTACCATTTTAGACACAGAGTAGTTAACCTTGCATTGACTTATATTAAAGCCCATGTGCCACGTTTTTGTCAATTCACTTAATCTGTCAATATCAATTTCTAATGTAATGCTTCTATCTATACTGCCACCCATCATTGTTTGATCAGTAACTTTCCAATCATCTGAGCCATTAACAGAAAAAAAAGTTGAATAGGTTCTTGAACATAGTTGCTTGTGGGACATTACAAATCAGTTTGCCAATTGGAGTATCTACCTTTTAATGTATACCTACTTTGTTTCTTGCTGCATAGCCTATATGCTAATCAGATTAATAATTCACCTTCAGTTTCATGCAGTTAAACTTTGCAACAGTCTTTTATGGGAGATTTTATGTCAAACACCTTTTTCGAAGTCCACATAAATAGGCATTGCCCTACACACCACTATTACTTTTTCAATACATGCTCATTAAGCATGAGCAAGCCTTTACAAATCCAGATTGGCTCCCTATGATAAGCTGAAAGTTTTCAAGGCATTTAGTCACATTATCGTGAATTGGAAACCATTAATTTTCTGCAACAAGTTCTGTTATTCCTCTCTCTCCTTCCTTAGTTGCATGTATAATTTTCCAGTTTAAAGCATGGTTTCAGAATCAAGAAATATGTACAATATAATGACACTTCCTAAGCCAGCAACAAATTCTCCCCTGCAACAGCAACATTTACCTGCACGTCCTAAAGAGCCCAAGGTTGTCTGAGTATTTTATGTATTTTCTCAGTGGTTAATCTTTCTTTGTTACCTTCCTAAGTCTAGCAGATTCTATAATAGTTACTCATCTATCCAGTAAATATGAGAGGTAACATTGGGAATCAAACTGGATGATGGCTGAGCAAATCAGTGTAATTTATTTTAAATCTGTTGGCCCAAGCTGCTAGAAATATTATACATGTACTCTGGAAGTCTTGCTTTAAGCATATCGACCACTGCTTTGCAACACTTCCTGGAATAAGATGTGTAGAGACAGACTTTTTATTTACTGGAACATTGAAGGTTGTGGGGCGACCTTATCGACATTTAAAAAATCATGAGGGGCATAGATAAGGTGAATAGGACAAGTCTTTTCCCCAAGGTAAGGGAGTCCAAAACAAGGGGGCATATTTTGAAGCTGAGAGGAAACAAATTTAAAAGGGACCTGAGGGGCAACTTTTTCACACAAAAGGTGGTTCATGTGTGTATAAACTGCCAGCGGAAGTGGTAGTTGCAGGTACAGTTACAACATTTAAAATACATTTGAACATGTACATGAATGGGATATAGGCCAAATGCAGGCAAATGGGACTAGTTTAGTTTGGGAAACTTGGTCAGCATGGACAAGTTGGACCGAAGGGTCTGTTTCTGTGCTGCATGAATTTATGGTTCTACAATGAGGGACCTGCTCACGTCTATCCCTGGTTCCCAGCTGAGCAAGGAAAGCTGAGTAAGGAAACATCAGGTTTTTCAATTTAATTCTGAGCACCATCTCTTTAAGAGCTATTGATTCACTGCTTATCCTGTCCTACAGATAGAGAAGGCTATCTTCACATTAGTTAATCTGTGTAGAGAGTTATACAATGAGTATTAGGGCCCTCCAAGTTCTCACAAAACACAATTGATTTTGAATATTATTAAGGAGCATAGTTTTATTGATGTCCTGATCAAATAGTCAGACTTTTGTCTATTAGTTGGTGACAGTGGGACTTAACATTTTATCTTAATTGTCAGCTTAATTTACAATGCATTAGTTTATGAGTGATCTGATTGCCTAAAAGAAGAGACGGCTGAAGTTAGGCTGGCATTGTTCATTTCCCGCTGTCTGTTGGTACTGCAAACTCAAATCAGATATAAAATGATAGGACTGGGTTCAGAGCCATGGTTTAAAGTTTAGCAATGACAGAATAACCAAGAATAACCAGGAACAATGTGTTGTAATCCAGTGATGGTGAAGGAACAGCAGTGATACAGTTTCAAGTCAGGATATTGTGTGGTTTGGAGGTGAATCTGCCAGTGACGATATTCCCGTCCATCTGCTACACTGGTTCTTTTAGATGCAACAGGTTGCAGCTTTGGAAGGTACTATTGAAGAAACCTTGGAAATTATTGCAATTCATCTTGTACATAATATACATTGCTATCATTGTATGTAGCAGTGAAAGGAGTGAATAATTACATTGGTGGGTGAAGCCCACATTAATAGAGCTGCTTTAAAAACAGAAAACACTGGAGTATCTCAGCAGGTCTTGCAACATCTGTGGAGAAAAAAACAGATTTTGCGTTTTTAGTTCAATAACCCTTCTTCATTCTGAGGAGTCTTTGAACTTGAAATGTTAACTTCCTTTCTCCACAGATGTTACAAGACCTGCTGAGTTTCTCTAGCATTCTCTTTTTTTAAATTTCAGATTTCCAGCAACTGTAGTATTTTTCATTTGTAAGAGAGCTGCTAAGAGCTCAATGTTGTTGAGCAGCTTGAGTGTTACTGGAGCTTTGCTCATGCAGGCAAGTGTATAGTGCTCTGTCACAGTTCTGAGTTGTGACTTGTAGATGGTGGACAGGTTTTGGGGAGTCAGGAAGCACATTACTGTGTCGGATCCCTAGCTTCTGATCTGTTCTTGGATCCACAATATTTATCAGTTCAGTCTCTGATTAATGATAAGCCCCAGGATGTTGATGGTGAGAGATTCAGTGATGGCAACGTCATTGAACATCAAGGAACTGCTACATATCAAAATGCATCAGTTTTAAATTGCTCTTATTGGAAACTTAAAAACAGTGACTGTCACAATGAACCTGATACTCAGATTAATGTTCGAACAAGCTTGACCAGTACTTAGCAGTTGGTGATTTTTCCAATCTGATTTCTGAGTTTGACCTGTCCAATTGTGTCCATTGGTGGAGACCTGCAGGAGAAATCTTGCTGTGCAGGCATAGCATTGTAAGTCAAATCATTCCCCTTTATACACCACTCACTGATCTATTTCAGGACTTAAAGGTCCCAAAAGCACTTTGACAGCAAATGAAGTAAGGTAAGTGAGGAGTGGGATGGCACAAGAACAGAAATTGCTGCTGAAACTCAGCACGCCTGGCAGCATCTGTGGAGAGAAAGCAGAGTGAACATTTCAAGTCTAGTGACCCTTATTCAGAACGGGTTGTAGCTAGTTGAAAATGGTGCGTGGGGAGTTGGGGAAGAAGTAAATGATTGGTGGTGATGAAGGCCAGAGAAAGACAACAGATGGGCAGACAAAGGAATGTGCAACAATCATCTGGAAGAATAATTGATTGCTAATGGGGACCATTAGTAGCTGGCAGTGGTTTGATGGTAGTAGCAGCCCATGTGATAATAGGGCCTTGGGTGATGGGTGGATGAAAGACATGGAAGAAGATGCTAAAGGCCTAAAGTTATTGAACTTGATAGTGAGTCCAACTGTGACCAGGGTTGGCCAATTCCATCCCACACACCGATCCCACCACTGGTACACTTTCACTCAAAGGCAGTGTGGTAAGCTGGTAAATTTAACAATCTCTGTGCAGACTCCTCAGGAGACAAAGTCCAGATCTTGGGCGCACGACACCTATGCTGGAGGGACCAGGCCTGTGTCAGAGCTAATCAGAGAGCAAGAACTTAAAGAGATTGGGTGTCAGGAATGTTGTTGTGAACAGTATTTGTTCGACTACAATTGAGTGATGCTGTCAGCTTTTCAGTCAGGCTCTGGTAGGATGGACATAACCTTTTTACACGGGGGATCAGACATTGCCATTGCAATGTAAAAATGCTTTTTAATTGGCTTATCGAAGAAACATCAAGGTTAACTTGTTAATCATCTGACATTTCACCATATCTACAGCTGTGACTTTGAAGGAACCATGTGAGAAATGGTAAAAACAGCCACTAGTTGTGGCACCAAATTGAGAAAACCCTGTGAAATTCTCTGCCAATGTCCTTGTAGTGCACAAGATAAAGTTGACACTGTTGGACTAAAGGCAAAAATGTGAAAATTCTGGCTGAGACATTGCGAAATACAATTTTTAAAAGAACTTGTGATTAACTCTCTGACTATATATTGCTATTCGTTTCAATTTCATATGGTAACTAGAAAAAAAAGCAACAAGCAAATGCAGCAAAAGAATTTTTATAGCAATTTTCCATTGTTTTTACTGATCTTCCTCAAGTTATAGCAGGAGAGCAGAGCAACCCATAGAAATTCCAGATTTCTGTCCTGCAGGTTAAACTGTCCTCATAGGAGGGCAAATGAAGGTAAGGGAAAAAGAACTGGTAATGATATAGCATTTTTGCAATTTCATGACTTCTAAAAGGAATTAAGTATTTTATGTCTATGCCCTTGTTTTTTAATGTAGAAATCATCACCAATTTGCATACATCAGGGTTCCCCCAAAAATCAGTGAGATAAATGACTGTGTTTTAGCGATGTTTGCTGAATCAATGTCATCCAGATGAACTGCCCTGCTATTATTTGTTATTATATAATCATGTGCAATCTTTCACAATAACTGCTAAAAATCTCAATTTAATGTCTCATCCAAAAGACTGCATCTCTGACATAATTGCACTCCCTCAGTATTGCACTATATCTGGTTAGATTGTGCAGTGAAGTCCCTGGTGTGGTGTAGGCTACACAATCGTCAGACTCAAAGATGGAGGTGTCACTACTATGCTAACTCCATGCTTCAAAAGAAATATAAACTAATTGGAAGCTGCCTCCTAGAAAACATTAGAGCTAAGCTTTGGGCCATCACTGCTGAATGTAATCCTTACTTGTCAACTGATGTCTGTTGGGAAATCAGTGCCAGTGCATGAGTAGCAGCAAGGAAAGAAATATGTGACGGTAACTCAGAAAAGAACTTTCTTCAGTTCTAACATAAAAGGCCAGAACAGACAGACCGATGTATAAATCTGTTCGTCGTGATTTCTAAGTCTTTCATGGTTCAACAGTAAATGTGTCATTTTATCTGTGTAGACGGTGAGGGGATGTGAGGTAATACTGATTGTACTCGAGTAGACTGTGGAAACAAAGTGTTACAGTGCCCTGCAGATTGCACTAGTTCATTGCTGCCTTAGGAATGATATAAGAGCATTGGGCACAGCTTTGTCCTTTCAATTTAATGGGATAACGCCCATTGGAAGGAGTTCCAGTAACAGTAATCCAAATTTTAGTAAATATTCAGATGGAGCCAAGGAGAAATTTATTTTAATGTTACTTTATATTTAGTTATGCTAAAACTATAAAACATTCTAAATTTTTCATGGATGTGTAACTTATACTTTTGTTAAAAAAACTGCAACTTAGTTACTTTCTAGCACAAAGATGTTTCTTTCCTGAACACCCAAATGTTTTGTTTAAAGTACAGAAAGAGACCAGGGTTGGAGTATGAACATTTCCTGTGCAGGAGCAGCCATTAATGCAAGCTTTTAAACGGAGGGAAAAAAATGCACACACAACCACTGTGTATGAATGCTTTGAGTTTAATCTTGACAATCATTCACTGCAAAAATACTTTAAAATGTGTATCTTTAGGACTGGCCATTTATAAACTTCTAGAAGTAAGTGCTGTTAAAATATGAAAACAGAGGAGAGTGTGCAGCATTTACTACTGAGATCATAGAATATGCAACAAAATGGGCAGTCAGTGCCAAATGCCAATATCATGTCTTAAAAGCTCAACTTAAATGAGATTATGGCAAAAATAGTGAAGAAGGGAAAACATTTTAGAAGTTTTATTCTTTGCGTTTTTATGGGATCCTTATTGCTGCTATATTCAGCAAAACAAGTTGCCACTTTGAGTTTTGTGAAGTCTCTTTTAATGTGATGTATTTTTGATATGTGAGCACTAATTTGAGCATTCCGTGATCAAGCAGATATAGCTATTGGCAGTATTGGTGATCAGTGAGCACCTTCTCTGTGAGTTAATATCATGGGTCTCAAATATCTGAGGCCCAATTTTAGTGCAGTCAGGAAACTTTGCAGCCTTTTAAAAATGGCAGATGGGACCCAGATGTGGAAATCCGGTCCCCATTTCTGACAGATCCCATTTTTGCCAATAGGTGGAAGTGGATGTTAGGTATATATCATGTAGGTAGGAAAATTGGATCATTTAAACCTTGACTGAGTTCTAACAGACTCTACTTCTGATTTGCAAGCTTTTTGCCTTTGCCCAGAGTGTGGGAGTCTTAATTGATGGATCAAATGCACACCCTCTTGAAGGCTGTATAAGTTCTGTGCAAATGTCAATACCTGGAATTTTTAAAAAATCTCTTGCTGTTATAAAGATACAGAAAAATGACTGAAGCCGTTAGTGAGAATTTTTTAAAAAAATGCCCTCCTCTTGACTGTTTTGATTAACATGTCATATGATATAGGGTAGAAAAACAACATTACAATTTGGTCTTGCAGAGTCAATAGAAATCTTTCTTGACTCTTCCTCACAAGCTGTTAAAATGTCATTATATATGCTTGGCTAAGTTTCAAAAGCTACTGTAATCTCAGCAGGGCCTTCTGAGTTCACAATTTGATTGATAATTTAAAGATGCTGTTAAATGATCAGCTGTCTTTACATCATTTCATCTCTACATGGCTCTTGAAGCCTACCCCAGAGTGAATACAAGGCAAGTGACTATGAAAGTGGTATGGAGATAGATGGAGGAGGTGGATTGGGATGTGCAAGATGAAGGCTCAGGGGTCTGGATGTTCAAAACAATTGGAGTTCAGTCCCAGAGAGCAAAGATGAACCCTCTAACCAGCCAATTTCAGCACTCACCCAATCTAGCTTTCCTAAAATCTGCTTCCCAGGGCAGTGGGCCTGACTCAAACCTGTTGCACCTTCCCAGGATGAAACTTAGATCTAATGGAAACCTCTGAACTGAGGTGAATGTCCAGATATGGGAAACTTTGCAAAGTGAGCTATCCACTCAGTAAGTGTCTGGACACTGAGTTCACGGATATTTCATTGGGTTTGTTTATGGTCTGCTGTGGTAGTGACCAGAAGGGAGATGGAAAAATATAAATTATCTCCTCAGATAGCTTACTAAAGAGGATTTGAGAAATGAGATATGAAGATCTACAGCTCAGCAATGTATCAAATTCAATCTCTGGAATGTGCATGAGTAGTGACTTCTTAGCTGATTTAATCTTGGAAGTGGAAAGGTATTAGGTCTGGCCTCAGATGCTTTGGGATAGAATGAGGAAAAAAAAAATTTCTACTTTGCATTATGAGCAAACAATTCTCCCTGCTGCAAAGTAACAGTGACGCATTGTCCAGTTGCGATCTTGAAGGTAGTCATTAACTATTGGTGTGACAAGCCAAATTATTTTAAACTTACTGTTTTTGTTTACCAGGTAAATGGCCACGATGTGTGCTTCACCAGATTTTACTTCTAAGTCACACATCATCAGACACCCATTTGCATATGAAACAGGCAGCTGCTCTGGCAGCCTAGCTGTAGGCCCTGTTCAGGGTGATCCCAGTCACATTTGACATAGAAATGGGGTAATTGGCATTCCCTGTGTTTTTATACAGCTAGTGTATTTTCTGCTTGGTGTAAATAAAAAAAAAACTGTTCTCCCTTTGGGTGTGGCATTATGCCAATCTGACAAATATTCCATTTTCACTTTTCTCTTCCCCAGAAATTGAAGTCATGGGCATGTATCCAAGTGGTTTTAATAATAGTCTAGTAGAGCAGAGATTAAGTGTCCAATATCTGGATTAGTAATAGAAATGTTTATAAAAGCTGCTGTATCATTGTATAAAAAAATACAACTAACCCTTCAGTCAATGGAATATACTGCTGTTACCTGCACTGACCTAAACATAACAGAACTGGGGTTATGTAACTGATCTTTGATACTATTTTGTATAGTCAAGGAAGGCATCCCAAGAACATGAAAGGAAATCTTTTGCTGTTTGAATTTTGCTCATATGGTGGCATGGTAGCTCAGTGGTTAACACTGCTGCTTTACGACACAAGGGACCTGAGTTCGAATCCAGTCTTGGGTGACTGTGTGGAGTTTGCACATTCTCTCCATGTTTGCATGGGATTCTACTGGATGCTCTGGTTTCCTCCAAAATGTGCAGACCAGGTGGATTATGCATGCTAAATCCAGGGTTTTTTATGTCTAGGGTAAGGGTGTTCCAACCGGGTGGGATGGTCTCCGGAAGGTCAGTGCAGACGTGATGGGCTGAATGGCTTTTATCTGCACTGTAGGGATTCTGTGATTGCATGAAATTCTTATAAATGTGTCTTCTGAAAGTAGTTATGATTGAGCTGTATGGAGTGGGTCACCGAGACCCCAGGGACAGAAAGCAGGTGATTTTGAATTGGCCCTCTATTAACTACAGTGCCTGATTTTTCATTTGTTTGACACAAATGGAAGAAAGAAATTGGAAGGCTGAAAAGAAATTAGCTGATCCACAACCACAGCAGATGGAAGTTAAACTCTGCCATCAAATTGCCTGGCTATTCTTTGCTCTCATGGCAGTGTGCACTGATCTCCTATGAGAAAAGTTACAGCAGGAACCAGCTGGCTAACTACTTTGTCCAAGCCAAGAGTTACCCTTACCAATTACAGGAAATCCGCCTTTCTTTTTGTTACCCAACAACAGTGCAGAGTACTTGTAAAAATGTCTTGCTTTGAGAATAGAATCTTGCACATCTAAGGAACAGTCCCTATGCAAGTCGTACCTTTCCACCCGTGACAAAGTACCTCACAACCAATGAGTTCCTTTTTGAAAAGTTGTCATTGTTATATTGGCAAGCATAGAAAGTAATTTCCACATGGCAAAGTTTCACATTTACAGCTAGGGGGAACAGCCAGTTCAGGTGTTTCTCCTATTGTGGTGGGGAGACTTAGAAAACTTTTCACTGTATTTTTCATGTAAAAGTACATGTGACAGTAAATTTCTATTCTGATCTAAATTTCTACTCTGTAGTGAGTTGAGGCATAAATATTGATCAGGACACCAGGAAAACTCTCCTGTTCTTCCTTGAATGATATTTCAGGATCTATTGTATCTAGTTGAGCAGGGAAATAAGAGCTCAGCTTACTGTCTTGGCCCAAAGGTAGAACCTCTGATAGTGCAGTACACTTGTAGTATTTTGCTGAATTGCCAGTCTAAATAGCCTATTTGAGATCCTGACTGTGTTTTGAATCTCAGAATTCTGACTTAGAGATGGGAGTTCATAGTGTTAGCAAGTTTTCTCTCTGTTTGAGGAAATACAGTCATTGACCTGTTTCACTCTCCAAATGCTGCCTCAGTGACCTGAATATTCCCAGTATTTTCTGTTATTTTAAGTTAACATGTCACAGTGTAGCTGCGAGCCTTATAAAATTGTTTGACGTTTGCCTCCAGTTTAACATCTTGGGCTACCTGCCTTAGTACCAATCCCATTTCTACTAGAAATTACCAAACAGAGCTATCTCATTAGGTGTATAGCAGATAGAATGTCTTCAGTAATTAGGTTTTATGGTACTGTCAATACAAAAAAGAAATCACTGATGACATTACAGGATTAGCACATTTCCTGCCCTCTGGACTAGGGATTTTCTCGAATGTTTTTGCAGGCTGTAATTGAAAAGGTTTATTTTGATGTTAAAATTAATGAGTCCATATATTTTTCTCTTAATTGCTGTTGAGTTTGTGCAGGAGTAAAATAATTTGCTGAAGAAAGAGGTGGTATCCTGCTATCCTTATATTTTCCAGTTGTGGTTGGTAATTTCTCACCCTGCCCATCATCATTTCAGGAAGAAAAGGGCACTTCTTGTGAACTGATGGAGTCGGACTTCCTGATATGCAGCGTGGGATTTCCTTTCATGAGATCGCAGTCCAAGGTAGAGTGCTGAGTCTGTTATATTTCCAGCAGATGGTACGGTAACAGCCTGTTTGGATTAATTTCTCTGAAGCTTTGGCTGGTTAGTCATTGTCATCATGCATGGATTTCCTCTGTTTTTGCAATGCTGGCAGCACCGCTTAATATTAAATAGGTTAACCCAGTGTTGGAATCTTCTGCCTCTTTCTTTTTGATGCTAATACATCTCCAATTTAGCTGTTCCAATTCCATCTTCCTCTGCGACCCCCTTGAATCAGGAAGCATTCATTTAATAGACTGTCTTTTTGTTTTGTTGGATTAGGGAGGTCCAGTGGCTTAATGTGAATATTAATATTTCCCTCCCCGCTTGATACACCTCAACAATGAGAACATTTAGTAGTCTGGCTTTCCTGAGGTACTATATGCGTTCAAAATGTGTATGACGATGAAATGGATATATGCCATTTGATCCACCAACAGTGCAGATTAATATTCCAAGAGAGTGCTCTGCAAAACATGTTTCCAATTCTCTTCAATACTCTGTGGTATTTGTCAACATATTTCCCCTGTTTTCTGCAAATGGTATTTTGCTGAACTCAACAGCTTTAGGATAGCTGCTCTGGATACCAGTTGAGGCTGGGATTTGAATTCATATCTTGAACATCAGTGTGATTAAGGTGCTTTGACTTAATTTTTGTATAGTTTAATCCAACTGTTTAATTGTATCTGTTATTTAATGAGGAAAACATATACTTCTTTGTTGAGTTCTCTGTTACTTCCCAACATTGAAATGGATATCGGTGAAAGATGAGATTATAAAATCTGACATTAAGACTAATCATTGCATCTCAGTTCCAGTTACATGTACGTCCTTTTGCAACCATAACTGCCTACCACCTCCCTGCCTAACATTTGTAAGTATAAGAGAAATAGAGAGAGAGAGAGAAAGGCATGGGTGGAATGTATTAGTGAAATGTGATGGTCGGAGAGACCTATTGAGGATTTCCTTTCCCTCAAATGGCCTTTGGAACTTCCTCAGAAAATTTGAACTCTGCAGTGTCTTTGGGACTCTGCTCTACCTGAGATTTATTGGTATTGCAGCACTACCTGACATTCTGTGCTTATTACAGTGGGCTTCTGCTTAGTGACAATGCCAAGTCTGTAATTAGTTGAAACTTTATTGCTGGAACAGCACAGCAGGTCAGGCAGCATCTAGGGAACAGAAGATTCGACGTTTCGGGCACATGCCCTTCTTCAGGAATGAGCAGAGAGTGTTCAGCAGGAGAAGATAAAAGGTAGGGAGGAGGGACTTTGATCTCCAGCATCTGCAGACCTCACTTTCTCCTCAAGCCTGTAATTAACATTGCCCTTTAGTCACTGTCAGAGATTAAAGTCCTGCACTACCGCTGCTTGGTCAGTTTGAGAAAAGACCAGCTCTTTACACTCAGTGCACGTGATAGAGGACCACAATATTAAAAGCACTAAAACTGTTTAAGCGTAATTTGGGAATTGGAAAACATATCGTAAAATGTTCCTTATAATGTAATCAGAAATAAACAAAGTATTTCATTTTATCAGCAGTTATTCTGTATTATTGGTCATAATGGGCAGCACAGTGGCTCAATGGTTAGCACTGCTGCCTCACAGTGCCAGGGACCTGGGTTTGATTCCACCCTGTGTCTGTGTGGAGTTTGCACGTTCTCCCCATAACTGTGTGGGTTTCATTTGGGTGCTCTGGTTACCTCCCACATTCCAAAGATGTGCAGATTAGGTGGATTGGCCGTGCTAAATTGCCCATAGTGTCCAGGGATGTGCACGCTACATGGATTGGACAAAGGAAATATAGGGTTACAGGGATAGACTAGGGGGGGGTGTCTGTGTGGGATGCTGTTCAGAGCGTTGGTGTGGCCTTGATCTATGATCCTATGAAGAAGGGCTGATGTAAAACAGCAAGGCCGATACTAACAATATGTGATCTGAAGCATGTTTGAGAACATTAATGAGGCATTCTAAACATATATGGATATACCCTGTAATGGATTATCTGTGATGTGGAGCACACAGATTGAAATCCAAGAATGTACTGAGGTGGTGAGGTTAGAGGGCAGAGTAGGATTTGACTAGGGCTTGCAGGTATAGATCAGTCTCCTTTTAGAAGTAAAGCATCCTACCTTGTTTTTATATATATTAATTTATTGCTCTTCCTTGTGAACACAGACAATTTGCTTTACTCTGGGAAGCAGAAAAATATGTTTGATTCAGCAATGCTGATGGGAGGGGCAAAAAAGCTTGAGCAGTTTATATGGGGATTTTTCAGTGTAAATGTAGACACAAGCTTTTATAATAGAGGTCCACAGAAAGTGCACATAGACACAAACATTTTAATGAAAAGATATAAAAATATACAAAGTGTAGAATCACAAAAGGCCTATCAGCCCATCAGTTCACACTTCTCCATACAGTTAGGATAAACTCAACTTTCTCCATTCAAGCTCCCTGTAGAGGCAGATAATGTAACAGAAATATTGAGCACATTCCCATCTGAATCTCACCAAACTTCAGGATATCCATATAAGATGAAACCACTCATTTCCAGCTCTACCCAATTCAGTTCCACAGAAGCACCATGCTCCACACCGTATTTGATAATCTCTGTATGATTTATAGACTTCTCTAACATTTTAAACAAACATTTGCCATTATTTTTACAGTTATTATTTTATTCCTACAACAGTTTGTCGGGTGAAAGAAAGTAACATCTGTGGTTATTTTTTGTAATTTAGTATTCCAGAGCATTATAACTGTGTATTGGGAATTAATGGACGGATAATTTCATGGGTTGCACTTAAATCTAATATTCTACTAAACATTTGTCTATAGCATGCTGCTTCGACAGTTTAGAATACAGATAGTCTAGCTTCACTAGACTAACACTTCATTTTTAAGCATCTCAGGTGCTGGTCCTCCTTATTGAATCAAGATTGATCCCCACCTTGAAAGTAATAGTGAAATGAAAGCTGTGAGATTACAATAAATTGAAATCATTCATTCTACTAATGATGGACCATGTTGATGGATGATTCCTTCATGATTGCCAAGCTTTGAGGTATTGAATCTATTATGAATCCATCCCATTTTGCAATGTGGTAGCATTACATAGCACAATGGAGGTTTCCACAATAGTGGACAGACTTTTACACCACAAATAGGGCGGCATGATGGCTCAGTGGTTAGCACTGTTGCCTCACAGCGCCAGGGACCAGGGTTCAATTCTTGCCTCGGGCAACTGTCTGTGTGGAATTTGCACATTTTCCCCGTGTCTTCGTGGGTTTCCTCCCACAGTCAAAAGATATGCAGGTTAGGTGAATTGGCCATGCTAAATTGCCCATAGTGTTAGGGGCATTAGTCAAGGATAAATGTAGGGGAATGGGTCTGGGTAGGTTGCTCTTTGGAGGGTTGGTGTGGACATGTTGGGTTGAAGGGCCTGTTTCCACACTGTAGGGAATCCAATCTCAGACTGTTCAGTGATCTCTCTTACCAATCCTGTCAAGGCCAGTTACAACTATGACAGATTGGTGCATGAGAGGTTAAGTTCATTTTTTCCCTCCTTGTTAGTTCTCTCATGAGATACATCCTTTAGGACTTGAATATTCCATGATTAGAGTGATGCTGGAAAAGCACAGCAGGTCAGGCAGCATCTGAGGAGCAGGAAAATTGACTGAAGAAGAGCTTTTGCCTGAAACATTGATTTTCCTGCTCCTCGAAATATGTCTGACCTGCTGTGCTTTTCCAGCACCACTCTATTCTTGACTCTGATCTCCAGCATCTGCAATGCTCACTTTCGACTTGAATATTCCATGTCCAGCAATTTAAGTATATTAGTTGGGAACAAATGTACTGCAAACAAGAAGTGCTGAAGCTCACAGCGGTCAAGCAGCATCCATTGAGAGAGAACAAGCCAATGTTTTGAATCTAGACTCTTCGTCAGAGCTGATGTGAAGTGTAGAGGGGACAGCATTTATGCTGTAGTTGGTGGTGGGGAGTGAAATTGGAGTGTAGAGTGCTGTGGGAGAAAGGATGTTGAAGTTCATATTAAGTGATTGGAATGGGAGAATGTTAGAACAGTCGTGTATCTAATTGCCAGACTTGAAAGGACAGACAGTCCCACTGGGTTTGGCAGTGGAGGGGCTTTGGAAAAGAGGACATGGTGACAGAGAATGTAACAAGCAAAGCTAAGGAAAGGGAAGGAATGGGAGTGGGTTCACAATTTGAAGGTGTTGAACTCAATATTGAGCCCAGAAGGTTGTAAAGTGCCTAGTCTGAAGATGCGATTTTATTCCTCCAGTTTGCACCGTGATTCACTGCAGCATACCGAGGATAGACATGTGGGCATGCGAGCAGGATGCTGTGATAAAATGATCAACGACAGGAAGTGGGGTCATACTCACGCATAGACCGGAGGTGTTCTGCAAAGCGGTCACCCAGTCTGCGTTTGGTTTCTCCAATGTAGAATAAGCCACATTTGGTGCAGCGAATACAATAGACAAGATTGTAGGAAATGCAGGTGAAAAGCTGTTTCACATGGAAAGACTATTTAGGTTCTTGGATGATGAACAGGGAGGAGGTGAAGGGACAGGTGTTGCATTTTTTGTGGTTACATGGGAAGGGGGGGATGGTGTTAATTGTCTATGAATGGACTAGGATGTCCAGGAGGAAATGATCTCCACGAAATGCTGACGGAGGAGTGAGGGGAATATGTGTTTGGTGGTGGCATTCTGCGAGAGTTGCCTAAAATGGCAGAGAATTATCCTTTAATTATGGAGGCATGTAGGATGAAAAGTGGAGACAAAGGGGACTTGATCACACTGTTGTGATGGGAAGAGGCAAGGGCGAAGTACTCAACCATAGTTCAGGTGTGGTTGAGGGTCCTGTCAACCACAGTGGGCAGAAAGCCATGATTGTGGAAGAAGCAAACCATATCAGCAGCATTATTTTAGAAAGTGGCATCACCTGAACAGATACGACTTAGGCGAAGGAACTGGAAGAATGGGCTAGAGTCCTTGCAGGATGTGGGGTGTGACAAGCTGTTGTGAAGCAGCTATGCAGGTCAGTGGATAGCCGTGGACAGTTTATTCCCTGAAGTGGAGACAGAGAGGTCAAGGTAAGGAAGGGAAGTGTCAGAAATGGATGATGTGAAAGCTATAGAGGGGTGGTCTTGGTGGAAGCATGAAGTGGCATGGAAACAGTCATTGTTGTATCTAGAAAAGAGTTGTGGAAGGGGGCCAGTATAGGGCTGGACTAAAGAACCACCTAAAGATAAGGCATAACTGGGATCCATGTGGGTGCCCGTTGCAACTCCTTTGACTTGTTAGAACTGAGATGAATTAAAGGAGAAATTGTTCAGTGAGAGATCAAGTTTAGCCAAATGGAAAAGAGTAGTGGTGGTTAGATATTGTTCAGGCCTCTCAAAAAGGAAGAAGTCAAAAGTTGTCAGACCATCCTGGTGGGGAATGGAGGTGCAGGTAGTTCTCCTATAACGCCGTAGTTGCTTCTAGTGAAACCTCACTTAATAGAAAATCACTTAATAGATATAATGGGGCCGATGGGAAAAGTGGGGTTGGGGTAGACCAGCAAAATATATCATTCACGGTCGATCAAAGATCACCCAATATTCTAATATAACCTATAGCCCAGCCTAAATAAGGTTGAAATCACATTTATTAACAAAAGTAAATTTAACCCAGTACATTTAAAAAATGTAAGGAAGCTGATCTGTCAGCAGCTGACATCACACATGTGCAGAATGAAGCGCACGAACCAAACTCTGCTGGAATCGTGCCATTACAAATGAAGTGAAGCGTTTTTAAAACTAATTCTTCAATGACATTATAGCCAAAATGTGCATTATCCCAAAACCACCTGTATAGATGGATTGGATAAAGGAATGGCTGCAACTCCCAAAACTATTTTTTAGCACATAGACAACTGTTTTGGTGTCCCTTCCCCCACCCAAGTGGGACTGTCAGTTCGTTCTCGTCTGGCGATTAGACACATCATTGATCTGTTTCTTCCCCAGCACTCTACACTCCACCACCACCACCCGTACCCCCAACAATAGCATGAATGCTGCCCTTCCACACTTCTCGTCAGCTCTGATGAAGGGTCATTTAAACTCGAAATGAAAACTTGCTCTCTCTCCATGAATGCTGTGATCTCCAGCATTTGTTGTTTTCAATATTAAGTATATGTCCTGAATCACACTGAATGTTGATAACTGAATGTCTTTTCGCTCACATTCGGGAAGGGTCATGGATTGTGCAGCTGGTCCTGTAATTGTGTATTGGGATTACATTTTCTCTTCAAAAGCCATTGTTGCAAAGTGACAAGAGGAAAATAGGGCGATTCTATTTATAGTCTTAAAAAAGAAAGCAACAAACTAATTTTATATCCAATCTGGTAAGGAAGAAGGGCCCTGTTCAGTTAGAAATTTGGCTTATTGTAGTGATATCATTTATAGGCTACATGAATTGTAAAGCTACAGTTTTTTGCTTCTGTGGTAGTCAACTCACTATTTTCCAAAAGTTGATGTTAACGGACAGGGTATGATAAAGGCTGAAGTAGAAAGTCAACAGGCGACCTTATAAATGGATCAGCTGTAGATACCAACATATCACATAATCACGTTCCTCTTTTGTCCAATTCTCTGCATAACTTTCAAGACTGTTTTCTTTCCTTTCTTTTTCTAACTCCTTCTTTGCTACCATGCCCTATTTCTCACCCTCTACTTCCCACCAACCTTCCCAAATCCCAAGGCTGCTTCCTCTGTCCTCTTCAGCTTTGGCCACCTGGAAATTCAAACTAAGCAACAGGAAGTGTAAGACAACTCACAATATATCTATCACTTCAGTATACTGTATTTACTGTAACATTTTTCTTCTGTAAGATTATTTGCTATCTAACCTTTGAGATGGCAAACTGAACTAAAACAGCACTGTTCTTTGGTCAGATTAGCATGTGTTATCAGCTGAAGGCATGTACACTGACCATCCTTGGAGCAGGTCATGTGTAAAGTTTCATGTATGTTTATCAGAGTTTTCAAATCATTGAGGGAATAAATATCTTTTCATCTTGTATTTATTTTTATGTCAATTTATTCTCTCTGTGTACTATTGATTAATAAAAAAAAGTTTATTTATCATTGTGCTTTGAACTCACAGGCATCCACGTGACAAGTCATTACCATGGGATGTGTCCTATTGAAGTTAAAAATTACATAACACCAGGTTATAGTCCAATGGGTTTATTTGGAAGCACTAGCATTTGGAGCAGTGCACCTTCATCAGGTAGTTATGGAGTATAAGATCCCATTGAAGGCATTGCAAATGTTGTTTATGCTTTCAGTTAAATTTGGGGCCGAGGAATCCATTAGATTGTATTAGATTAGATAAAGTTATAGATTGTTTAACAGAGCTGCCTTGGATCTACGATAAAGGTCAACAGCGACAACTCATTAAAATGCCTTGGGTAACTAGATAGCAGACGTGTCTCTGTATCTATCTTACAATGCAATACATCAACAGAAATGAACAAGTGTTGCACTCAGCACCTCCAGTCATCTTACATTCTGCAAGACAGATAAGATTGTGTGACTTCATTCATTCATCTGCAAATCTTTTTTTACCCTGTAGCATGAATTCAGCATTATTTTTGACACAAGTCACCTGTCTGGGGAGCAGGAGAGTTTGGAGTTCACAGTTACAACACAAAGGTAAGGCTCACTGTGGAATTGAGAAATCATTGAATGACTTAGGTTTATTATTTTCTACCCTCAGCATTTAGGTTGTCTGGCTATTTGACGTCAACTGAGCAAGACAATTTCATTTGAAATACTGTTTTTGCCTTCAGCTTTTACTATCTTTTTCATTCTTTGTATTGGTGAATGGCTGTTTTACCGAGTGGAGAGAATTATACATTGGTGATTTCCTGTGGTCTGCATGACATTGGTGGTTTTTTGTAATACTTGTTGTTATGACCTGGGGGTTTAAAGGCAGAAGTGGCATGAAAATTAGAAACATAATAAACAGTGATGCAAACAGTAGACGAAATAGAAAGATAGGTCATTCGGGCAGACACATGGAGGTTGAAATTTCATGTAGTGGATTGTGAAATAACACTCAATGGAGGAGAGAAAGAGGGATAGATTAATTTAGGATATCTGGTTGGCATGGATGAGTTAGACCAAAGGGTCTGTTTCTGAGCTGTACATCTCTATGACTCTATCAGAACATGCAGTTTGAATCGTACAATTCTGAAGGCAGAATTGAGTGGCATAGTGGCTCAGTGGTTAGCACTGCTGCCTCAAAGTGCCAGGGACCCAGGTTCGATTTCCACCTTGGGCAACTGTCTTTGTGGACATTTTCCCCATGTCTGCGTGGGTTTCCTCTAGGTGCTCTGGTTTCCTCCCACAATCCAAAGATGTGCAGGTCAGGTGAATTGCCTGTTGTGTTGGGTGCATTAATCAGGGATAAATGTAGGGTAGGGGAATGCGTCTGGGTGGGCTACTCTTCGGAGGGTCAGTGTGGATTTGTTGGGCTGAAGGGCCTATTTCCATACTGAAGGGACTCTAATCTAATAACAATGGAGACACTTGGAGTTTATATGTAGAAATCTTAGTGATGGTGATAAGCAAGTTGATAGGCTTTTGAAAAGACATATGGGATCCAAATGTGATTAATATAAATAGACTTTTGGCATTTAAAAGTAATAAAGTTGTGCAAAACATTTATAAATTACGAGCTGCTTGAATTTTGAGCTTAGGTCAGTACCAAACTTTACTAAGAATTTTAGAGTGCAGAGCAGGTTTAAAGGATGATAGTAAGGATGAGAAATTTGGTGATTTCAGGAGACTAGAGAAGCTGAGAGTAGCACAAGTTAAAGGAGATTTAATAGAGGTGTTCAGATTCATAAAAGCTTCTGATAAAGTACAGGGAAACTGATTTCACTTACAGAAGAGTCAGTCACTAGATCATGTCGACTTAACGGAACTTGCGAAAATCCAAGATGAAGCATGTTTTCCGTTGCGAGTAAAGATGATCTAGAGTGCATCATCTCAGTGAATAACATATGCTTTTTTAGCTCTTGATTTTACTGAGACTCAATGACGAGGTGGAAGATGTCCTCTACTATTGGATTAACTTTTCCTCCATCACTCATTCAGAAAAACAAAATTTGGATTTTAGATTTGCTACTCTCTTCCCTTATACACAAAACTTTGTTATATTCTTTGCAATTAGTATTTTGAAGTAGTAATATAGTACTATCTACACTAGTCCCACTTTTCCACGCTAAGCCCATAGTATTGAATTTAATGACACTTCAATGCTCATCCAAGCATTTTCTAATTATATAAATTATAATTATAACAAATATAATTTGTTATATAACAAGTGTTATATTAACACTTATACTTCCAGGTTAATGTGATGACAATTTCTCATTTATAGGTTAATTTTAGAAAATTGTGCTTTAATCAAATTCACATTCAGATATGAAGGATGTGTAATTAAAGCACATTTGATAGTTGAGTAAACTCCCTGCACAACTTGTTTCTTCCTGTCATTCTGAGTAATTGGAAGAAAATGACATGATTAAGCCAATAGGCAAGTGTCTCTCTGCCAGTGTCATTGTTAGCACCCAAAAGTTGCCCAGTGTCATTTCTTCGCTATAAACCAGGTGTTTCATTTACAAAGAAACAAAAACTTTTACCTAATGCTACAATTTGCATTTATATGACATCACGTGAACAATAAAAATCTCAAAGGGGACAGTAACATGTCAGTCAATAGTCGAGTAAGAATTAGCAGCAGAGACTGAAGACATGATTGAAGAGGTAGATTTTGAAGTGGCATTTTAAGGGAAGATGGGACAGTAGAAGAAGGAATTAATGAATTCATCTGAGATGGGACCATGATAGTTGAACTGAGAAACCAGGAATGTGTTAAAGATAAAGATGCAAGAGCAGAAGGAATTTGAAACTGAAGGCATTTCTGGTGATAGAATAGGGCATGGGTGAAGAAGCAGTGTAAACAGAAATGAAGAAAAGTGACAGAAATGAAATATGGGACAGTGAACTACAAAGGGACAAGGTCATAGTGAAGAGGAATGAATCATAGAATAGTTTCAGCACAAAAGCTGTCTGTGCTGGCCCTCTGAAGGTGCAGTCGACCTTATACCACTCTCCCATCTGTATCCCTGCAAATTCCCTCTTGAATGCTTCAATTGAACCCACTTCCACCATTGTCAGAGAGTGCACTCCAGTTCCTAACATCTTGCTCCCTAATATGCTGCTGTTGCAGCTTTTGCCAATTAAATCTGTGCACTGTTCTTGATTCTTCCACCATTAAAGCTATCAGTTGGCTTCGTGGAAAGCCCACACTAACATAAAACAATTGCGTAAGGAATTCGACAACACAGACTCCAAGAAGGCTGACAATTTTGTGATGTAATAATGAGCATTTTTAAAACTTTATTCTCTTTTATAAATGGCTGATATTTATTTGCTCAAGACAAAGTGGTACACATGCTAATGGCTTCAGTTATTGATACTGTAAATGTCTGGATGATTCACATTTTTATCAGTTGTAGGGACAGCAGTTTATTTTTAGACAAAGTTATGAATGGGTGTTTTCTAAGCAATTCTTTACCTTCCATTGTCACAGAAGAGTTCATTGGCTCTGTACATGTCGTATCTTGCCAAGCATACCTAAGGCTTGATTCAAAGCATTGACTCTTATAAAATGATTGAGTTTATTCCCATACATACAAAAAAAGTGTTAACTTTGATAATCGGAGTCTGTATGAGGTTATAACAAGTTTTTTTGTGTTCTATTTTTTTCAATTATTTTATTTTTTTTGTACAAGTTTCATTTAAATTCGTGGGATATAGGTATTGCTGGCTTGGCCAACATTTATTATCCATCCTAATTACCCTTGAGAAGGTGATGATGATCTCCTTTCTTTAACCACTGCATTTTTTAGCATGTAGGTACATCCATTGGACTTTTAGGAAAGAAGTTCCCGGATTGGGTAAAATAGTTCCAAAGCAGGATGATGTGTGGCTTGGGGATGAACTTGTAACTGATGCCCTTGTCCTAGATGACAAAAGTTGCAGCCTTGGCAAGTGCTATTGAAGGAGCCTTGGTGAGTTGCTGCAGTACACATTGCTGTCGTTGTGCATTCATGGTGGAGAGAGTGAATGTTAAATAGGTGGATGCAAAGCTAATTAAGAGGACAGCTATATTCTGGATGGTATGGAGTTTGTTGAGTGGATCTGCATGCATCCAGTCAAGTAGAGAATATTTCATTAGACTTTGGATTTGTGCCTTGTTATTAATGGACAGGCATTAGGGATTTAGACTGAGTTACTCACTGTAGAATTTGTAATTTCTGACCTACTCTTGTAGCCACAGTTTATATAATTGGTTCGCTTCAGTGAATGGTTCAGTTTTTGATCAATGGTAATGCCCTGGCTGTTGATAATGACAGATTCAGCAATGGTAATTCCATTGAATGTTAAGGGGCAAGGGTTAGATCCACTTATATTTGAGGTCATCATTACCAAAGCACATGTTACTTACCATTTATTAGTCGAAGCCTGGAGGTTGTCCATATTTTGCTGCATATGAATATGAACTGCTTCCGTATTTGAGGAGTCAGTAATAGTGACGAATATGATGCAATCATCTGCAAGAAGTATCATTTCAGACCATATGATTGCAGATAGGTCATTGATAAAGTAGCTAAAGATGATTGGACCTAGGATACTACTAATGACTCCCTGCAAAAATATCCTGGAATTGGATAATTGTCCTCCAGCCACCACAGCCATCTTCCCCTGTGCTTAGTATGACTTAAACTATGACTTCAAGGTTAAGAGGTATCAAGTGGTATCAACTTCGTTATTTGCATTTTGGTATTCTGGGTGAAAGTTTATGCAGTTGCATGAATATTGTTTTTTAAAAACTGTAAGTGCTTTTTTTCATAGAAACATACAGTACAGAAGACAGCCTTTGGCCCATTGAGTCTGTACTGCCATAGGTACACTACTACCTACACCAGTCCCACTTTCCCATGCTAAGTCCATAGCATTGAATGTTATGACACTTCAAAGCTTGTCCAAACACTTTCTAAAGGTTGTGAGGTTTCCTGCCTTAACCACCATCCCAGGCAGTGCATTCCAGATCCCCACTACCCTCTGGGTGAAAAGGCTTTTCCTCAATTCTCTCTAAACCTCCTGCCTTTCACTTTAAAATTATGCCTCCTTATTATTGACCCTTCAACCAAGGGGAACATCTACTTTCTATTCACTCTGTCCATGTCTCTCATCATCTTATACATCTTTAACAGGAGCCCCCTCAATCTTTTTCACGAATGTCATGGGCAGTGTGTAGTTTCACACGTTATTGTTACTTTAGGGCTCTTTGGTTCAGTACGTGGTGTATATAACATCAATCAGCATGGAAGGGCCGTGACTTGACATGTAGGGTCTGAGATGCCTGTGATGGAGGGTAACAGGCATGAAATGGCATTGTGTTAAGCATAGAGATGGAAAAAGTAGTGGGGGAGGTGGTAGGATGTTAGGGATGCAGGTTAGAGGGCCTAAATGGAACCAAATAAGTGACAATAACACAATGTGCTGGATAATGAAAAAGAAAGCTCTCCTTATCCATGACAAAGCTCAGCTTTGTCAAACCCAGTGTCATGAAATATTCCCCACTTGACTGGATGTGTGCAGATCCAATAGCACTCAACAAACTCCATACCATCCAGAATATAGCTGTCCTAATACTAATACTCATTATCTGTGAGATCCGTCTTGTTCATCCCCTTCCTCGTCTCTAACATCTGTCGGCCGATTCTCATCCCTTTTCCAACTATAGAAGGCCTTTGAAAGAGAAACAACCCAGTTCAAAGGTGAAAGCCACATCCATGGCTCATAAAGAGTTATAGCTGACTGTCACTGGAATACCACTGATAGTCAACTGATGGGGTCAAGTTACACAGAATGACTGCTGTACTTTTTAGATTAGATTAGATTACATTAGATTAGATTACATTACAGTGTGGAAACAGGCCCTTTGGCCCAACAAGTCCACACCGACCCGCCGAAGCGAAATCCACCCATACCCCTATATTTACCCCTTACCTAACACTACGGGCAATTTAGCATGGCCAATTCACCTGACCCTGCACATCTTTTGGACTGTGGGAGGAAACCGGAGCACGCGGAGGAAACCCACGCAGACACGGGGAGAACGTGCAAACTCCACACAGTCAGTCGCCTGAGGCGGGAATTGAACCCGGGTCTCCGGCGCTGTGAGGCAGCAGTGCTAACCACTGTGCCACCGTGCCGCCCACATTAGCTTCTGATGGTTAATGTTTGTTATGATTGTGCCCTGATTATAATATAACAAGTTATGCTAAATCTTTCTGTGTGACTGGTTAGACTTTAGCTGGAGTCTCGTATCCAATGTTTCTAGGATTTCTAGGTTTTGGGCAGGGTGCAGTGGGGATTTATTAGAACTTCTTTTTCTTCATTTACGGAATGTGAGCATCACCGGCTAGGCCAGCATTAATTGCCAATGTCTAAATGCTCAGAGGGCAGTGAGGAGTCAGCTACATTGCTGTAGGTCAGGAGTCATAAAAGTGCACAACCAGAAAAGGTTGGCAGTTTCCTTCCATAAAGGTCATTGGTGAATCGGATGTCGTTTCTGACATTGTTATCATTAGGTTCTTCATTCCAGATTTTTATTGAATTCAAATTCTATCATCTGCCATGGCAGGATTCAAACTAAGTCCCAGAACATTAACTGGGTTATTAAACTAGCAATAAACCACTAGGCCATCAACTCCCTTGAGTGACA